>NC_028358.1:33074265-33303418 GCF_000741045.1 Vigna radiata var. radiata
ATATATATATATATATATATATAAATTTTTTTTATTAGGTATAAAATTTCATTATTTTAAGTTAAACTCTTCTTTTTCTTATATTTAGATTAGGTGTATGCATTACATTGGACTTTTTGACAACGAATAAAATAAATTTGTAACAACGGTCTTTCAATCGTCATTGTTTTAGTCACTGTTAAAAGTTTAAATAAAACGATGATTGTGAAAATTGTCATTAAAACGTAAAATAACGACGGTCAATAAAAAGTGTCATTCAAAATAGAGAAAAAACAAAAAAACAAAATTACTCAAGAAATACTAACTATTTTGAACAACTGCATTAAAAGTGCCATTTTTTTAAATTTCATATATATTTTTGAAACCCACAATTCCTGCATAAGTGTTTAAAATCTATTTTAGAGTTACATTTTTTATTATCTTAAAGAATGTTATGTCATCAAGTCTTTAAGCAATTATTACAATTAATCAAGTTCACTAAAAATAGATTACACTAATAGTATCTTTAACATGTCTATTTTTAGATCAAATGATAGCAAAATAAATAAATAAAATGGTTTAATTATATACTTTGAATCACCTTTATGTGTACATGTCACTCATGCTCACACTGATGAGTATAGTCGTGATTTATCCGATAGAAAGCCACATTTCTATGAGAGCATAAAGAAAGATTTAATTACCGCATTCAACTTTTTTTTTATCTTAAATAAAGAAAATAATATAGGTAAAAAAATCTAAATAAAAAAAATCATCAGTACATTGGATACTACTTTTTTTTAATATTGTGTAACTAATTATATGGAAATGAAAGACTCCGTTATTATCATTCGGAGTTACAAAAATGAGATGCACCCTTACTCGAAGGGTACTTTAGTCATTTCGAAGTTTATGGGGTGCATGGATAAATTTGGAGGTGGATAAGGAGAAAAGGCCAGCCCATGTAGAGCGGAAGCGAAGAGACCCAGGACCAGGAGTAGCACTCGTCTCTTTCTCCGTCTCACTCACTGTGTAGATTGTAAAACAAACACACAGGACAAGAGAGAGAAAGTGAAAGAGAGGCATCGGCGCGTGTGTGTAATTGATATTTGATGCGCATGCGGTGGTTCCTCCGAAGCCCAATCAAAAGCCCGCTGAATCTGAACCTGAGCCCGAGGCGTTCATTCTCGTTGAGAGCTTTGGTTCCTCACTGGCCGAGTCCCGCTTCTCCTCGCTCCCTTCCGAGATCGTCAATTCCAATGGCAGCCATCCACAACCACAGCAACAGCGAAGCTGGACTTGCCAGACGATTCTGGATCAAGTTCACGCGCCAATCCATCTTTGCCATGTACACTCCCTTCGCCATCGCCTTGGCCTCTGGGAATTTGAACATCGATTCCTTCCACCATTACATCGCCCAAGACTTCCATTTCCTACGCGCCTTTGCTCAAGCGTGAGTTCACTTTCTTCAATTTATACTATTCATACACTCATACATGCTTATCCACAAACAATGGCTTCCCTAGGTCTTATTCTCTATAGTTTGGTTGCGGAGAAGCTCTACAATTATGTTGAAATTGTTATCTATCTATATGTCCGTTTCAGATAGTAGAGTGTGAAAATGTGAAAATGTTCTCGTAACTCGGCGTTATTTATTTCGTTTCACTCAATTTATGGATTTCAAGTTAGTGCCGCTCAATTCATATGTTCGGTTGGATTTTTTTTTTTTGTCTTTTTTTCCTTTTGTCAGTTTTCTTTGCAACCAAAACTGGAAGGTTAGGTTATTTGGTGATATTGCATATGCATTCATTGAGGTGAGTTTCGGTCTTTAAATCTAGAAAAGAAACTGTACGAGACCTACTCTTCTCTCCCCTGGTCTTTTTATTTTATTTTTTTTTAATAATAGAAAAAAGTGTTAGAAGCTTGTGCTAAATAATTTGGTTGTTTGAACTTTCTCGTGTGTTTAATTGTTACTTAGGTATGAGTTGGCTGAAGAGTGTGCTGATGATGACGATGCAAAACTTGGAATCAGTCAGTTGAGGAAGGCAGTTCTAGAGGAGTTGAAGATGCACCACTCGTTGGTACAGGTAAGACAATTTCCTCATTAAAATGGTGCTGGACTGAATTATGGTGTTCAGATCTTACTCAGTATGCTTATGTAACTTATATTTGTAAATCGTTACTCTAATTGTAAATAATTCCAGGTTTAGAACGTCATTTGCCGTGATTTTCAACTCGTAAATAGAACAGCCCCATGAAAATTATTGTAGGGTTTGTGTGTTGATAGCAAAGGAAATAAAACTCTTCTATATGCGGATTGGATCCTTTTTCATTATTTAAAAAGCTCAATAAATTTGCATTGTTTTATTATGTTTGAGTTTGACCACACGGGACATCCATTCCAGTGGAACTAGGCAATGGGTACTTGTAAATTATTTCTGGGAAGGAAAGAAATGTACAATTTTCAACTTCTAGTCGGCGTCTTGTATAGATTAAGCGAATCTTTAAACTTCAAAATATATAAAACGTATGCAACATATTGTGCTAACTTATGAATTTTCAAAAAACCAATTTATACTTCACATGCTCGGATTTCTTTTCCTTATGCAATCCATGTAGCACATATTATTTTGGTTTTTTGCTGATGGTGTGTAGGAATGGGGGTTGGACCTTACCAAAGAGCACAGTATTAATTCTGCTACTGTTAAGTACACTGATTTCCTACTGGCTACAGCCTCTGGGAAGATTGAAGGACTAAAAGGTCCTGGTAAACTTGCTACACCGTTTGAGAAAACAAAAATTTCTGCTTATACTTTAGGTGCCATGACTCCTTGCATGAGGCTTTATGCCGTTTTGGGAAAGAAGTTCCAAGAACTTTTGGATTCGAATGAAGGTACTCACCCGTATAACAAGTGGATCGACAACTATTCATCTGATGGTTTCCAGGTTTGTCATATTGACAGTAGAGCCATACCATATTGCCCTTGTGGGTGCTTGGATACTATTTTGAATCTTGGTCAAATATACATTTTAGTCATGGCATTCTTGCACCCCAACTACTCAGTTATTCTTATATTTGAATTTAGGCTACTGCTCTGCAAACTGAAGATTTGCTCGACAAACTAAGTGTCTCTTTGACTGGTGAAGAACTTGATGTCATTGAAAAGCTTTATTCCCAAGCAATGAAGCTTGAAATAGAGTTCTTCTCTGCTCAGCCACTCTTTCAGCCGACTGTAGCACCCTTGACTAAGGAACATAAGCCTGTGGAAGATCACCTCATAATATTTTCTGATTTCGATTTAACATGCACTGTTGTTGATTCGTCTGCCATCTTGGCTGAAATTGCTATAGTAACGGCACCGAAGTCTGATCAGAATCAACCTGAAGATCAAATTGTTCGGATGTCATCTTCTGATCTCAGGAATACATGGGGCTTTTTGTCTAAACAGTATACAGAGGAGTATGAGCAATGTATAGAAAACATTATGCCTTCCGATAGATGTATGGTGTTTCTCAACTATTCTTTCTCCAGTTGTCTTAAATGATTTAGGAAGCCATTGTTTTTCTCAGACTTTGTTAATTGGCTTTAACCTAATGTTTTTGCAGTGGACTATTTTGATTATAAAGAATTGTCTGTTGCCCTTGAGCAACTTTCAAAATTTGAGAACACGGCAAATAACAGGGTTATCGAGTCTGGGGTACTCAAAGGTATAAGTCTAGAAGATATAAAGCGTGCTGGAGAGCGTCTGATCCTTCAAGATGGTTGCACTAACTTCTTTCACAGCATTGTTAAGAATGAAAATTTGAATGCCAACGTGCATGTTCTTTCATACTGCTGGTGTGTTGACCTCATCAGGTCTGCCTTCTCTTCAGGTACATATCCCTTGCCATGAGCTGTAATCTCTGTTTCTTGCTAATAGTGAATCATATTATCATCTTAATTTTGCATTCTGAGAGTCGTCCTTATCAAGCCATGTTGCATAGAGTAAGTTGTTTTGGTCGTTGATGAACAATCGTGTCTTTTCGGTGCTGAGGATATTCTCGCGATGCTTTTAAAGTTGTACGGAATAAGGCAGATGATGGAATCGTGAGGCTTATGCAACTTTGAAAGTTTTTGTTGGAGAGGAACTATTTTTCCATGTTTTTAAATCTTTACTTTTACTAGGGAATACTATTCTTTAGTGCTTCTCATTCCTGCTCTACCCATGGTTATGCTAAGGGACTTTTTGTTACTGGTATGCAATAAAAATGGAAAGTTCTGCTGGAATTTTGATCCACTTTAGCAGCTAGCTTCTGTTTTGCTACTAGATATATAATTCTTTTTCAACTTTTAGTGATTTTAACTACCGTAGATAGCCAGTTAAAAAAAACATTACAGATACTGATTCAACTTTGATCGTGCAACCAGACAAGATATTATCTGTTAAAGCTGTACATTTCTCTGTTACATGGAAAGCATGGACTTTTTGTTGTTATGGTTAGTGGGAATGAATTGGTCGATATGGACTCCGCATTCTTGTTTGTCTTGATCTCTTTTTGTTATTTGCTTGGAGCATGTGTAATTTTCGATTAAAATACATGTTTTCTGTTGTCTAGCTCTGATTTGCGCTATCAAACCTTCATTGCTTCTCTGTAATTTAAATAATAGTTGATGTCTTTCTTGTTTACCCAAGTACTTCATTATCTATGTTTACATTTTGCTTAGAACTTGCCACTTGATTGGAATTTTGCAATTGCTTATGTTGTTGTTTCCTATTGTCTTATAATTATATTTTTCTAATTGTTGAGCAGCCGATTTAAATGAGTTGGATGTTCATGCTAATGAGTTCACTTATGAGGGATCTGTTTCCACGGGTGAAATTGTTAAGAAGATGGAGTCTCCCATTGACAAGGTTGAAGCTTTTCGGGGCATATTGAAAAATTGCAACGATGACAAGAAGAAATTGACTGTTTACATTGGAGATTCGGTGGGTGATTTACTCTGCCTACTTGAAGCAGATGTAGGAATTGTCATTGGTTCAAGTTCAAGCCTTAGGAGAGTAGGGACGCAGTTTGGTATTTCATTTGTCCCATTGTATTCTGGCTTGGTTAAAAAACAGAAAGAATACGTTGAGGGAACTACTTCTGATTGGAAGGGTTTATCTGGCGTTCTATACACAGTCTCTAGCTGGGCTGAAGTGCATGCTTTTATTCTGGGTTGCTAGTCTTATTTTGTGTCTCTCGCACCCAAATTCATGCTAGGCTAAAAGAAAGAAACATATATATAGTGCAATACAAATACACAAGCAGGTGGCTAATTTTTATAAGCGGCCACAAATTTTCTGCTGTCTCTTATTCTCTTACAGGATGTTGCAATTCAGAGCTATGGTGTCACTCTGATTAGTGGATATGCTGTAACCAGGGTATCTGCGATTACCTGGAATTTTCTCAAATGTTTCCTTGACATTTCTGTTTGCTCATTGTTATTGATATCTTCTTTCCCCTTAAATCTTGTCAGGTATGAGAAAATTCAGACAGCAATAATACAAATGCTTGTTAGATCAGGACATCAATTCAGGCTTTGAAGTGTTTGTACTGGTACTTAGTAGGCTATTGCTGTTCCATACTTTTAAGAATTCAGCAGAGATCCTGTGTATTTTCGGTTGACTCCTTGATCATTTTATGAATGCAGATGCAGAAATGATGTTCATGTTTATATTGGGACACTTATTTTATTTTATTCCTTTTCGAATAATTTTGGTTAGTTTTAAGCTAGATTTATGGAATTTTTCTTATATATGTGGGAGAGATTAAGAATGGAATGGCCGAGGGGCCTTATATGTATGTTCTTAAAATATGGAAAAATGTATTCTACTTCTAATATTAATATATTAAGCTCGTGAGAATTAATTTGCATATGAATTAGAGAAGTTTCGCTAAAGAGAGAAAGGAAATTTTGAATGAATGTGGGCAAACAAATAATAATATTAATTTTTGTTGTATATTATATGTTTTTATTCCAGTTATATTTTTAATCTTGATCTTATACCTCATTTCATTTTATTATAATTCATTCTAATTATGTTCACATTTCATACCATCAAGCTATGTTAAATAAAGAAAAAAAAAACATATTTATTATATCTCATTTTTATTATATTATATCTTCTATGATGTTCATATATTTTACATAGTATGATCTTAAAAAAAAATGTTATGCACGAGAGTCAATTGAAAACACATACTAATCAAATTTGTTTGATTTGTCTGGTGTGGGTAAATAGAGGTGTTAAAATGGGTTCAAATTTTCAAATTAATGTGATTTATAGTGAATTTGAGTAAGATTAGGTTAAAAAAATTCTGACTTAAAAAATGTGAATTAAATTAAATTTGATTTACTTAACTTGAGTTTATCCATAATTTATCATCAATTCTTTATTATTTTTTTATAATTTTTTCGTAATTATTATATTATAATCATAATTATTTAATATTTTTAATTCTATAAGTTGATAATTTAATTATTTTTAAATATTGAAATGTTGTTAAATAATATTTAATAAATTTGATGTTTAATTAATTTGTTTGTTTAATTTCTAATTATTATGTTTATAATAATATTCAGTGAAAAAAGTTAACACTTAAGTTTTATTGTTATAAATATGTAAGCTGAGTCAAACAACTTTAATTTTACTTTAATAAATTTATACAATAAACTAATAGGACAAAATATCCCTAAGTAACTTAATGAATCTAACACCAATCTATTGTGGGTTGACTTAAAAAAAAAACTTAATTGAGTTTGATTTTACTCATTTTTAGATAAATTAATTGTCAGTCAACATGTAACTATGATTAACTTACTTTAAATATGAAACGAAAGAGAAAATTCTCACAAAATTTTGTATGTCAACATTTGTAATGAAAAATATAATAAATCAGTAAAAACACATACACAAGTGTCCACTTTTATCTTATGTAATGGAAAAGATAAAAATTAATTTTCATTTTTAAACTTAAAAAAATATAAAAATAGAAAATGAATATAAAATAAATAATTTTTATAATAGAAATGTATATATCAAAATAGCAGTTACAAAAATTATAAAAAAGTTCATTTTTATACTTGTCATAGATATAAACAAGTAATTTGCAAATTATTGTATACAAATTCAACTTATAACATCACTCACTAGATACAGGTAAAATATTTTAGAGATGAAAATCCTAAAGCTATATATTTGGTCAGTCTAAATATTTAAATCAAGGTTAGTCATTAATAAATAAAAAATTATATTAGTGACCAATTGAAGGATTTACACCAAACAAAGCTCACTTAAATGCAATTTTAAATTCGTAAATCTATGTTTTAACTTATACTTGTATGAAAGCTTTAATCATAGATAGATTGACAAATACACACTTGAAATGTAAATAAAATCAAGTAATGTAGAAGTAGAACTTAGACCTTTTGAAAAGCTCTCAAGCACATAACCATAAATATTTATTTAAATGTATGTTTTCGATGTCCTCATTCAAAATGTTATTATGATATTCATTTGAATGAGAAGCAAAATCATGCAATACGTAATTGTATATGCATTTGCTAAAAATGAATATCTAGTTTTGTTTTTTTTTTCCAATTTATAACCTATAGACATGATCTAGTTCGAAGAGTCGGACCAATTTAAGTTGACCAAAGATTAATGAGAGGCAAAATGCTAAGTTTCTTATATGATCAAGATGTACTTGTTGAAAATACGTGTTTACTTGACAAGTTCTATTTGCGTCCTCATTCTTTGCAGTTCATATTTCTTTAGTTAATCTTTTTGAGTATGTCTTCGTCTCATTTTACTAGTCCTCAACTGAGAAGTATGCAAAATCACTCCAAAGCTTAAGTTAGCAATACGTAAGAGACAATAAATTCTACAATTATTAGATTATATTTCATACCTCGTGAATAGTATCTATTATGTTACTTGTATGGGCTTTTGTCCTACATGGACCTAGGTTTCATAAGTGTTTCGTGGTTTAGGGTTTCTTAAGCAGTGATTAGCTGTCTTAATCCTCTTTTAGTGTCATAGGTGATGACAAATCCCTTGCCAAGAGACCAACCACAAAAGTCATGGCAAAGAGAATACAAGAAGATTGGACTTCCTCTGAGCTTAATAGGCCCAATTGATGTTTATAGGGGCTAAGGAAGATGTGAAGACCTAGTCTAGGATTCCTTGTTGAAAATATTAAAGTAGGATTATTTTGGACCTTGTGTTATAGGCCAAGTAGTATAAGATTTTATTTAGGCCTTGTATTTGAGCCATGATTTGGGCTTGCATCTTGTAGTGTAGTTTTGGGCCTAAAGAAGTTGGGTCTTGCTTTGAGCCTTGAAAGGAGACATAAATTATGGTTTCTTAATCCTAGAGGAGGGCATACTTTCCTTGTAAGTCTCCTCCTTATGTGCTACATGGTATGGAAAGTGTGATTTGCTTAGGTGACAAGTCACACTAGAAGCATGTCTCCTTTTCCTCCAATTTTCAAGAGTTTGAATTTTTATTTTGGCTCTCCATTTGGAGACCAATTTAGGGTTTCCTTGGCCTATAAATAAAGGTCTTCACTCTTGTAATTTTCAGCTTGAGTTTTAGTAATGAATGTTGCTCATTTTGTGTCATTCACTTGCTTGAGCTTACCTTAGAATAACTCATCTCTAGGATTACTATAGTTTCCATCTCTAGGAGTTGGCCTCATCTCTCTCTAGGAATTGGCCTCATCTCTCTCTAGGAATCTACTACTTCAGTAAACCTAAACACCATCTCTATCACCATTCAAAGCTTTTGCAACCTTAATCTTTGAGATTCCATCTTGCACTTAGGTTTTCAAGAAACTAAAAGGAAGGTCATCATTAGACTAGTTTTAATAAAGTAGCATTATTCATATGAGGACACCGAGGTCACTCATCCCCTACTGGTTTGTGTGTCGAGATCATTTCATCTTCGTCATGTTATACATTACTTATTATACACTAAGAGTTGAAAAAGTTAACAAATAACAATTACATAACTTGATGATGATGGTTAAGATAAGTGAAACTATTGTGTTGATAAGATAATTGAGTGAGAATAACATAAAATTTAATGGCATGTAGCAAACAATCACAAGGAAAAGATTGTTATGTCTTCCAATATTACCATATAGGCATACAAAAGTGATGACTTGGATCCCAAGACCAGTCAAAGATCCATCACTCGAGACATGGCTAGGAAGCTCCAACAAGACTTAAAAGAGCTAAATCCAAAAGAGCAAGCCTTATTCATCCAATTGATGAAATGCTATCTTTTCTTTCAATTTTTTTCTTAAATCTTTTTAAGGTTTAATAATATTTGTTTTGTCCTTACATTCATTGCAATAGTTCAATGTTTTTCTTTAATTTTTTTATTCAATGTGTTCTTAATATTTGAAAAAAAAAAAGACTTAATGCAATTCATTTTGTTGATTTCATTGCAATGATCAGTGACATAATGAAACATGACTCACAGAGTTGAAAAATACGTGTAAAACATCAAAATTGTCCTTATGAATTTTAATTAAACTCAACTCTTTTCTCCTTTCTCCCTTCTCCCTTGTTTTTTTCCTCAAAATCTTCATTCCTTTTGTTTGAATTTTCTAGTGATTTAATAAAAGGGAAGCCTTCAGTAGGATGACCAAGGGGACAAGTAAAAGGAGCACGACTTAATTAAAATCCATTCTTCTAGAAATTGTTTGTTGGTACATTACATAACACATGATTTGATTAAGAAGTGTTAAGAAGTCTTAATGTTAATTCTCGATTTGATTAAAACTAAAATCAGAACTTTTGAATTAACATTTTAATTACCACAAAGTCAATGTTGTTTGGCTTGGCATTTTAATTCAAAAGTATTAAATTTATGAATTGACTATTACTTATCAACGTTATCCTGGGAATTATTCAAAAAAATTTCTCTTGAATCAGTTTTAGCTTGAAATTTGGGAAAATGATTTGTTCCTAAACATCGGTTGAGTACAATAGAAGAAACTATAAAGCATCCACCAAAATCATATCTTGAGCAACTTTATATATCAAGCTTAACAACCGTAGTTCATACTTTATATAAAGCTTTACTTTTTCATTAAAGAGAAAACCACCTACTCCACAACCAAGATTAATGCAAGGTTGAATAATTATACTCATGTACTTTGCAATTAATACAAATTTTTCCTCATTATAAACATTAATAACAGACATTAACTGCAAGTGCTTCCATAGACTTAGATAACCTGAGGTTGTTTAATTATGATTAATAGTATTTTGCAGACTAGAAGACAAAGGAGGTCCTTTGTAAGAACACCAATAGTATACAGAATTAGTGCTTCATAGCTTTGGATTGTTCATCAACCCCTCTGTCCACTTGTCTGCATTCAATTCAACGCTCTATGCACTCTACTACTACAATATTATTCTTCACTATTAATAATTTATTTTATCTTAAGTTCACACCAGATTCCCATTGTAATTCGTATAAGATATTTTTACTTAATGGAATATTCCTTCTTTGTCAACATTCGTACAAGAATTCCAAGCCTTAGCATTTATGTATTTATATAGAATATAGAGAATATTGTTTCATCCATTCCCCTGTTCTAGGAAATATATAACTGATTGTAAGAATAACTAGCAACTCTACCCTCTTTTCCCTTCATCTCCTTCAGAAGAAGATCATGATCAGGCTATTAAGGTTGAGAAATCCACCACTTTTTTCCAAGTTCAAGTATATGCTTCTGGGATTTCTGCTGTTGTTGGAGCCATGGCCAAATGATGCCACAAGAAAGGAAGTAGAAACCTGATCAGGACATTTGACCTGAGGAAATCTGCCCTCTAGGCAAGTCTGCTGCTTGGCTTTTCATCTCTGTCTCTCTCTGCTGTTGGGTTTGCTGAGAATCAAATAAGGCATGAATCATGTCATTAACTTTCTGTTTAATTAGTACCAATATGTTACTATATCCTTCTCTGCTCCACAGCAGTTGCATTTATACTACTACTTGTATGAAACTTTTATCATACCTCAGTTTGTAGTTTGGATTCTTACTTTGTTGTATTGATTATGTACAACCGGCAAAGGCCTGGTAATAAAAAGAACAAAAAACCTTACTGTTTTCTATAAATTAATTAATCAAAGATATTATTTGCTGGACTTATCAAAGCTCTTCCAATGAGAATATAATCACATGACATGATCCTTTATGTCTTTGTATTATTGAAAGTAACAGCCACTCCCTTTATGAGATATTGCAGTTGCAGTGTCTGCACACATGCAATGGCTAGGGAGTCTAGAATGATTACTGACTTGAGCTAAGTAATAAAATGATAGCATCCTTTGCAGAAGAAGAAAAGAATCAATAAATTACACAAGCATCTGGCCACGATCTGTATGTATATTTTGGTTCAAAACCATGCAATTCCAATGGCAGATTCTTGAGCACGCACAGATATGTTAAGTATGAATGTAAAGCATGTATATGCATCTACACCTTGCTTCAGATCTAATCAAATAATCTGATGATTCTAAGTTCAAAAGGAAGTATTGGACTTTTTTTTTTTTTTTCTTGTGGAAGGTAGAATCTCTCTAGATAAAATTTTGTACAAATAAAAAAATGAAATCAACTTTTCATTAGTTAAAATTAGTTCATATATAAAATAATTATTATTAACCAACTCATATTAGCTTCTCCAAAACAAAAAAAAAAATTAACTTTAATTTTAACTTACAGAAAAAATTATTCTTTTCTAGAATTGTTTTTGCTATAAAATTTATATCTGGCCTGAAATGTATTAAATATCTATTACAATTAGCAGCTGCAACTGATATTGCTGTGGTAAATTTTATTTTGTATTTTGGCGCAGGTTGAAAATTCATTATGTCTAATTTGAATAATTTGAAACTTCAAATTACTTGATAAAGCTACGGTTAAGAGTGTTTCACGTTCGCTTCTGATCAACAATCATGCCGTACACAAATGGTATTTTTGTATCTTCAAGTCATAAAAGTCTTTGCAATTATCATTCTCATTACTTTTTATTTTCAAAATGCTAATTAAGAGAACAAATCGAACTGGTTCATCTGGTCAAACTTCTAACAATTATATCACTTGAGTTCATAACAAATGGCCCTGAACGATCTGAGCTAAATCTTCATCAAAGTTTATAATCGAATTAACAATAGAAAATGTAGATTATGCCCCACTGCGAACTTACATGCACTGGGGGGAAATAATAAATTCAGCAAGTTAGTAGTTCTCTTTCAGAGTAAAGACAAATAAAAGGCACATATCTATAGTTTTCTCCAATAATTAATCAGTAAATTTCATCTGCCACACTTTTACTTTAGGATAAGCATAATAATTCCCGTCAACTCACCTTCAATTTGTCCATTATCTACGTTTTTTCTTTATTAAATATATGAGTTGGTTGCCATGTGTCCCACCTGGTGGAAAGTGATGCGCACCAACAAAACTATAACCTGTCTGAATAAATAAGTTTTTATTATTGGCCCGTGAGTCATCAAGGAAAAACTGACAAGCCAAATATGATTAACTTTTTTTGATACTTTGATTAGATATAGGGAGTTCTTAGTTCTACTGAACAAAACCAGAACCAATAGACCAGCACCAATACAACATCCAGAAACAATACAAACAAGGACTCTTTTTCCAACTTTTTTTATACTTTCCACTCTCTATTTTGACTTCAAGTGACCAAATTGATACCCATTATGAATTTTTTTTAGTAATTAACCACTTGGGTTGGGTTGCCATGCCTGTACCATTTTTGAACTACATGATTTTCAAGAGTTAGGGCAGTTGAAAAGATATAGACTAAGAATTTAATAATTTGACTCTCTATAAGTGCTACTTACACTAGAACAGAAAAGAGATCTTGTATGAATAAAATCATAACTAGATTTTCTTGTGCGAGTTCCACTATCACGGGGAACAAGTATGGCAAGTCAAGATTGATATGAATCTAGCAAAGAAATTGTTCTTGACTGAGGCTTTGCACTGTCTGAGTAACAGTGTATGTGCCACATAAGAGGTTTATATGATGCGTTTACCTATCTCAGGATGCAAAATGTATTTCCCCTAGGATGCTACCTATTTTAACAAAGCTAACATAAAACACAGAAAACAGTAAAGATATTATGCCACCTTGCATAGAAGTGGATCCCATATGGAGGACAAGGACGAAAAGAAAAGTATACTGAAAGATACAAATTGGTTTCTCTTTATTAAGAAAAGCAGAGATGAGAGATGAAAAGGAAGAAAGGGACAAAACTTGAACTTTATATCTCTTCCTCTCTTATCGTATAAGATACGGATAATGTATAAAACAGGTTCGGGGTTGTACCCGATGTGCACCACTCAGTAGTTGGTTAAGACTAGTTAATATAATTGCAAACAGCTTTCATACACTGATACACAGATTTTCAAGCAAATAAAAAGTTGGTGTAATATATGAAGATACAATTTACTTTTTCTTTTGTTCGTTAAACCTGTCAAGTGCTGTTCTAATTAAGGCTGAAGTACTGCCAAAACCACTCTAAAGGTGAAATATAAAAAAAAATCTTAAATATGTTCACTAAAATTACGAATGTTTATCCAAATATGTACTAATATTCACACGTTTTACTAATGTAACTGATTGGAATTAATTTACACAACCAACCAATATTAAATGTTTTAAACCAATGCTCTTAGTGTTTAAGGGTTCAGACTTGGTAAAAACATAAAGGGATTAAAGTAAATACTACGAGCACTGATAATCTTTAATAAAAATGAAATTAACATGAGCAAAAATGAACCATTTGTAAACAATTATTCAAATGTTTTAAGAACAAAAATATAAGTTTCATTAATCACGTATGATGCCAACTTGTTTACCCCCTTTTTTTTTTTGTAGTCATTTCCCAAGCAACTACACAAGCAGGTTTTCCTTAAAAAAAATGTTTATCTTATTTGAGACTCGATTGTACTCTTGAAGGAGCCACCTAATCTCTTAAAAGAAGACTAATGAAGCAATGCAATTATGATAACTAGGAAAAATACATTATGCTAAGTTGACAAAATTAGTTTTACATTTGTCAAGGAAACAACGGTACCCGTTATTATTGTGTTCAACTATAGGACTATAGGGTAGCTGTGAAAAAAGCTTCCCGTTGGTTGAATACAATAATAACCACACTAACTCTCGATATATTAGATAAGCTAGATGAATACAATAACAACCACACTACCAGTTGATTAAAAAGTTTTTTGGTTTTATCAAAAACTAAATTTAGAGTTTTTCCTAAGAATTTCTTCAGCGTAATGCCACGCTTTGTTGTAATTTTTGCATGAGCAGTCCAAGCTCAGATAAAATGTGAGGGTTGCTGTATGGCAACGTATCCAAGTCCTGCATGGATCCATGATCCACATTTTAATGAAATAGAGGTGAATAAAGAAACAATCTAACGCAATTTGTATCACCTCAAAGAATTCAATCAACAGCAGAAGCTTGCATTGCGTGCGACATCCCTCTCTTCAAACCCTTTCACAAATGATCTGATAGCAAGATGTTCCGAAGAGTATGTCATGAAAGATACTAATATTACGCCCCCGACAACCATCAAACCTAACCTGTTAGAAATATAAATAAAAAAAAATGTAAGTGGAAATTCGAAGAGAAAAATGCTGTTTTTCCTCTTAACTACTTAGAATTTACAAAACCGAAATATAGTTAACTTCACCTCAAGCTGAATGTATAAGAAAAAGAGAAGATAATTTTGGTGGCATTGTGTGTGCCGAAAAAGTGCAATAAAAAGCGCCAAAATTCATCAGAAGACAGGAAAAAGAAAGACCCTCCCCATTCAAGCATGTTGCTTTTTGTCCAGAAACCCATACCGTTTGTTAAAATTTTACTATACTTCTTCCTCCCTCTCTCTTAAAGAAGCATGAAAATAACAGCAGATAAAGTTATCAACAGACCTAATAGTTTCTAAACTGCCATTCTAGCTTGATATAGTAGAAGAGGGACTTTATTAATATCCAAGCCAAAAATAAAGTATAGAATAACCAATATAATTGTCAAATAATTCTGTACTTCATGATCTACCCTCCATGTTTTGGGGAGGATAAAATCACGACTCAGAAAGCATATCAGATGCGCTTTGAGCGTGATTACAAGTTACCACTCGAAAGAGGCCAGCCGCAAACAGTGTGTTCTATGAAAGTTTTTAGATTTTGACATTTAATATTCGACTATAGTCAATTATAAAAAAAAACATACAGAGAAAAAAAGTGCTATTTGTAAAATTTAAACGAAAAATAGGGCCAATAGAATTATACTTAAAATAAATAGAAAGTCGAACAAGATCAAGCACGATAGCAACATTATATATTTAATGATATCTTTACTAATAAAGAAAACTACCGTAAAAACAATGCAGTGATCCCAAAAATAAAAGGCAAACAAGGAGCAGCAATGGCCAAGAGGGCCATCCCTAAACCATAGAACCACGTAGCAGCATTACATGATGACATCTGACGCTGGTGACCTGTTAATAATATAAATGAGATAAAACTAAGGATGGCAACTAAAAAAGTAAATATAAAAATAAAAAGTCTTCAGGACACAGATGAAAGACAATCCCCGAATGGGCTCCACTCCGCCAGAACTTACCTTTTCCAGAATCCTCATCAGAAGACTCGGGATGAGTCAACGAGGAAGGCGTATGTGATGCCATAATTTTTCCCCAATGATAAATCAAATTGAGATAACTCCCAAATAATGTAATGAAGATTGTGAATATCCATTCATACACCAAAAGAAAACCAGTCCATGGAGCCACTTGCCGAGGTACTATCACGAAAGCTAGTCCAAGAGACACCACGGCAGCCAACAAACAGACACAGACAGAAATAATGCCCAAATATGCAGGCACCTTGTTCTGAGCACCTTCTATTAGCTGTTTAACACCACAATTAATAGTCAGTATTGCTTACAAAAAAATAATACATGGTATTTTAAAAATTCAAATACACAAGCACCATGCATATCCAACCCAGTCATGAGAGGATTATGCAAGGACACCTCACATAAGAGGATTCAAATTATTAGTCGAGGTAGAAATGATGGTTCAGGTATAGAATTAAAAACTGACCTGATGAGTGGAACTGATAGTTGAGGAAGAAATAGGAGCATATACAATTGGCCCCCCTGATTTAATCCTGTAATAAAGTTGCCTGATATGATCACGTGAGTTTCTATAACAGGAACCATAGTACCCTTGATTCTGCGGAAAATACAATATTATGAGGCGCATGGAATTCTTAATGCATAAAGAATAAAATCAATCCACGATAGCTGACCTTTAGAAATGAACGATAGCTGAAGAACAGCACAGCACAAAATGGTAACAGAAAAAGAAAGTTTACAAGAAAATAATCTTTAGGATTTTGGCCCCCTTTAGTTCCAGGAAGGGATTCCTCCAGCTGTTCCCTTACATTCTGCAGCACAAACAAGGTAAAAGCAAATTGTTTGCATTACTTTTTGTCACAAACTTCAACATAGTCACATGACTACTTAAGCAAGATGGCCTTTCAAAAATTTACAGGAAGAAACATTTGAGATATTGATAAAATACGATAATAAGTAGCACAAGTACCTGCCAGACATCAACAGGTTTCACAAGCCAAGATGTCCACCAGTCCCAAGGTTTAAGAGGGCCAAGTGTATAGTGAATCACGCGGAGTTCATTCTCATCTACCATCCACTGGACAAGTCAGCATGAATAGTTATATAACTGAAGTAAAAGATGCCATGTAAAGTAACACCAAGATATTTAAATGCATATATTTGGTGTACGTGAGAGGATGTATGAATATTAATAGCAGCTAACGCAAACTAGGAAAATAAGTACAAGTCTACAACCAATATGAGTTGCAACAGCTGAAATGCTGAAATGTTCATTCACCTCCCACCATTTTTAAAATCATTTTGAATTGATTGAAAGGAAAAGGTTTCCAACAGACCAAATGGTAAAACACCAAAGCATTTGAAAGGAGTAACATTAAATCACACAGAATACGCAAAACACGGCCTTCAGAGAAGTTTTCTCTGTCCAAATTACTGGAAAACGATACACAAGTATCCCCAAATTAGATACATATTTAAAAAATATGTAACTTCTACAAACCTTTTGCCCTAAACAGTCAGCATTACGGCTACTGTTCACGATATTGTAATAATACATCTACAATCTATAAAAATTGTGGGATTCTACACAACTTTCTTTTCTTCAAAATTACTTTTAAGTATAATTATTTCCTCTGTATACAAGCTACATAACTGTTATCTTTCCTGTCATTGTTCTTTCAATTTATTTATTTTTTTTCAATATCTCTTGCATCAAACAGAGAAGAACAATAAAAAGATAATTTAAAGAACTCGTATATATTACGCTTGTGATTTCACTAGTAATTGCTAATGACAATTATTATTACACCTATTTCAATATACAACTGCTTCTACTTTCAGCCAATAACTGTCTCAGTTCCCATCATTTACCACCTACTGAAAAAGCATCCTTGGATGTAGAAATTGGTTTTTCCGCACTACCTTTATCCACTTGATTTCACTCTGTGCTTAATTCTGCCAATTTAATCTTCACTAATACCTTGAACTCCAATTTGCCCTAATGGCCAGCCAATAATGTCATCTCGGTTGAAAGATGGCAAATCTACGTTCTTAACAACCAAAAAGACTACGATTCTCATCCTGACATTTTTTATTGAATTTGATTCCTTCTCTTCTGTAATCTACTAAAAAAATCTCTAAATCTACTCAAAATTTGCCAATGTCTTGTCCACACTGACCGAAGCCTCAGTTCTGGCTTCCATCCCCTCCAAATTTCTCTTTCAATTCATTCTACCCTATCAAATGCATCATGATATTACTCTTAACTGGTCAAAAGAATTCCCTCCTTTTAATCTGGCACGTTGGACAACAAAAATGATAAAACACCAATTGACATATTGGAGAAGTGAAATATTAAATCACACAGAATACACAATAGTACAGCAGAATTTGATATCCTAAAGTCATTGACTTCTACAGAAAAGAGTTTTCTGTCCAAAATACTATAAAATAATACACAAGTGTCTCTAACTTCTCCTAACTTTTAACCCTAAATTATCAACATTACAGTTATTATTCAACTTAAAAATGCATTGATGCAAATCACAGTGAGTATTACACCTATCTTGAAATGTAACAGATCCTACTTTCTGCCAATAATTGTCATAAGAACCCCTAACTCAATTCCCCGCCACACATGCACCAAAACCCAGATTCTAACAGGAATTAAAGAAGTTTAAGATGTTAACATCATGGAAAAGTCCTAGGCCTTCCTTCTACATCATCACCTTGACCTATCTATATATCAAAATTAACAAGTGCAGATTCTAACTGCCAAAATTTCCATATGCCAACAGTAAAATTGAATACAACAGCAGTAGCACAGCACTAAATAATTCCTTTAAGCAGTCTTCTAATATATTAATATCGGTCACAATGCAATGCCATAACTATTAAAGATCGACATCAGCACTCATTCCAATTTCTACCACAACAATAGGCTCCTAAGCCAACAAAAAGGAATTCGTCACAAAATAAATTTCCCTGCCATCATTGGGTTGGCAGTTTCATCTTCTCGTTCATTCCATCAATCTACATGCAATTTTTACAGAAGATTTATTCAATTCTTCCTTTAACGTATCCAGAAAGGCTTTAATTATTTGGTACATTAATTAAAAATGTACTACTCCCACAACGAATATATGTTGTTCAGACAGTAGGAGTTAAACTAATTGCATCATGTGAATTGGAACATTAACTAAACATCAATACATGAACATGTAAAACTTTTACAAGTTAAATATGAAGCAAATAAGGCAACTGAATCTAGCAGGCGTCCATCTGAACTCAAAACTCGAATAAGGAGGTAAAGCATCATACTTAAGTTACGAAGGAAAGAAACAAAACGGGAGATGTATCACTTATGTCTTGCCCCTAAATAATTATAAGGAAGGAACCATCCTCTTATTTACCTATATTCCAGTACCTTGTTAGCCAGCATGTAAAGACCAACATCTGCATTATAAAGAGTGGAAAGTCGCTCCATTTCAGGAACTGGTCTATTTTCCAACATTTCGGGGGTCAAATTTGGCTCAAAAATATGTGCGTTGGGAAATCCAGAGTAATATGAATTGAGAAATCCCTGATCCCCTGTGAAAGAAGGAATATAGATGAAGACATTGTTCAACCCTATTAGGTCCAAATCCACATCTGATACAAGTTTCTTCAAGAAAAGAATAAAATAATTGCACATAATTAGTTAAAAAAGAAAAATCTAATACCTCCAGTGTAAGATGGCAGAGTGTTTACTTTACTCATCATATCGTTGAAAACGGCAGCAGATGGCTGGACCACCATGACTCCCGAATTCAACCTCTCAGAATGTTTTAAATTAGCACAGAATTTCCCACATTTGAATAGGTCTTCAATATTCTTAACCACAATAGTGTCAGCATCAAGATAAACAACTGCACGCGCACATTCAAGAAACCCAATAAGTCATACTTCATAAACACGGCAAACTACATCCTATAGGAAATGCAAAACCCCAAATGGAAAGTTTATAGTGTCCTCTACAACTTCCATAACCAGACTCAATAAACAACACAAGAATCATAAACACTAGACCTTTCTTGTAGTCAGTCATGTTAAATATTTTGAGCTTTGTATAGACACCCCAAAATCTCGTTGGACGTACTTGATTAGGATTGGCCAGCAAACTAATCTTCTCAATTATCCACCCATCAGCCTACACAAAAAAAAAAAAAAAAAACATTGCATAAACCATACCCACCATACATGAATGAAGAGTTTCAAAATCAACAAAACCATTCATAACCGCCAAAATTTCTGATTCACGTGAAATGAAACAGTAATATCAAATTTAATATAAAGTGGCAGTCTAAGTAAAACTGAATAAAAAATTTAATTTCTCGTTCCGCACTAATACAACTCGCATAGGAAAGCAGTACCTCGAGAACATTATTGGCATAATCAGAGACACCATCAGAAACCAAAACGACCATGTCTTTGTTGGATCCAGTGTCCCGTATAGATTTGCCCAGAACTCGAATGCCCAACAAGAATTCATCTCCGTACAATAGAGTCACGTATGCCACGTCAGTCCTCTCAGATCCCAAAGATTGAACTGAAAACAATAAAACTGTGAGCCATAACCATATACTTGTACACGATTTCATTCTAACTCGATTTTTCACGTTAAACATTTTCTCCGTAAAAATCCCTTCTCGCTCAGAATTCGAACCGTTGAAGGGATTTGAATTTGCTGTGCATGCTGTGGCCTACTGAGTTTTGATACCGAGTTTGCATGACATCGTGGGCCAGAAAAAATTAATAAAAAAATTACCACATTACATACATTCTTAATTAAAACAAATCAAGTAGTACTGTAGTTATTTAATTTAATTAATACTGGTGGAAACTGCATGTCCACATTTCCTTGTACTAATAATATAATAATAATAATTCATAAAATAATTAAACTTGATATACTTAATATTATAACTAGCACATACACAATCCGGATTACATTGTGTAACAGTATTAAAAAGATAGGAAAAATAAGATAATCAATAAAATAGATTAGTTAATAAACTGAAAAACAAACATAAAGTTATTTTTACGTCGTTCAAGACAACCATAAAATTAACTTTATATACATCAAATACAAATATAAAAATTATGTAAAAAAATGGTGTATAAAAACCATTAAAGAAAGGATAACTATTATAGAGAATAAACGACTATAACCATTACAAACAACAATGAAGAAACATACAACAAGAATAAACTAATTATAAAACAATTATATTTGTAAGGTAAATTTAGTATACAAATCAAACAAACAGTAGAACATATTCAGACTTGATCAAACCCTTTACAATATAGTATACATGTCGAGTCATGAAAAGTTTTGCACTTGTATAGTGAAACAATTGACTCACTAAAAATTATCAAACAAATTAATCCTTAAATCACACCGATTATCTTTTTTCATTATATATTTTTTTAACCGACACCCATTATTATGAATGTTACATTATAACTTGAAAATATTATGAGAGGTAAAATAGATAAAAAAAATTGTGGACATTAAATAAAGAATCTCTTATATATTACTATAGAACTTAAAAACATTATGAAGGATAAAATAGAGAAATAATGAGAAAATCGAATGGGAGAATCTCTTTATATATTATTATACATAAAAATAATTATTAAAACATAAAAATAAATTCGTAATAAAAGTTGTATAAAAAATTAATATTTGCCTTTTTTATTTATTTATGAAAAATATTTTCTTAAACTATGTACAATGTTCGTTTTTTTTTTCTTATTATCTTTATTTTAATGGCTAAATAAAATAAGTGTTTAATTTTCATAATTATTTGTAAAAACAGTTAAATTATTCGTACTTATTATTATTTACATATTTATTTTAATAAGTAAAAACAGTTATCACAGATATAAAGGTAACATGGTAAGAAAATTGGTAAACAGAAATAGTGACAAATGCATCTATTTTTGTTGTATATCTAAGGGTAAAATCATGTACTAGTTACTTCTCTGTTAATTGTTATAAACTACAAATAAATTTTAATTCAATGTTGTTTTATTATGAAAAATATATTATGTCCCGAAAAGGAAGAGAATATCTTTTATTTTGTAAAATCGTGTATTAAAATTATTTCAACGTTCAAATAAAGAAATCATTTGTTTACATAATATAAGTTGTATTTATTCACTAAAAGGGGAACTTAATGAAAAATATGTGGTATTTGATGTGATAATTATTGGGAACAAAATATTAATTAAATATAATTATTATAACATAATAATTTACTTATTAAAGTTTTCATTTATACTATTAAGTAAAAAAATTCAATATTTATTTGGAAATTTTAATAAAAGAAATCTAGAAAACAATAAAATACTAAATTTAACTCATATAGTAATAATGATAATTTAATTATTTAATATTCTTTTAAAGCTGTTAATTTTTCTTAATATGGGTATTATGTAGTTATCTATATTATATTTTAATTGTCATCATAATTTACTAATACTTGTTGGAATGTTGTTAATATATATATATATATATATATATATATATGAAGATAAATAATTTAATTTTAGATTAATAATGTTGATATTAATATATTTATTTGTCTATACATAATTTTATGGTGATATCTTTATTAATGTTATGAGATAATTGTGATTTAAAACAGATATTAATGATCTAAAAAATATGAAGAAAAAAATTTGTATTTAAGTTTTAATATGATTAAATTTTACTACTCACTACTAGAGGTCTTTAGCTACTGTTAAAAAACTACTCAGTCTATCAAGTTGATAATATAGAAAACAAGCATTTTAGATTATGATTTTAAATTCTAGTTTATCATTTCTAATATTTTACGGTTTCTATTTATACTTAAACAGACTAAATTTATTTTTAAAGAAAAACATAGTTTATATGAATTCAAAAATAGGAATAACTTACAATTTCTCTGTATAATCATAACCTATTACCATTCAAAAAATAAAAAAACTACATAAATAATAGGCTATGGCGCTTGTATAATAGTGAATCTATTATCATTCAGAAAAATTTAAATTAAAAATACAAAAACAGTGTGTTATTTTTTGTTTTTTTTCTCATAAACCGTAGCCTATATATTATTATAGGTTGCAATAATAAAAGTAACCGTAGTTTTTGCATAAAACGTATTTACATATTAAAAAATAATTATAAGTCATTTTAATTAGGTTGCACAAATTTATAAGATATTTTGCACAAGTATTATTTACATAAGTAATTGAATTTAGAGGATTGTTAAAATATTAAACAAAATACAATAACTTTCATTAATATGAAAAAAATGACAAAATTTCTTAGTACTTTAAATTAAGTAATCATTACTTAGTTCTAATTTGTTTGAATATTAACATGAATAATTATAAACAATTAGAACTACAAGTAAATATTAAAAAAATTACAAACAATTATAATTGGATAAAAATAATTAACCTTCAACAAAAGTCATGCCAACTTTTCGAATCTTACAGTTATTTGCCCCTCTCCAACATTTTATATAAAATTGGTATAAGGATACATCTACTGAGTAATAAATTATCCAATGGTACTGATAAGATTAAGATTCATTGAAAAAAATATGACTTATATGTTAAATCCTACATATATATTATAGTTTTTCCCAGTATGTTTGAAATTAGTCATTTTTATGCTTGCTATATATGAATAAAAGGTGAGCTCGTATCTCTTCATCTTTCTATGCATATACTTATATATCAAAGATATGAAGATATATAGTAATTGATCCATGTGATAGTATTTTCTCAAGTCATAGACAACTATAACTTTTGAAAATTACATGTATTTTAGGTTTGAGATAAGCTAAAAAAATTTATTGTTCTTATCAAATTTAGATACATGATTTATATATCTTATTTATGTATATCATGATATTATTTTGAAAATAAATGTGAAAAATATATTTTCATTGTAATAATTCAAATCAGGTTATTAATAATAATATTCACTACAGAAATGTAAATCTATATATTATGTATTTACAATTTTCTAAAATTTCAAGTAATTTTTTTTATTAACGTGAAAACACTATCAATTACATGAGTGCATAAATATATAATTGTCTATTCTTATTCAAAAAATTAAATAGTCTTTGTCTATCCTCAATATTATTTGTGAAATATCTACTTTTATATATATATATATATATATATATATATATATATATATATATATATAATTATCTAGGTGAAAATCTCAATCTCAAAAATACAAGGTAAGTTTTTAACATTAAATCATAATACATATAAATTTTACTATCATCAACTTAATTTAAACAATTTGTATCATATGAATAAAGTTATAATCATATATAAATCATTCAATTCATCATTCAATACTAAACATAAATAAATTTATAGGACACTAAGTTTGAAGACGTATACATATAGTATTGTTATTCTTCTAAAGTTTCTATCATAATTTTTTATTTGCAATAAATTTAATCATCAACAACATTTTTTTTTATCTCAACACCACAATCTTCATCTCAAAATTATCATTTTTATCACAAAATCATCATAAAAGGATTAGTACCATTTTATCCTTTAAGTCATAGTATTATTTTGTATCAATCCTAAAGATAAGAAACCTTATTCGACTTTCATAACCTAAATTTCCTTTTCTGAGTATGAGAATTTTGAAGAGTCAGAATGACTTGACGTTGAAATCCTTATATTAATATATACATTACACTATACGATATAAATATTTCTCCTTAAAAATATTCATATTTATACAATTCATACATATATTAATACTAATTCTAAATATTTCTAAGTCGTATAACACATTTCAATTTGAAAGCAGCTATTCCTCTTACCTACTAGATTCAAGATTTCTAAATTATTCTCTTATAATTCTTATAACTAAAACTAAAATTTGTCTCAGTTAATATTATTATCACCATGAACATAATATGGCATGTTGTTGTGTCTTATCCCTGTGAAATGTGATGGCAAGGAATAGGCTCAGGAGATCTCAAATCATTTGAAAGTTTCATACTTTCCTAGCCAATATACTAATTCTCCACTAATAAACAAACATAATAAATGTAAATAAAAATGAGATTATAAACCTCTCACTAAATAAGATAAATATAATTAATAAAGACAAGTAAATAAAAAAATTGAGGTTAAAAACACCTCACTAAATAAACAAATATAAATAAAAATGTGATTATAAATTAAATAAACATAATAATAAATATAATAGAAAATGATGTTATGAACAACTCACTAAATAAATTAAATAAACAGAATAAAAATAGGATATAAACACCTCAGTAAATAAATTAAATAAACTGAGTAATAAATATAATAAAAATGAAATTATGAGTATCTCACTAAATAAATTAAATGCAAATATAAATATAAATAAATAAAAATAAGGTTATGAACATATATAAATAAATTATTACTATAAATAAAAAAATGAAGCTATAAACATCTAATTAATAAAGTAAAAATAATAAGAATAAATAAATAAAAAATGAAGTTATCGAACCTCTTTAATAAAATAATAATAATAAATGAATACAAATGAAGTTAACATAAATATAATAATATTATTATTATTAATAATAAATAAATAAATATATAAATAAAAAATGAAGTTCTCAACCGTTCACTAATAAAACAATAATAAATAAATAAAAATAACGAAGTTAAAAACAACACAAATAAAATAAAATTAATAACAATAACAATAAATAAATAAAAAGAGGTTATCAACTAATAAAACAATAATAATAAGATTATAATTACCTCACCAACAAAATAAAAGTAATAATAACAAATAAATAAATGAGGTTATAAATCTTACTAATAAAACAATAATAATAAATTAATTAATTAATGATAATCGCCTCATTAATAAAATAAAAATAAAAAATAAGGAGACTAAAATAAAATGAATAAATAAACATAGATAAATCAAATATATAAAATTATAAATGTCTAACTTTTCTTATCTCAACACAATTTGTTTAAGTAAAATTCTATTTTTTAATAGAATAAATAGTTTTTCCAAACTATTTTAAAATCTTGATTAATAGAGAAAGAATATTGAAATGGAGAAAAATGAAAAAGAAAGACTGATTAACGCAATTCTCATTATATAGAAATTTTATATTATTATTATTATTATTATTATTATTATTTTCCTACAGATCTACAAGCATTAGTAAAGTGATCCTTCACTGTTAAATATTTTAAAATGTAATAATAAAGTTATCATTACTATTTAAATATTTTAATATGTACCAGTAAAGTTGTTATTTACTATTTAAATATTTTAACATTTATTTATGGTATTTAATTTAATACCTTATCCTAGATACAAAAGTTATATTTCTTATTACAAACATCTAAAGGTAAATCTAAACTATCATAGTGAAGAATATCATCTTAAGAATATGTTATAAAATTTTGAGTTTAATCTAACAATTAATGAAATTAGAATCAAATGGTTATTAAAGTAACTTAAAATAAAAAATAGGTAATGTTAATTCAACTGCAAAAATTATTTCTTTAAACATCTAAATGAAATTTCCAATAGTTAAAATAAAGTAATATATTTTAAGAATTCTTGATAAAAAATTTATTATGATCGAACAGTTAACTAATAAAAATAAAATTTTACCAAAAAACTTAGAATTTAATAATATGTGAAGACTTAATTTTTATACTAAAATATAGAAATTATTTTTTTTAACATAAACTTCCGTTGGTAAATTCCATTAACATAGTAGAGGACAATATTTTAATAATGTTGTGTAAAAATTTTAGCCTAATTTAATAGTTAATGAGGCTGTAATGATAATCTTCCTAAGTAACTTAAGAATGAGAACTAATTGACACCTCAAAATATATAATTTAAATACAATTAATAATTAATATGTAAATAAAGGTTTTTACACTTTTTTTAATAAAAATGGAAAATATAATAACAATAACCATGTAAGTGTTTCATATGTAGTAAGTGATACATAAGTAGTGAATTATGATTAAATACAAAATTTCTAATCATGTATACCAAAGGTTGCTTCACGATAAATTATAACTATTGTGTAGTTGGCTTTCTATCATAAAGAATTAAATATGTTTGAAAGGAACAAAACCATAACGAATTTTCAACTCATCGAAAATCTGCTGGCGAGTACTATAAGTGACCTTTTTTCACCGTTGAAGAACTACAAACCCTATTCTAAACCAAAAATAATTATATGTTTAGAATACAATAAAAGCATATAATGTAGCTTTACTAAATATTAAATTTGATCAGATTTATTATTCATTTAGTTATTTTAATTTATACATACTTAAAAATATTCTATACATTTTTTTAATCTTTTCTATTTCACACAGACATTATTTTTATAATATTTAAAATTTATAGAAAATAAAATAATAAAAATACCATATGATATGTAAATAACGAAATTTACATATATATTTCATTAAAAAAAAAATCTAACAGTCACTAAAGTCTTGTTTATTCGAGTGGATTTGGAGGATTGAGAGAATTTAAAGATAAATTTTTTTTGTTGTTTATTTGAATAGATTTGGAAATAAGTGAGAGTGAATTTAGAAGTAAATTTTTTTAATCTGTCACATAAATTAAATCCTATACTAATTCTCACAAACTTTACTTTTTTTTAAATCTATTCTCCTTTATCTCTAAATTCACGTAAATAAACAACAAAAATATATTACTTTTAAATTCTCTCAATTTTATTCCATTATTTTTCCTGAAGACCATTCAAGTGAACAAAACCTAATAATAAAAAGGAAATTTATGGTTTCCTTGAATTCGTTGTGTATAAATAGAGGTTATCTTTTTTAAACTGGCAGTCCTCTTTCTTATTCTTTCTTTCGTTTGTTTCTCTGAGTCTTTCCATGCTTTACTCATTACAACGTCAAAGTATGAATAGGAAGGAGCGCATCAAATCCCAACTTACCTGACATTCATTCCCAAACACACGTACGGCAAGTCTGCTTCTTGGCTCTTTTTAATCACAAATTTCTCATAAGTATATACATTCTTGTTCGATACCATGTTGTTGTAAGAATCATTACATAAATATATCTTAGTTTTCAGCCTTCGCTGTTGGTTACTTTTAATGTACATCAGATGTTTCTCTAGTTATAACTTTTATTCATCTACTTAATTTCACTGTTGTTCCATACATATGAAGTAAACATAAGAGGAAGAAAAAGAAAAACTAAAAAGTGTATCAACAATTGAGAAAACTAATCGGATCTTTCACATTACAACAAAATTATTTGAGAAAATTTAGTATTTTAATTGATATTTAGTTTACTAGCTATTTTCGTTTACAGAAAGTAATAATTAATTACGTGTTATATAAACATTGATCTATATAATAACATATATAGTGTCACTGTCCAAAGCTACTAGAATTTAAAATCATATGAAACTAAGCTGTCACCTTGTTTACCAATGTGGATAAGTTCGCCACGCTTTTACCAACATCCATCTACTCATTCATACCTATCTCCATGCTTTGAAATTCCTTTAAAGAGATCAATCATATGTATGTTTAGTGGGAATCTCCGTCTTAATTCATATTTAAATTTTATTTAATTTTTTCATAAAATTGTATTATATCATAGTCTGATTAACTATTCATCAAATGAATAGAAAAACTTCCATCCGAACTCAAATAAACTCGGCCAAGATCTGAATATGATCACTAAGTGTCTATAAAAAAACATTTAAACGTCTTAAACATTCAAATATACTTATCGATTATTGGACCATAATTGAATTTGTATTATTATAAACTCATTTCAAAATCTATTTTTTATCATAATGTGCTAACTATATAAATTCATCTCGAAATCTATAAACATAAAACTCCTAACATTAAGTTTGTGTTAATCATAAATTTATCTTAAAACTTATAAAAATTTATTTAAGGAAGTAGGTAATTATATTTATTAAAAATTTAAAACTTTATTACGATAACCTAATCGTCATAAAATATGACATGAAGTATTTTGATCGTGATCCCCTTATTCGAAAAAGTAATAAATTAATATTATGTTAAAAATCTTCCATCAACAAAGTAATAAATTAATAACATCTTATATAAATTAATAAGTATTTAGAAGTCTTACATCAACAAAATAATGTTAATTTACAATATATAAATAAACATAAATCTTATGTTAAAATTCAGTTTTATATGATTAAATTAAACTTAAAATTCTTAAAATTCCACTTGTAATAATAAGTCTAAATTACAAATTATAATATATAAATTAATATAAATCTCATTTTACAAATTAATTCTATAATATTAAATTCAATTTAAAATTAACTTCCTAATATATTTATTTAGTTAATATCAGTTCTCTATTCTATCTCTTTTGCTATGAAAATTAGTTAAAAAGTAGTTATGTATAAGACATTGTTGAGAAATGAATGAAATACATTACTTTTTTTCTTTTTCACTTAGAAAATGTCAATTCTAACAAAATTTTCTTGTTACGTGCGATGAATGAAGCAAAATTTTGAACAAGTCTTACCCTTAGCCGGAGCCACTCCAAATCGATTTTATCCTTGCTTAAGGACTACGACTTTTTCCTAACCTATCTTTTTTTTTATTCTATCTATTTATTTATTATAGAAATATATGCATTAGTATAATTTTATTTTAAAAATATAAAAATCTAATCTAACTCATGCAGTCATGATGACTAAAATTAAAAGTTGTTTAGTAGTAATATGCTTCAAAAATTTATTTACACTTATTATAATTTTTTACACTCATATATATCACAAGTATACAAATTTTAAATTATGTTAATTTAGGTTTGTCAAATATGTAAAATTTTGATATTATTATATTTTTTTTTATAAAATATTTAATGTGTGCAAGGGTGAATTAGTTAACTAAATGTAAAATTCTCATTCACCAGTGCAGAACATACCTTCTCTCATTCTACATATAATAATTGATTTTTATTATGAGACAGTGTAAAAGATAATTCTAACTGCTCGAAATTTACAGACTTTATGAACAACAATGAAATATGCACAAAGAAATAATATGTAACAATTTATTAATATTTGTAGCTGAGAGATTAAGAAAATGCAAATTATATTTTAGATTTATGTGATTTAACTATAAAGTTAGATACATTAGGAAGAAAAGGGGTTCGAATTAAGCTAACCCTAACTTGAATTTGAAATTAACCGTGTTTATCATATAAACTAGGAAAGAAGGCACTAGGATTAAAGTTAATCTCAATCATAGAGCTGTCAAAATGGGTAACCCGGCTTGACCCGGCTCAGCCCACCACAGGTTGGTTACTTACTGAGCCAACCCAACCCGGCTCATTTATTAGCGAGCCAGAAAAACTTGAACCCGGCCCAACCCACCACGGGTTGGTGGGTAAACGGGTTGGTTCACCAGCCTATTTAATTACATTTTTTTAAAATAAAGAAAAATACAAATTTTTTGTAATTTAAATTTAAACAATTTTCACTCCCAAAAAATTATGTTAAAGACAATTCAAAATAATAATAAAAAGTACAATATAATCCAAATGTCATTCAAAAACAACACACAAAAAACATACAAATAAGTTTCTTATATTCATCATTTTTGTTCTTGTTGTAACCCTTGACCCTTGTTCTTGTTGTCACCAAATCCACTAATAAAGATTTTCCTAATATCAGAACAATTCCGACAATCAATAAAAAAATATTAGTAAAAAAAAAAGAGAACCAGTACTCAACAACATCAACAAAAAAATAATAGTTTAATCTGTAACATAATTTCCCAAATTCAAAGATATCAAAAAGAGCTCGTCAAATAATGTATACTCAAATTGTTTAAATAAAATGAACAAAATCTGATACAAGCATGTCAGAACATGAAAAAATCATTTCATGTCTTCGAACCCCCCAAAACAAAAAACAAATTTGCAAACCCCTATTTTTGTCATTATAGGGTTTTTGAAAAAANAAAGAAAGAGAAGTGAGAAAACAAAAATGTGGAGAAAAGAGAAGAAAAAAGGAAGGGTGTTTTACCTGCTCCTTGAAGAATTTCAGTGAAGTGAGGGTGAGAGCACCGTCAAATGAGAGCAAGTACCGTGAGAGTGATTTGTGAGAGCAAAGGTTACTTTTTTGGTATACACAGTGAGTGAAGAAAATATTTTATTTTTTAGGGTTTCATAAATAAAATAATAAATTAAAAAAATAAAATTAGGTAAGTGGGTTGGTGGGCCAACCCGGCTCACCACGGGTTCAACCCGCATGAGCCGGGTCTAAATGAGCCGGGTTGAAATCTGACCCGCATATAAGTGAGTTGTATTTTTCAAACCCAACCCGGCCCAACCCCTGACGGGCCGGCCGGGTTGGCTCGCAGGTTGTGACCCATTTTGACGGCTCTACTCAATCATAATACACCAAAATATGTGTATATGTAAATATGTAATGTAAGGACCCAGAAAATAGACGGTTAAGAGTAGATAGATGTATTAAATAATGAAACTGAGCAATTAGTGTTAAAATAAGCTAAATGTGTAAATAGAAATTTAAAAACACTTAGCTCGTTATATAAGTACGTTTTATTTCCCTAAAAACACTATCTTCTACCTTTCCTTCTCCTTCTCTCTAGAATTTTTTACCAATGACTCATCTGTTTGATGATAAGGAGGCACCTAAGTGATCTTGGCGTAAAGGGCTTCCTATTTCACCATTGGTTTAGCATTTAGAATTGATAAGTCTTGTTCTCTGATTTTTAGTATTTTTGGTTTCTGATGCATGCAAGGAACAATGTTGTTTGCATGTGTTCCACTGCACTTTTCTTCTCTTCCTAACTTCATTCTTGGCCCTTTGGTTGGTCTCTTCTCTCAATTCGGTGAGTTATAGGTGTTCTTAGGATTTCAAGAGGTGTGAGCAAATTTCTAAAGTTGTAGAGTTGTTTGGTTTTGGTAAGAGGTAAGGGAAGCTAGTTAATTTAATTGATAAATTGATTGCCTATGTAACTGTCATTTTGGGGTTTTGCATGTGTATGAAATTGAATTATGGTGTGATCGGTTTGGTCTATATGGAATGTTAAACTTGTGATCATGATGAAACTGCTCTGCATAATTCTCTGGTATTGTTCTGTGAAGTGAGTTTTAAGGAAGTGATGTAGAGAAAATTAGATTTCTGGGTTAGGCGGTCAATTGGTCAGTAGGGAAAGCTTAGAGAAGTCATTTAGGACTTGTTCAAATCCTTAAGTCACTTAAATTGTGTCCAAAATCAATATAATCGAATTAGAGTCCTTAAGTTGATGATAATGCAATTTTTTATCTTGAATATAGTAGTAGAACCTTTAGGAAGTGTTTATAAAGGTTTAGACACCATTGGAATAAGGTAATTTGGCATATGATACAAATATGGAGGATTAGAAGTTAGAAAAAATGTTATGAATTGGTAAAGTTAGAAGTAGTTCATAATTTTGCAGTTGTATCGCAGAGTTATGCAGTCTGTGGAGGGTGAGCCATTTGACCAATCGGTCTCACCCGAGTGCTCGGCCTTAACTGAGTTCTGCTTCTGCGGAGCTTTTTAGTTAATGATCGAATGGTCTTACACTAGTACATGGTCTAGTACTGGTGTTCGGTCTTAATTGTGTTAGGCCTTTTATGGGCCTTACTTGTTAATGATCGTTCGGTCATGTTTAGTGATCAGTCTTGCTTGAGTATTCTATCTAAGTTCAGAGTGTTCGGTCTTAGGTGGGTGGTTGGTCTTGATAGCACTTGGTCTTGTACTAGTGTTCAGCCTTCTAATAGGGTTCGATCTACTTTAACATTTTGTTTCGTTATTGTGTTCGGCCTAACCTTAGTCCTCGACCTTGCTATCATATTTGAACATGTTGTAGTATTCAGTCTCTCCTAGTGGTTGGTCTGTAATAATGTTCAACCACTTCTTCAACCTTACCTAGTATGGATCGTTCGGTCCTGTTCTTTGGATAGTGAGAAACTGTTTGGTCTCACACTATGTATTCAGTTCAGCTAAAGTGTTCAATCTAGTGAAAATGTTTAGTCTTAACTACGTTCGGTCTCTTATGGACCTTACCTGTTAATGATCATTCAGTCATCTTTAGTGGTCGACCTTATATGAGTTTCAGTCTAAGCCACTAAGGGTTCTATTTAAGCTCTTAATGATCAGACTAAACTAAAAGTGTTCGGGTTAAACTCTAGTGTTTTGTTTAAACCCAATGTTCTGTGGTCATAGCGTTCGGCCTCAAACTGTGTTTGGCTCTTGCTGGAGCCTTACTCGTTAAGTGACTGTTCGATCATATTCTCATGTCTTGAGTGTTTTTCAGTTCGGTCTTGTTCATAGGTGATGTTGATCCTTTCCGTTCGATCGTGTTCAGGGGTGGTGGTTATTCTTACCGTTTAACTTTACTTTATTGTGATGTATTCAGTTTTCAAAAGATTGGTGCCATGTTTGATTATGAGTATTTATTTCAATTGTTTAAAGTTATTATGTATGAGAATGTATGTTGGTATTGAAGTATGATATAATAATTGTAATCTGAATGTGAAAGAGAATTCCAAGGAGGAATGTCTTGATATTCGTTATTAAGGTGGTAAAGTATGAATATGGACAACGAAATCCACAATGTTTATCTTGACATTCTAATTATTACCAATTCTCAAGTAGAGATGGGTAAATCATGTCGTGAGAATAGCACGATGCCCTAGTCTAAGGGAGGGGACCTTAGGTGAAGAATAACAGGCTAACCTCGTGTGGCAACTGTTGGGTTTTCCAATTACTTCACCCACGAACGCACAAACGGCCTTAAGCTACATATTCATACTAGTCCGGACAGTCAAATCAAAAGAGTCGGTCATATATGTTTATATGTTTCACACATGTTGTATAAATACCTTAGTTGTTTGTTTAAATTGTATTCCTACATGAATATTAAATTACACTACCTTATCCTGTAGTATACGTTGTTTTCTCTTTTGTAGATGTGAACTTAATGATACAATGTTTCCGTTATCTCAATAAAAGGGTGGAAACGAAGTTTACTGTCTAGGTAATACTTTTCTTCCTCAGATAAAAATTTTTTTGTTCGTAACAACTCTATAGTTACTATTATATATTTTAAATGTAATGTTGATTTTAGTACTTTGATGTTACATATCACTTTCGGTACTTGTACTTTTACTTTTAGTTAGTAATAAGGTCACTACGATATTGACACAGCATTATAATTACTATTTATATTGACGTTTTTGTGACGAATTAATTTACAAAAATAAAATCCATAGGAGTAAAAAAATATTAATATTACTTGTAGAAAAATTACTCACCTTTTATTATTTTCTTTTCTTTTCCTTCTCGACCTATTACAAGAAAACACAAGTTTTTAACTAATGACTACTTTAATGTTAGGCCATTCATCACTGTCAAATTTGAATTAAATGAGACAGACATTTACTGGTGACAATGTTTCCCACAAACATTTGTAAATAACAAGAAAATAAAACAAAAATAAATTTATATGTAAATTAAAGTTAATTTATAGAGAGTGAGAATAAAAATTTAGAAAAATTATGTGAAAATTTATTAAATTTAGGTTATCAACAAGTTCATGTCACTTTCTTGATTCTTTTTCTAAAATTACTTATGGAAAAAAATTATTTAAATATACTTTTAATATAGTATTTATGCAAAAAACTCAAAGTTCTTTGAAAAGGTTGTTAAACGGAAACAATTTAGAAATAATGTAAGGCATAAGATATATACATTTGAAGAATTAATTTTTGATGGTAGCGAAAATATGCAATATAATTTGAATGAATAGTAAAAAGCTTTTCTCCTAAGTAGTATGAGTTTTGAATTATTTAATAATGTTTTTAAGTGCTTTTAAGCGTGTGTTTACTTTCACGCAAGTACTATTCACAAAAAAAAGGAAAAGCTAAGATGAAGAGTGTTAATTTCTAAAGAATGTATTTGATCCCCTACTTCCTTTTCTTTTTTTTTTATTAAATTATAACGATGTAACAACATTTTTATTTTGATTTAAAAAACTGTAAAGTAAAAGTTTATAAACCTTAATACATTTTTAAAATTTGAGAAACTTAAAATTAATCTTAAAAAATCACATCATTCTATTTAAAAAGAGAGAGAGACTACTTTTAATCTTTTACCATTTAAATACTATGTAGTATAAGAATGAGATGAAGTCATCCATTTAAAATGATATAATTTCAAAACTATTATGTAAGTGAACATTATCGCGTTAAAACAAAATAATACTATTAATACACTATGGATATAACTAACTTTGGCCCATCTAGATATTGACTTACGAAGTATATTCATTAATTATTTACTTTTATTGTGTTTGTATGATATACTATCATTCTGAACGTTAGAGTATCTTTGCAATCACCCGAATTGATAAAGTAAAAGATTGAAAAATTTAGGTTAGAATGCCTATTTTTTTTTTTGGCCGAAAGGTAAATATAGTAAATGTAAGTAGATATACTAAATTAAATTAAATAAATAGTAAAAAAAGAAAATAAAGATTTAAAAGATAAAATAAATTTTTTTGTTAGAATTATGGAAATGTATTGGGTGGCCATAAATAAAAAATTGTTGGGTCTGAAATATGATTAATGGCGGTGGTGGGCCTGTGTCTTGGTCGTGGAGCCATGTGGGGAACCTTTCAAGATTCGAAATTGGGTACAAAAATAATAGTGTATGACGTAGTTGTAAGCATTAAGCAGCTTCTTTTTTCTTCCAATAATGAGGAATCAACTACTGTTTCTCTTCCCCAATTCACATGCCTTCCAGCCCTTTCCCTTTTATTGTTTATGCCTCCAATTATTAATCTTTCATCTTATAGCTTCATTAAATTTTATATCTATCACAACACAATCTATAATAATTAGCATAGAGCCAGATGTACCCATGTGGTGCCCATAGAATGGGACACATTTGCTTTATCAAAGGGAATGGGGTTTGGTAGGTGCAGACAATCATTGTCACATAACACATTCCCTACTAAAATACACTTCTCTACCTTCTTTACACACTCCCCACCACAAACTTCCAAACCCTCTTCTTTCCGCCCTGCTTTTACATACTCAATACCTACTTTCCAACTGCTTAATCATACAATTTGGCATAATAAAGCAACATCATTCTTAATTACTTGTACTTCTGTTAACATAACGATACTTTGATAACATTGTTTTATAATGTTTTAATATCGTCTACGTGTTATTATTAGATGCGTCTATATTGTTGTTTATAATTATTATTAATGATTCAGATGATGTTAAAATATTGTCAAAAAAATATTGTCAAAGTATCATTATTATCTCTTGTAAAATGTATGACTACTTATGATAAAATTAAACTCCAAAACCGATTCAACACCAGAGATAGATAAAAGACGCTATATAGATACCTTAGTTATATAGATCGTTTACCTAGGTACAGAGACCCCAGGTCCAATGTTTGATTAAAAACAAAAGTGGTGGTGTTACCATTAGCAATAAAGAACAGTTGGATCAGTTAAACTACTCGGTTGGGTTGACATTATAAGCAATTCTGGAACACATTCTGTGCATGTTATGATGTCTAGGGGATTTCAAATGAGTCCAAAGATTGACAGTGATCAGTTGCACATGATTAGGTGGTTCAGATCCCAAGTACCCACGTATATCCAATAAAATAATTGCCTTTTGGCTTATCATTTATCTGTCACTCATTAGATTAACTATAAACTAATTTGTCTCTCAGAACTTCCTATAACCTTCCCTTCTTTCTCCTTCCCTTCACTCCTTGTTCCCTGATATGCAAAATGCAACAAGATTAAGAGGATCCAACACCAAGAGAGCAACCACCAAAATGCAAACCCACCTGCTGTTCTTCTGTTGTTACATTGGCCTCTCACTGGCTTTTACTGAAGCTGCAGCTGATGGTGAACTGTCAAGTCTTCTCTCAATCAAAGCCACTCTCATTGACCCAATGAGGCATCTGAAGGATTGGCAAATTCCAAGCAATGTGTCACAATCAGGAACACCCTATTGTAACTGGACTGGAGTTGGTTGCAACTTTAAAGGCTATGTAGAGAGTCTTGACCTCTCCAACATGAACCTCAGCGGTCGTGTTTCGGACCACATTCAATCTCTTTCAAGTCTGTCTTATTTCAACATAAGCTGTAACAACTTTGCTTCATCACTGCCCAAGTCACTGTCCAACCTCACCTCTCTCGAGAATTTTGATGTGAGCCAGAACTACTTCACTGGCAGCTTCCCCACTGGTCTTGGAAGAGCTGCAGGCTTGAGATTAATCAATGCATCGAGCAATGATTTTTCTGGTTTTCTTCCTGAGGATATTGGAAATGCAACCTTGCTTGAGAGCCTTGATTTTCGAGGGAGCTACTTCGTGAGTCCAATCCCCAGGAGCTTTAAGAATTTGCAGAAACTCAAATTTCTGGGCCTTTCAGGCAATAACTTCACAGGGAGGATTCCAGGATATCTCGGTGATCTAACTTCTCTGGAGACATTGATTATCGGATACAATTTATTTGAAGGTGAGATCCCTGCAGAGTTTGGAAACCTGACCAGTCTTCAATACCTTGACTTGGCTGTAGGAAGTCTCAGTGGACAAATTCCAGCTGAATTGGGTAAGCTGACAAAACTCAACACAATTTACTTGTACCATAACAACTTCACAGGAAAAATTCCTCCTGAACTTGGAGACGTAACTTCACTGGCATTTTTGGACCTCTCTGACAATCAGATCTCCGGAGAGATTCCGGAAGAACTTGCTAAATTGGAAAACCTGAAGCTCTTAAATCTGATGACGAACAAACTAACTGGACGAGTACCAGAGAAGCTTGGTGAATTGAAAAATTTACAGGTGCTTGAGCTCTGGAAAAATTCCTTACATGGTTCTTTGCCACCAAACCTTGGTCAGAACTCTCCTTTACAGTGGTTGGATGTATCCTCTAACGCACTATCTGGGGATATCCCTCCAGGTTTGTGTACAACTGGAAATCTCACTAAACTAATCCTCTTCAATAATTCCTTCACTGGCTCCATTCCAAGTGGACTTGCCAACTGTTTGTCTTTGGTACGTGTTCGGATTCAGAACAATCTTATTTCTGGAACTATTCCAGTTGGCTTTGGAAACCTCCTTGGCCTTCAACGGCTAGAATTCGCAAAGAACAACCTCACTGGGAAAATTCCCTCTGATGTTACCTCATCCACATCGCTCTCTTTCATTGATGTATCTTGGAACAACTTTGAGTCATCTCTTCCGTCAGATATTCTTTCTATTCCAACCCTTCAAACCTTCATTGCCTCTCATAACAATTTTGGAGGAGATATCCCAGACGAGTTCCAGGACTGTCCATCTCTCTCTGTATTGGACCTTTCAAACACTCATATTTCTGGCACAATCCCCGAAAGTATTGCTTCTTGTCAAAAATTAGTCAACCTTAACCTTCGAAATAACCACTTGACAGGAGAAATCCCAAAATCAATCACAAGCATGCCCACTTTATCTGTTCTTGATCTTTCCAACAACTCATTGACCGGTAGGATTCCTGACAACATTGGCAATTGCCCTGCTCTGGAATTGCTGAACTTGTCCTATAACAAACTTGAGGGTCCAGTACCCTCAAATGGGATGTTGGTGACCATAAATCCTAACGATCTTATTGGCAATGAAGGTCTTTGTGGAGGCATTCTCCCTCCATGTTCTCCAAGTATGGCTGTGACAAGCCATCGAAGGCGCTCACATGTCAGACACATCATAATCGGTTTTGTGACTGGCATTTCAGTGATTTTAGCTTTTGGTGCAGCATATTTTGGTGGTAGATGTTTGTACAATAGATGGCACTTATATAATAACTTCTTCTATGATTGGTTCAAACAGAACAATGAAGATTGGCCCTGGAGACTAGTAGCATTCCAGAGGATCAGCTTCACTAGTAGTGAGATTTTGACTTGCATGAAGGAATCAAATGTTATAGGAATGGGGAGCACTGGTATCGTTTACAAAGCTGAAATCCATAGACCTCACGTAACCGTAGCAGTGAAGAAATTGTGGAGGTCACGAACAGACATAGAAGATGGAAATGATGTGTTGAGAGAAGTGGAACTCCTAGGGAGACTTAGACACAGGAATATAGTAAGGCTATTGGGGTATGTACACAACGAAAGAAATGTGATGATGGTTTACGAGTACATGCCTAACGGGAATCTTGGAACAGCACTACATGGTGAAGAATCTACAAGGTTGCTTGTTGACTGGGTCTCAAGGTACAACATAGCTCTAGGAGTTGCACAAGGGCTCAACTACCTCCATCATGATTGCCACCCACCAGTTATTCACAGGGATATCAAGTCAAACAACATACTCCTTGACGCAAATTTAGAGGCGAGGATAGCAGACTTCGGGTTGGCAAGGATGATGATTCAAAAGAACGAGACAGTTTCCATGGTGGCTGGATCATATGGATACATCGCACCAGGTTAGTACTTAGCTCTCCTTATTTGATTAGTAATTAATTTATTTATTATGTGGTGCAAGTTGAAACACGCTTATAATAACAACACCGAACGTAATAAATTTGATCTAGCGTGGCAGTTTATGCCCTGATTTCTGTTTTCGTAACTTCTATCTCAAACAAGTGAAAGTGAGATACAATAGATGATTAACTTAATGATTGTGTTATGGTTTTAGAATATGGATACACTCTGAAGGTTGACGAGAAGATTGACATATACAGCTATGGGGTGGTGCTTTTGGAGCTTCTAACTGGCAAAATGCCTTTAGACCCTTCGTTTGAAGAATCTATTGACATAGTCGAATGGATACGGAAGAAGAAAAGCAACAAATCCTTGTTAGAAGCACTGGATCCTGCCATAGCTAGTCAATGCAAGCATGTCCAAGAAGAAATGTTGCTTGTACTCCGGATTGCACTTCTATGTACCGCAAAGCTTCCCAAGGAAAGACCACACATGAGAGACATCATCACAATGCTTGGTGAGGCAAAGCCAAGAAGGAAAAGTGTTTGCCATAATGGGGGTCAAGAAAGCAGTAGCATGGAAAAGTCCTCTGTCCTTACCACCTCCCCTGCCATAAGTCTTTTGTAGCAACAAGATGTTTAGTAACGAGAAATATAATTTGAATTTTGTAGCCTCTGAATTTTTGATGTATGCTTTGCCTGCGTCGACCAAAATTTCTATCATATAGTAAATACATGTATTTTCGGTAAGATATTGATTCTTTTACTCCTTTTCAATTGAGGAAGGAAGGGCGATTTCAGAATCGCAATCAGATTATCAACAGCATAGTAAAATGTGCTTAAAGACTGTATACTGAGTCGTCGACTCTCACTCCATTTTCATTACCGTTTCACCATCTCATCAATGACATGTATAGTTTGCAAACTTTTTCTGGCCATTATCCACTATTAACTAGAGATTTCTCTTTCACTATTGTCTTAATGCACGCCGATCGTTTATCAACTCCAAATTCTATCACTGGTTCTTTCCAGTTATGCCTTCATTTTCACTAGTTCAGCAGTCGCATAGTAAATTAAGGAAGAGCTTCAGTGCCCCTAATGTCAATGTCGCAGCATGACAAGTTAGAAACTATTCCGTAAAATTTATGCTACACTCAAATTGTTTCTAAATAAAAAAAGTGACAAATGATCTACTTTGTTTTCCACAATTATGAATGTGTCATCATAGATATTTCGAGTTATTCCAAGCAATTTGAAAGAAAATGCAATCACAGCCAGTACACCATCGAGTTCTGCTGATTCGTTCTAGTATTCAAAGTAATAAAGAAATGTTAATCAAGCAGAAGTGTATTGGATAGGAAGTCCAATAACATTAAAATAAACAATTAACGTTACAATGATAAGGAAAAAATATTGTGATCCAGTTGACATCAAGAAAAGAAGGCCGAGAAGGAAAACTGTTATCTCTTCTCATCCAGACGAACATAGGCATGATATTAGTGTATTTTGTATCCTAAACTGTATACATTTATCGAAGTATAAAATGACAGATTGCCCTCCAAAAAAATCAGTCATAAAAATAACAGTAGCCGCACCTCAAATTGTTCCGTACCCTACACTATCCCACTAATCTAGGATGCTAGTAGAGCACTTCCTGGTGCATTTCCTCTTTCAAGTAAGCTGACAGATGTTGGCTGGAAAACATTGATAGAAACAATAGTGAGATTAGTCCATTCCTAGATGAACACAGCAATTCGGATATTGAATAAATTATACATGTGATACCACTCTTTAGAAACAATATTACATGATGCATACAAAAAAAAAAAAATTAAAGCCCCCTTGTACTGTGGATGTTGGTTTGAAACTCAAGTTGACATGAATTTCAATCCATAAGACTACAATACATCCGAAGAACCAGAGGCTAAAGCTACTCATTACCAACAAAAGCAAAACCTTTACAAGGTTAATATTGGCTCCCTTTCATATAAAGTGACTTGCAGGGGTAAAAAAACCACTGCGGTAAGGTTGTGTTGGTTTTAACGTATAAGAGACAAAAGAATAAAAGGGAAACTGATATCTTTTATTGAGCATAAACAAGAAATATTTATACTACATAATTTGTAACTGATTTTTAAAAAATATATGCTAAACTAATTAATTTAAATAATGCCTAATATCTTCCTAAAAAATAGAATATGAATATAATTTTATAACAGCTTTGACTCTTTCAACCACATGTTGTTTGAGTTACAAAATTCCAATACTCCTCTTTGACTCAAAGTCAGCATACTTTAAGTCTTTTCATCCTTGTCCGTATCATCTGAAGTTCCTCTCCTTTTGGAAGTCTTGATCACTTCTGGTTTCTTTATCTTTTCAAGAGCTGCGTTTAACTCTAAGTTGTCAGCGTCTTTCACCTTTTCAGTATTGCCTTGTTGCTCTGCATTTTTAGCTTTTGTTTCGGGAAGAGTTGTCTTAGGATGTTTTTCTTCTTCCAATTTTTCTGGTTTAATTTGACTTCAACCAACTTTAACACCCACTAGCTTTACTTTCTTGCCATTCAGAGATGGGATTCTTTTAGGTCTTCCAACATTATGCAGCTTGTTTGTTGCTCTCCATTTGTCTTTTGGAAAATGCAACCTCGTTTGTTTTCCATATTGCAAAGTTGCACATACGGATGATTTGTCTTCCAATTCAGACAACCCTTGTACCTGCATTTTATCTTCAACCTTGTGCACAACAAATTGCTCTTTATCAATCAAATTCAAGGCGAAGCTCTTGCCTTTCATTTGAACTCTGAACAACTCTTTATTATCCAAATCTTTAATCATGCAGCTTTTATCTTCAAATAAAACTTTATAGCCTTTCTCTAGAAGTTAGCCAACACTCAACAAGTTTTGGTCAATTTCAGGAACATATAGAACATCAGTAATTAATTTCAAACCTGTACAACCTTTGATCGCGATGGTTCCTTTACCCTTCACTGCTATTTTTGCCCCGTTTCCAATCCTGACATTTGTGTTGTAGGTTGCATCAAGATCTTTGAATAATTTTTTATCGTACGTCATGTGGTTCGTGTAACCACTATCAATTAGCCAACTTTCTGTTGATCTTGTAGTAGCAAAACAAGAAACAACAAAAAGTTCATCTTCTTCACCGTCTTCGTACATTCTCTTGTTTTTCTGATGACTTGCAAATTTTCTCCACATGCCCTAATTGTCCACATTTATGACATTTCACATCTGGCCTCCACCAACACTCTGTATGTGGATGATTGTTTTTCTTACAAAAAGGACATGATGGAAAAACATTAGAGGATTTGTTATTATTTTTGTGGTTGAAACTTCCTGACCTTTTTTTCATCAATTTAGCTGCCAAAGCCCCTTCAATATGACCTTCTTCTCTCATGAGTCTTCTTTGTTCTGGAGCCTGAAGTGCTGCCAAAAGTTCTGCCAAGGTAATAGTAGAGAGATCTTTTGAGTTCTCCAATGAAGTCAATGTGGCTTCATATCTTTCTGGAATTGTTACAAGTATTTTTTGAACAATTCGAGAGTCAGGAATCTCAGTGCCTAGAAGACGTATTTTGTTTGCAATGCCGAGAAGCTTGTCCGCATAATCTTTGATCTTCTCTGAATCGTTCATCGTCTGCATCTCAAGTTCTCAAATCAGATTTAAAGCTTGCATTCCTTTGACTCTCTCATTGCCTTCATACTCTTCTTTCAAAAACTTCCAGATTTCATGTGCCATTTTCAACGTCATTATTCTGTTGAAAATGACTGGAGATACCGCTGTGAACAAAATTGATTTGGCTTTGGACTTTCGAAGCCTGCTTACTTTGCGATTTTTCATTTGAGCAATCGTAGGATTATCTGGCAAGGAAGCCACTTCGTAGTCTTGTTTTACTGCTTTCCGTACATCATTAGCATCTAGATATGCTTCCATTTTAACAGCCCACATTTGATAGTTTTGTCCATAAAATACAGGTATAGAAACCGTAGTAAACGAGGTTTGAGATTCCATTTTATGTGTGGTGGCTATTTTGTGGTTGTAGGTGTTTATGGGTTGTATCACAGATCCCCCGTAAGATCCTTTTTGCTCTTATACCAATTGTTGGTTTTAACGTATAAGAGGCAAAAGAATAAAAGGGAAACTGATATCTTTTATTAAGCATAAGCAAGAAATATTTATCCTACATAATTTGTAACTGATTTTTAAAAAATATATGCTAAACTAATTAATTTAAATAATACCTAAAATCCTCCTAAAAAATATGATATGAATATATTTTTATTTAACAGCTTTGACTCTTTCAACCACATGCTGTTTGAGTCACAAAATTCCAATAGGTTGCCAGAATAGTAGGAAGATCAAGAGTATTCGGAATAAAGTTCTCCAAAATGAGTTTTGACGTTTTATTCATATCCTCTGTAAGAATAATTGTTTTCAACTTAAGAGATAATAATGTATACCTCACTAACTCGGATTTCACCAAGCGTAAATGGCTCTTTCTCCCTGATTACACCATTATCTTTTGTAATTCTTTCTAAGTCCTGCTAGAGGGAAGATTAAACGTGTTATGAACAATTCAGAAATACCTTCCATCATGTCCAACATGAAATATAAAGTGAACTCGTTGCATAGGCACTTCAATACAAAACTGGAATTTTTTATCTGATGTCACTTCCACTTTCAGTATTTCATGCACAACACAACATAATCGATACTAAATGAAGATATGCACACAAATTTTAATAATAACCACAAAAATGGAACCAAGTGAGTTTATTAAACAAAAGTTTTAATACCTTCTTTACTAAATGAAAAGAATATCTCCAATGAGTATCATAGGTTGGTAACACTCCCACCAAATATAAAAAATTACATTTAGCAAAAATAAATAAATGCAAGCTTAAAACCACATTAATAGATTTTAAAAGGGGTGAGAGAATGCAAAAAAAACACAAGATGAATTTAGGCTTTCAGACGGGTATTTTTCCTAAATTCAAAAAAATTGTCCTTCATAGAAATCAGAATGAATCACAGTTTGCGGTAAAAGATTCAGCCACTGTATTCTGTGTACTTGGAAGATAGTGATGCCTAACGTGAGTTTTACATTGTATTCTCTGTATTTGGAATGACATACTGAATTTACAACGAAAAAAGTGCACTTTAATCAAAATTTAGAAAATATATAGTCAGGTTAGTTTGGGTATTAAAAGACACTGTATGACAGGCAAGCAGACAAAATACTAGATACAGCATCTCAAACACTGTATTACCTTCCCAGTCAAAATTTCAAACTCAAGCAACTCCTCCACTATCTTTTCTAGTACTGGGCGATTTTTCAGCAGCATTTCTCTTGCTTTGAGATATGCCAAATCAAACATCTAGGAACATCACAAAAGATTATATTAGATATTTTTTTATATAAGTTTAGCTTCTGCTAATGCATGATACCTTTTCAACTTTAGCTGCCATCACATATTCATGGTCATCCCCCATGCTTAATGCCGTGACCTATGCCAGTAGAAAAACATTAGAAATAGTCTATAATATACTAATATTAAAAACCAAGGTCAATAAATATGTAACCCTTTGCTACGCAGTTGCTACTGAAATCTTCCATTTGTTCATTTGATCAAAGCCCCTCAAGCAATAGATTTGTTTATCAGATGCAAAGGGCAATGCTCTCCATTCATGAGAGGGACAGATTATCAAATCCCAACCTCCACCAGGATTCTTAAAATAGAAGTTCGCAGATAATGGTTAAATATGTGTTTGAGGGAACCGGTTGACACTGGAATAAATTGTGAAAAATGTGTACCATCTTACACCAAATTATGGAAAATATAAATGAAAAAACAAAGAGTGTGCAATTTGAAAAGACGTCTTGATGGCACATGAAAAAATATAGGATCAATATGAGAAATTTGTTGGGCAATTAATGCATGACATATACTATAAATTGGCTTATAAGTTTAACTCAATCCTACAAAATTGACTTATAATGTGAGGTTTATACCTACTTATATACTCTAAATTGGCCTTATCTCTAATTGATGTAGACTTCCAACACACCTCCCTCACGCCGAGATATATATATATATATATATATATATATATATATATATATCGTGTATAGGACTAGACATTAATGGGTGGTCCGATAGCAGCCCAATAGAGGATGGAATGATATGTCTAACAAATAATAAATCTCACTAGGATAAGCTCTAACAGTAGCTCTGATACTATGTTAAGAAATGGACTTTGATTCTAATACAATCCCATAAAACAGGTTTGAGGTTTGCACTCACATATATACTATAAATTGGTCTTATCTCTAGTTGATATAAGACTTCCAACAAATTCAATTATGCTTCTATTATATGGACAAAAATACTCTCACTTAATTGATATCAATAACAAAGAACACAACTTATACATATGGAGATCAAATCTGCTATAAATAAGAAAAATAAATCACACATTAACTGGAAAAAAGTAACATAGAGATATTTCAAAAAAATAAACCTAATCTGATTCAGATATTCCCCACAACTTGACCATACAAATCAGGACAGTATAACTTTCCTAATTTACTCATATATCCATAATTTACTTTGAATTATAAAATCCTAATGTTCGTAATTGATCCACATTCTATAACTCAGATTCCACATCTCAGCTCTTTTGGGAGATTATCTATCCAACATTACGTTATTTTTCCCCATTTATATAGTCGGGCAGTACTTGCTCTATTAGCAGATCAATAATTATTTTCATTGAAGATATAATAATCTTCTTAACCATACTTAATATTATTGATGCTGTTGAGAAAGAAAGGAGGACATATTAGTGACCATATTGAATATTATTAACCCCATTTGAGAAAGAAAGATATATTAATGGTGTGCTATGTTAAAACTAAGCTTCAAGCACACCTACAAAATAATTCAATCTAACTTTTCAACGATCACACAATCAAGATCAAGAAAGAAAAAATAATTCAACAATAGTAGTTGAAATGCAGATAAGAAAGGTCTATACCGCATTACTGTGGTAGTAAATTGCAGGACTGTCGTCGGGTCCCCACCCATACTGAATGACCATTCGAGTAGCTATCTGTTGTAAAGAAAAGAATGGTCAGAGTTTATACTCACATCCTTTCGTTAATATTATCATTTTCCCAGAAATTAAAATATAAAAAATAATTGGATATTTTAGCTGACTGAATTAAGTCAAATATAAACAACCTCTTGCGCCTGCTGTATCTCAGAAATAGAAAGTAAGTTTTCTTCCCCAAAAGGAAGCAACATTTGGGATGCAACATAAGAACCAAAACAAAATACAAGCTTCTTTTCGAGATATGATCTTGATTCTGAATTCCCATTGATGGAGCCCTCATTTCTTGCTTTTGTGATTTTTGTACATCCAATTCCCTGTATAATTGTCAATAATCTATCAGTAAACAAATATATATGACAAGTCAGTTTTTTTAGTAATAAAATAAGTCAGCTAACTTTCCTCTATTGGCCTTTCCTAACAGAATTGTAACTACAACAATGACTAGGAAGCAAGTTTGAAAAATACAAGCTACCAAGAGTTGGCTTCATATTCATCAAAAATCAGGTTACTGCAGTCTTGACTGTGTTGGTATACAGCAACAGATGGCAGGCTAGACAAGCCAAAGTAAACATACTAGGCCTGACTCAAGAAACCATATTTTACATTTGAAACACACATATACACATTAGCAATGTTATAGAAGCATAAGAGGAATGGAGAAAAACGTAGAATTTGAGAGAAACTTTCTCTTTGGGAATCTTTAAATTTAAAGGTCGGTATAGGAATCCATAAGCCAACTCTTTATCAGAAATACTTCTTTAAAATTCTACCTAGAAATTCAGTCTTCCAAAATCAATCTATTTACTTTCAAAGCATTGTCCAGTCAAGGAATGCTACTAAACATTCTTTATACATTCTTATCATTGTGTGAAATCCATGCAGCCCCTCTAAAAAAAATACTAAAATAGAGGGTGGCTCACAGGTTAGAACACCTCAGATGAATTTTCCCAATAATCAGTGTGTTTGGCAGTAGTTCTCTAGGCTGGTTGTCCAGATTATACACATATAATGTAAAACTCATGGCCTTGTATACATCCAGTCGTCATACTTGGCAAATAACAGAAGCCAACATTAGATGACTAGAAAGCCTTGCTACAACAGCAGTTGAAATGGCCTTTGAAACACAGACTAGAAAGTTTGATAACTAAAAAGCATTGCTATGATATTGACAGGTAATATATACCAGTCTAATAAGTGAGACTAACCTGCCATGATTGAGGTTCAAGCCAAAGATTATCAACAACATCAAAATTGGGTAATAAAAGAGCAGTGAGACCACGACCAGCTGCCCAGACAGCATGTGGAAACTTCGTTTCCTTTGTCCACTGAACAACAAAGAAACATCATTTTAGATATATTTGTAGCAAGTCTATTTTTCATCTTCTAAAATAGAGAAAAACTCAGACTGCAACTACTTGTAAATAAGTGGAAGAAGAAACTCGGTGATAACACAAATGAAAATATGTACAAGGCAAAGCCTTGCTTTGACATCATAATAGCCATTATATGGAGATGACAGTTTCGTACATCAAGTGGAGGGCTCAAAAACTCTATCCCATTGCTTATTTGGCCATATGGTTCCATCAAATCAACAACATTCTGCAGATCTTGTTTTGTCAATGTCAGTCCAAGATGATTCACCATCGCTTTGCTAAACTTATTGAAAACTTTAGTCTTCCGCAACCATGAGGGAACCATAGAGCTGAAAGTCTAAGAAAAAATAATAAATATATTTCACATCATACAGGAAAAACTATCACACACTATGACTATAAAAAGAAAGTGATCAATATGGAGTGATGCAATAATGTTTTCAATTTGCTTCTTCATTCTATCTCTTGATAAGAATGAACTATATGAAAATTTGCAACAAAGAAAGAGACAATAACACGTCAAATGAATTGTATTATTCATTATCTTATTATTGCTATTATTAAGTTTGAATTCAGTATGTTTAAAAGCAGGTCACACACCTCTGTATCTGTAGTATTTTTAGAAAAACTATAAACAAATGTGATTGCAAAATTGATAATCAACAACTAATCAGGGATGATAAGATAAATATTATGTTAATGTGACAAAATCTAATAGCTAAAAACAAATTTAAGATTCGTCTCCTCTTAGCTGGATAAGGAAATTCAGGAGAATAAACTCCTGCTTGTAACCCGTACTGATGGACCCAAGTAGTGTGTAACCAGATGTTTCTCTTGGAATTCGATAAAGACTACCATTTCCATTGTCAGTTAGATATAACTGCCAGTAAGTTATTCTGACAGCTGTCAGTTTGCTAGACTGCCCAGCTTGTTACACTAGTCATATGTGCTCTATAAATATTGTATTGTATCATTTCTTTTTAGACATGAATGAATAGTATTACGACCACTTTTTGACGATAGATGTCAACCCTCAACTGAAAACTATCTTGATAGAATCACAGGGATAGAGTGGAAGAAAACCCCAATCTTGAAGAACATGTTGTGTCTCCAAGTAGCAGCCATCACATTGAAATTAGTGGTGGATATCTCTTCAAATTTCATGTCAAATTTGGATTTTCATGGCTGTTAAAGCTATCTTCAAGTCGAACTTAAAATAAAACTCTTAAAAAAATGTTGCTTTTTAGGGAGCATTTCATTTGTGGTGCTAGCTAACATAGAAAAGAGTTTTCCAACAAGTCTTTGATATTGACCTCTATTCACCGTAGAGCTGCCTTCATCACTCCCTACTCTATGGATTTGTTCTATAGGAAATCCAATGGTCTTGCAATTTATTAGTGTTATATGTTTGTCCATAGTGTTGTAATTTTTTGTACTCTGTTTTTAGTTATTTTTCCGGAGTCCTTGTCTATTTTATTTCATAGATTAGTTACAGTTCTAGGAAATTACATTGGTCTGTAACTGCTCCAACCCTCTCTCAACTGCTATGTAACTTCCTCTCCTCTTTTATATGTTCTGCTACAGAACAGAACTGTAATAATCTTTTAGAGACTGTTAATACAGCCTGCACCTTTCCAGTCACATGACTGCCTTTTCTATTCTCTAATTCTTCAGTTCATAAAATTCTATTATGCTATCAGAGCTATTTCATGATCTCCAATGGCCATTCCCAGTCCCAATTCCCTCCTTTCTCCCTCCCAACATTTTTCCACCACTGCTGCTGAAAAGCTTGATGATTCTGATTATCTTTAATGGAAACAACAAGTTGAACCTGTTATCAAGGCTCATAAACTCCATCCTATGAAGCCCGAATACAGCTCTCGTCCTCCGCTTCCCCACTTCGGAAACGTCTCCAAGACAGACATGCATACGGTACGTGTACAATTCGGTCTGACAGTGCATCAATCCAGACACAGTCCACTCTTTTGATGCGGCAACGGTGATGCGGTCAACCCTTATGATACGCTTAGGACACACGTAGCAGATTCATACTAGTTAGAATCATTTGAATTCTTCGATTCGAATCGTGAATTGATTCAAAAATCTTCCTCTGCGATACATTCATTGAGTGTATCACTTTATAGCTTAGTGGAGCTGGCATGTTTAAATAAAAATAGAGATTCCTTAGCTCCCTCTTAATTAAAAGAGAACAATAAGACAAAGAGCTAGTGGCAACACCAACAATACAATTCCCACAATGGCAATCCGAGTAGCTCCAACAACAACTACAAAAGATCAGAAGACAACTCCGACAAAGGTCCGACAATATATCTGACGACAGCTCCAACAAAGGTCTGACAACAACTCTGATGAAGGTCAGGAAACAGCTCTGGTGGCGGTTCCAACAAAGGTCTAGCGGCAGCTCTGCTGGACAGCAAACGGGGTTTGGCAGCAGTGATAGAACCACAAGTTGGGTGCGACATGGGTGCCTTTCAGGCAACCCTGAAAGAAACTGTAACTAAGATGGTAAAGAAGAAATGTGGAAGCAGGGCTCCTAAGATCAAGTGCTTTGATACCAACTTGAAAGGATTAATATGAAAAAGAAGATTTTTATTCAAATTTATTAATTTGGAACCGTACATCAGCCTCTATATATAGAGAACTCTAACCCTAAAGTAATAATTCCAAAGAGATTCCTAGAATCTTCTAACAACTGCTATCACCTTCTAGTAATACATTTAATATTATACCCACAACTTTTAGTAATGCATTTAATATCCTACTAACATGTTTGTTGAACAGAAGAGAAAATTGGAAGAGCATAACTTGTTAATTGCGAACTTTATTTATTTTATAATATAATAAGTGAAATAATGATAATAATAATAATAATAGTAATAAAAGCATAATGTATGATATAATAAACTAAATGTGTGTGTATATATATTTGCATAAAAAGCTAAACAATAATAATAAATTATAAATAATATAATAATAAGAAATGTATAAATAATAAGTAAAAAAAGAATATAAAAATCTATATATCTATATATATATATATATTTATGGTTGCTGCTATGCGCTGTGGACAACTATTCTCTAGGCCAATTATGTTAGTCACTCATATAAGACTCTCAGTTTGTTATTCTGAGTAGTTAGCCTGCCCATTTTGTTACATAAGACATCTAAACTATAAATACCATGTCATCGCTCTTGAAAATATATGGATAAAGAATACTCAGATCACATTTTCACTCAATTCTATTTGCATATAAACTCTATTAAGAGGCAACAAAGGAAAGTTAACCTTTTCCTATTTAAGCTATTGTGAAAATTAAGTACCCTGATCTACAAATACTTACCGCAAAGAAACCACAGTAGCCCATCAATTCATCTGTGTCAAGAACTTTGCCCCGGAAGGCACTCCCCTCCAAAGCCATTGGAACAATTTTTAATTCAATAGGCCGTAAAAGAGCTGTCTTCTCAGCAACCTGAAAATTTAGTGAACAGTTTTTTAAGTTCAAAGGTAGAAACAAACAGTAAATATAATAGGAGACTTTAACAAACTAGTTATCAGTTAAGAAACTCGTTAAGTTATCCGGTTTCACTACTCTTGGTATCCTCCATTTCCATTGTAATTGTTCATTTCCAATATATAATTGCATTTTTAGGCTCACATAAAGCATCATCATTCAATAAGCTATCACCAAATCCCCACCTCCCCACCTCTCTTTCTGCCCGTCATTTATTAGCTTTACCACTAATCCTCTATATATTTGAAGGGGGGAAACCAACCACTTAAATACTCCACCAAACATCTCATACTAGTCAATGAGACTTAAGCACCTCATAACACCAGGTCCCTATCAATTATAAATGACAGTTATTGTAGATTCAATGGCATCAAACACACTCTCCCAAAATACATTATGAGTATTTCTAGTTCAGAAACAGAAGACTAGTTATTTTAATAATGTGAGGCAGTTACTTATTGAAAAGAATTTTGGGTTTCTTGGTAGGCACTAGAGTCCGGGCAGTGTCCCTCTTCATTGGTTTATTTCATAAAGGTTTTCAGTAAAAACAATGAGGATCAAATCTTTTGGTGTAGTAAGTTGGAGAAAACTCTTTAAACTCCAATAATGTCCTTGTTCCTTTACACTTGTTACAGTATAGGATTTTATTTATTACTTATATGATTTTTTGTGCTCTACTCATGGCTGTTTCAGTAGAATCACCATTTCGTTCGCAGAGACTGAGAACTCAGTCTTCCAGCATAAAACATGTTTCTTGTTCTTTTTTGTACCTTGCTTTCACCCTTTGTGGGATATCTTACCATCCCCTAGTTGAAACTTCCACCATATTTTTGGTGGAGCAGGGTTGTATTTGAAAAAGAGAAGGTAGGATAAACCTTTTTCCAGTCAACATAATCAATAAGCTGATCATCCATGGTTTCCTTTGCTGCCAAGTACAATATTTTTTCTCTCTCGGCTTGTGTCGGTCTTTGAAGATGAAATATTCTATCCATGCGACCTGGCCTCTGCAAGGCCTCATCAATTTGCTTGAGATTTCTTGTTGTAGCCATCAAAACAACTCCATCTTGCTTCTCAAATCTGCATTGTATCAACCGGTTGTTAATTACTCCTTACATATGAGCATACTTTCATTCTCAGACAGTCAAAAGAAGCAAAGACTATTGGTTACCCATCAAGTTCCACGAGTAGTTGATTGATGAAAGTTTCATGATCTTGATTTTTGGTATGAATATATGTACCACGTACACCAGCAAACAGATCAAAATCTTCCACAAATATTATCACAGGAGCCTACAAAAAGCAACAAATAAATCAGGAAATGAAGAGACACAATCTAGGAATTAAAAGATCAACAAACTCATTCAACCAGACAACTATACAAGTATATAGCATGCATAAATGGAAATAAGTTACAAAAAAGCGACATCAATACAGGGAGAAAAAGTGGACGAGAAGTTGTAAAACATTATCACACATTTATAAGGTAGGTAAACGTATTTGATAACAATGTTGATTTTTTTAGCATACAAATTCACATTTTGAAAATAAAGATTACATGCATAATTTGAGAAAGTGTTCAAAATATAAATATTTTACTATTATTTCCAATTCCTGTCTTTGACAAGGTTTTGAGTCACCTCAGGTTTGGAGGAAACCAAATCAGAGGTGGGGCCAGTTGATGGTTGGCCAGCCATTCCAGTCCAATTCCAATATTGCTGGAATGAACATATAAACATAATTTGACTAAGATAACTATCACAACAAATGTATGACGCATAAATTGACTGAATCAAGTGTATCAAGGCACAGTCAAAGGCCAAATGAAACTGAACCATGTGATGTTGATATAGATTTACTTATAATTAATAACTTATTTGGTTCATAATTATAGAGTTAAAAATAGTGAAAGATAAGAAAAAAGAAAATAGATATTGTGGTTTAAAGAGGATAACCAGATCTCTTGCTGTCTGAAACAATTCACGAACGTTGGAGGCACTTTGTCCAACCCACAGCCCAGCCTCCAATTGCTGGGCCTTAATTTCAACAACGGGCACCTTAGCCTCAGCAGCAATAGCCAATGCTAGAGATGTCTTACCGGTACCCCTCTCACCTACAATAAGAACACCCTGCAATACAGAAAACAGTTCCCAGTAGTTGACATGGGCATTTCAAACCAAAGTGTATGAGACTTTAGTTATATAATGAAAGGGTAAGCAAAAATGTTGGAAAGGCAGTCAACTACAAATTTATATTGCTACAAATATTATTATTAGAATTGAGAACAAATTATGTCTAATTCAACCCAAAAGCTAGCTGAAAAGTGGAGGACGGCCAAAGACTGGACATCAAGAATGAGATTTGAAGGATTAGACAACTATATACGTGGCCCAATAGCAATACCAGTGTGAGCTAAGATAGCATGTCTAAGTTTAATTGAGAACAAAACGATTCAATTAAATGCCAAAAGCTAGACCAAGGGAGAGGAGTAAATACAAATATTTTAAAACCTAACCAGTCAAGAAACAAATTCAAAGTTCAATGGTTTGACTATAGTTGAACTTGAATAGGTATAAATAAAATAGTATAAAAAACATATTACCATAAATTTATAAGCTTAAAAACTTGAAATGAAAGATAATTTTATAGGTTCTTAACATTGAAAGTATAGAGGAAAGTTCAAATCACATATATCATAATGTTTGCGTCTAAGTATCAACAATACACAATAATATCTATTAAGAATGACTAGTTTTCCTTTAGAACAAAAAAGAAAATGAGAAATTTCTTTAGGTTGAACTTTTACGCTTTCAAGAAAAAAATCAGAATAATGGTCTGATTTTTTTTAAAAAAAAGGTAAATATTAAACTCTCAAGGAAACATTATTTCTTGGAGACTTATAAGCTTTACATCAATTATAGATATGACAAAAATTATGTTTATACGTAAGGACAATTCTCACCCTATAACTCATCTTTTGCGTTGAGTTTCACTAAAATTCTAAGATGACATTAGAGTCGTTATAAGTGATTATTGATAGCCTACCGGATCATCATTATTGAATTCTTGTCAAACCCTTCAAATATGTGCTATTGTGCAACCTTTATGTTGGAGATATCCAGTCCTCGAGTAGGGATATATCTTACTAAATATTTCCCCTTATTAAGAATTGATTTTGTTCCTTATTATTGTATATCTTCTTCATTATCAATAAGAGTACTCAAGGGTGTAATTATTTACTTAAAATATCATAGCTTTTTTTTCTCACCATTAACTGAACTAAATAAGTAAGGTTAACTTAAGCTGGTTTAAGTAATTTCATGGTTGCTTTTATTCAAAACAAGTTCTTTTTGTGAATCAATTTACAAGGGAGCAGCAAGAACCTAAAAATTGATAAAGAAAGTTGTCACATCCCAATTTTGAAAGAATATATAGAATGAGAAAAAAGAATCTTCATGAAATATCATACCCTAGGCGCCTGTGCACCCATTTCCTGGAATGCCCGTGGATTCTGCAAAAATGCCACAACTTCATTGATTTCCTCTTTCATAGACTCGACGCTAGCAAAGCTCTTCAATGGTATTGGCGGTTTCTTCACCCTCTGCATAACAGCTATAAGTTTCAGTCATTTTCTTGATGAGGTATTATCCAGTAATAAAACAGAGAATAAAAAGTTGTCGAGTTTTAACCTTCATCTGTTCAAATGCAGTCTTTATGGGATCAACACCATCCTTTCTCCTCTGCTTGATTTTTTTTATTTTTTGACCAATGTAATACTTCTGCAAGATAGCCAAAAACAGAGAAATAATACTTTGTTAAATCTTGCACCGTGGTAACATAAATTTGTGTTCTGGTCCTCATTCCATCTAATATAGGTACATTAACGAAACTGACAACTACAAACTAGACTGGCTTTGGCCCACCCAAATTTTATTGTTTAGGTGTGTCTGGAACAAGAAAATTTATTATCATATTTGATTATCTAACAACCACATGTTTTCCACATTAGAGAACTTGCTAAAAACGAAATTGTCAAGAACCAATTCTCCGAAAAGCTTAAGCAGTAACACAGGCCCAGTCACACAAGAGTTCATATGAATTAAAGTGCGTACAACAAAACCCAATTTTACCTTCTGAAACTTTAATTCAATAGATAAGGGTAATATAGATCAAAATCACTTGGTGTGTGTGTGTGCATGTGTGTATTTGTGTTCTGAACAAAAATACAAAAGGGGTAAAAACCCACACTCCACGAGGTCCCTATAGACTGAGATGCAACAAAGATAAGATTTTATAAAGTTGTACAATAGTTAGCAAAAGAACTTTTCCTGACATTTTGCCTCAAGTTAGACCATACAAATTATATGACTATATATATATATATATATATATATATATATATAATAGAATTTCATCACATGCTAAGGTGTACATGAGAAAGAATAAGAAAAAGAGGAATGACTTGGGTTCCATGTATGGCATGAATGATAGCAGCTGCTTCTGTGACTAACTTTACGAAATGGCAAAGTTAGAGAGGGAGTGTAAGGAAATATTGATTCTGCTCAGGACTGCATGGGGGGAATATAGGTTTCGGAAGATGTGTGAAAAGTGGAGAGCAATTGGGAAATAAACTCTTGGGAGAGCGATAGGTCAGTTGATTACCTAGTAAATAGTTTTTTTTATCAGTCCACTCAGAAAAATTGAAATAGACTCCAAAATGATAGTAGCTTCTGCAGAACTTTTTAAGACTTTGATTCTCCACAGAAAGTGATATGTTTAAATAGAGTATAATATTAGTGATACATAATATGAATCCACAATACAGTATAAACTCGGAATTAGTGATAGGCACATAAACTAGAGCAGGGTTTTAGGGATTCTCCAAAGAGTGATAAGATAACCATCAGAAAATTATGCAGAAATCTAAAAAATAACATACACAAGATGCAAGAACAAACTTATACCACTCGCCGCAACTTCCGCCTGTTTGGATCTCTTCGGAAAGGCCCAAACCCAAGAAGTCTAGGAAGTTTTCTCCTCATAAATTTGACCACATGAAACAAAACAAATCCATATATAGAAGCTCTGACAAAAAACCAAAAAGACCATGAAGATTCTTCATCTTCGTCTGTTGATTGTCGGGATTTAAAATTTGATTCTGCCTCTGATTGCCATTTCAAGTACCATGTGGTGTCAACCGTCTGGTATATTTCCTCTGGCCAAGCCATTCCCAATTGTATCCTCACCTGTAACATAATGACAACAATGGCTTAAATTTATAAGTTAAAACTAATAACCTTCATTGCAAATGACAAGCAGTGAGTTCAACAATACCGGGTATGGGACTAAAAATTCCACAATAGGAAACACCACCACCACCATTATGTCATCAGTGGTATCCTTAATTTGGGTAAAGATCCAATTTTTCGCCCGTGTGACAAGTCTAGAATTCCACAAGCCACTAACAATCCCATTACAAACTCTTAATATCAAGAGAAGCTGTTGGCGAATATTCAATTCAGAGAAAGGAATCCACATGAGATGAACCGCTGTTGGAATATCACATGCAAGCATTTTCATATACAGCCCATCAAATCCCCCCAAATCTTCAAAAAGCATTTCAAATTCCTGAAAAAAGAAAGCATATTTAATAATCACCATACATGAAATAAAGCCAAAAAAAAACTTAACAATAAGAAATAGAATATATACAATAATTACCTTTATGTCTACGTAAAATTGTTTGTCCTCCCCCTTTAATTCGATATACATGGCACCCCAATCATGCCTAATGCGAACATACTCTATTAGCTTTTTTGAGACAGCATAAGGAACAGCCACTGGATCCATCTCCCATCTCTTCTTCTCTTCATTATACCAAGTCCTTGAAACTACTCTGTCGCGGTCCAAAAGAATCCGTTCCTGCAATAGAGAAGTAGGAAGTAGGAACTAGTCAATGCCAGATGACAATAAAGCATTTTCCCACTTAATGCCTAATAACAAAAGGCCAAAAGTAAGTTCAAATCAACATCTTGCACAAAATTATATGAGCAAAAACTTATCCACCATTAACACCTCACAAAAATACACACTTCTGCTTTATGTTACTCCGTTGATATGACTAGAGAAAAGTCACATGAAAAGAACCACTGCAACATACAAGATAATTATTAAACAATATGATCCTCAAACTGCAAATCATCTATTTTTTTAGCTTGCCCTTTTGCAATTATGTTATGGACTTAGCTTCAAAAAGTATCACAGATCAGAAGCTGGACACTTCAACAACTAAGACAATTATACAACCCAATAGGAATTGGAATAATTTGGTGGCAGCAATGATGCTATTTGTTTTTACTCATACAACTTCAAAAATTTGGAATATCATTAACAAGATTAAATTTGAGGGGCTTCAAATACAGTATCAACGTATTAAGAATATATATTACTGTTGTAAATCCTTCTGGATCAATAGCAGCAGGTAATTTGAAATCTAACATAGTTGAGTTTAAAATTCTTAAGGCTTTTACAATTACTTGCATGTCAAGGAAAGCAGATATCGGTCTCCTCTAGATTCAAGTTGGATCAGATGTAATACATATGGAGATTATACTGGTAATGGCAAAAAAGCACCATGTCAAATTTTATGAAATAAAAAGGTGAGAACGTGGGTTGTTACGCGGAATTTATACAAGAAAATTAAGCTTTTGATGGGTGTTATTCAAGCTATTGACATTGCAATTCAAAAAGGTTGGAAGTTCTTTGGATGGAGATGGATTCTTTAATTACTTTGAAAGCTTTGTCTAATAGTTCTTTAGTTAGTTGGAAATCAATGAATAGATGGAATAGTGTTTTGAAGTCTATTATGGGTAGGAAGTTTACATTTTCACACATTTTTAGAGAAGGAAATAGGTGTGCAAATAGGTTATGTTAGAAGTCTCACATCCATTAAAGATAAATCTATTTTACAGTATATAAATGAATGCAAACCAAACTTTACAAGTCGGTTCTGTGAGATTGAGTTAGACTTACAGTCTACTTTTTAAGAGGTTAACTACTTCTTGTCCTAGAACTTTAGATTTTACTTGGTGGGATGGAGTGCCTCCTTGTTTTGTCGTCAATCTTTTTAGTGATAGTGGTCTCCCACATTAAAGATTTTTATAGTTGGCTTTGGTTTGGTCTCCCACTACTGTATTTCTTTTTTCTTTTAATTCTACTATCGATGGAGGAGAGAAGAAGGAGAGGTAGTCAAGAAGCATGGAAGGACGAATGGTGGCGATGGAGGCGACAATGGAGGAATTGAAGGCGGAGATGCGGGCAATGACTCTCGCTTTTCAACGAACCTCGAGAAGGCGTTCCAGGAACCATGATTGGAGCTCCGCAGGGAGTCGCGATTCTGTCAATGCTAACCGTGAACGACGACCACCAGAGAGTTCAGAGGACGGAGGAGACGTGCAACGAAGTTGGATGAAACGTGTTGAACTTCCAACGTTCGAAGGAACGGATCCCATGGGCTGGATAGCGAAGGCCGAGAAATTTTTTGATATCCAGAGCGTGACAGAGAGAGAGAAAATGAAGCTGGTATACATCTGTATGGAGGGAGACGCTAGTTATTGGTACCGCTTTTGGCGGAAGAAGACCAAATACCCAACTTGGAGCATGTTCACTGTCACTCTAACGCGGAGGTTTGGAGGCTTAAACAGGGGATCCGTTTATGAAAAATTGGCCACCGTATGACAAAGGGGAAATGTCGATGAATATATACAGGAGTTTGAAGTTCTGGTGGCGCAAGCAACAGGAGTGGATGAGGAACAACTTTTGGTGAGGCCGCATGACCCATGCGATCTGTTGACGGCGATGGAGCGAGCTCGCGATGTCGAGCAGGCGGGATCTGTATCGTGAGGTAACAGCGGAACGGGAGGAAAAGGGGGGGCGACTTAGGGAAGGTATTCCTCGAGCTCAGGTATTGTCGCGAGGACGGAGACCTATCGCGGGGCGTCAGAGGGGTGTGTGAATGTCGGCGGTGGATCGGGAACGAAGAAGGAAGGCGTTTCCAACATTGTAACCTCCCGAGCACGTAGTAACGGGAGAGGGAATGATCAAGGAAGAGGAGTAAGAACGTTGACTTACCCCGAATATATAAAAAGGCGTGAAGAAGGGTGTCGCTTCCAGTGTGGAGGCCCTTACATCTCGGACCATCGGTGTGCTGAAAGGAGTATGAGGGTGATAATTTTGGTGGAAGAAGATGAAGAAGGAGCCCAAGAGAAGATCGAAATGCAAACCCCAAGGATGGAACACACGACGATGGAACTGTCGGGTCGGGGTTGTCTGCCGGAGGACTCACTCAATTGAATACAATGAAGATGCAAGGATGGATGAAGGGGAGGAGAACTATGGTGTTAATTGACAGAGGAGCTAGTCATAGCTTTATATCCACCATGTTGGTGAAAGAATTGGGTTTGGAAAGCACTGACACTCGTCCCTATAAAGTGTGCTTGGGTGATGGGCAAAAGAAAATAACCAGTGGGTATTGCACAGGGGTTCCCGTGAAATTATATGGTTTGGAAGTTAGAGATAAAACGTATTTCTTTGAGTTAGGCGGTGTGGGTGTGATATTAGGAATCACTTGGTTAGCTTCCCTAGGAGAGATTAAAGTGGATTGGGGACGGCTAATTATGAAGGTGGAGCATGAAGGGAAAGAAGTGGAGATAAAAGGAGATCCCACTTTAACATGTAGATTGGTGACACCCGAAGTTCTCTTAAAAGAAAAAGAGATAGAAGCCATGACTATCGTGTGGAGCTTAAGTCAAGCAAAAGCGGTGGAGGTAGATGGAGAAGCCGAGAGATGGACACCGACGCAAGAGGCAAGGCTGAAACGGATTATGTCAGACTTCGAGGGAATATTTTGAGAACCTCAGGGGCTGCCACCTAAGAGGAAAGTAGACCACCAAATACCCTTGAAGGAAGGAACAAAGCCCATAAGTGTCAAGCCATACCGCTACCCACACCTTATGAAAACAGAGATAGAGAGACAAGTTGAGGAAATGTTGAAGCTCGGCATTATTCGTCCCAGCAATAGTCCTTATTCAAGCCCGATAATATTAGTGAAAAAAAAAAGATGGGAGCTGGAGATTTTGTGTAGATTACAAAGCACTTAATAAAGTCACAATGGCGGATAAATACCCAATACCAATTATAGAAGAATTGTTGGATGAGCTCCAAGGGGCAAGTTATTTTTCTAAGATTGATTTAAGGGATGGATATCATCAAATCAGGATGAAAATTGAAGATATTCCTAAGACAGCTTTTAAAACACATCAGGGGCACTATGAATTTCTCGTGATGCCTTTTGGGCTGACAAACGCCCCTGCCACGTTCCAAGATATGATGAATTCTGTCCTAAGGCCGTTTTCGAGGAGGTGCGTTTTAGTTTTTTTTTGTTGATATATTAATATATAGTAAGTCATGGGATGAACATATGCAGCATTTACAGCAAGTTTTGAAGGTGATAGCACGACAGAAATTATTTGATAATAAAAACAAAGGTGAATTTGGGAGAGAGCAAATTCGTTATTTGGGGCATAAAATTTCAAAGGCAGGAGTTGAGATGGATGAGGAGAAGGTTTATGCGGTGATGGCATGGCCTGAGCCCAAAAGTATTAGAGAGCTGAGAGGATTCTTGGAGCTGACTGGATACTACAAGAGATTCATCAGAGATTATAGGAAGATCGCTCAACCTCTCACCAACCTGCTTAAAAAGGGGAAGTTTGATTGGTCTCCTGCAGGGGCAGAGGCAATGCAGAGACTCAAAACAGCAGTAATCACAGCTCCAGTATTAGCATTACCTAATTTTGCCCAAACCTTCCACGTGGAGTGCGATGCTTCAGGCACTGGTTTAAGAGCAGTTCTGTCTCAAAACAGAAAATCGATTGCTTATTTTAGCAAAGCTCTGTCAGAAGTATCACTCACCAAATCTGTTTATGAGAAAGAATTGATGGCTTTGGTGTTAGCCACCCAACACTAGCTACCCTACCTTTTGGGCCAGAGGTTCTTTGTTTATACTGACCAAAGGAGCTTGAGATATTTGTCGGAGCAATGTATTACTACTCAAAACCAGCAGAACTGACTGGCTAAATTGCTGGGATATGAATTTGATATTGTTTATAGGATTAGGGCATCCAATAAGGTGGTGGATGGGCTCTCAAGGAAAGGGGAGAAATTGGAGGAGAGAGAAAAAGTACTGCACATCCAGGCCTATTGGTCAAATTTTCAGGAAATTATGGAAGAGGTTAAGAAAGATGAAACTCTAAAGAAAGTGATGGAAGACATAAGGGCAGATCCGAATTCACATCCGGCTTATACCCTGGAACATGGGAGATTACATTACAAGGGGTGGTTGGTTTTGTCAGCACAATCTTCCTAGATACCAAAATTATTAACAGAGTTCCATAACACAGTCACAGGAGGACATTCAGGAGTCTATAGAACCTATAGAAGGGTGGCACAGTCCCTGTGTTGGACAGGAATGAAGAAGACAGTCATAGACTATGTGGCTGCATGCCTAGTATGCCAACAGCATAAGTACTTGGCATCCTCACCCAAAGGCCTCTTACAACTTTTACCCATTCCGAAAGCAATATGGCAGAACATAAGTATGGATTTTGTGGTAAAGTTACCTAAATCGCAAGGATTTGACACTATACTAGTGGTGGTGGACAGACTCAGCAAATATGGGCATTTCATTCCCATTAAGCATCCGTATACAGCAAGGTCTATAGCCGCAGTGTTTGTGAAGGAGGTGATTAGATTACATGATATACCTATGACCATTGTAAGTGATAGGGACTCAACATTTGTGAGCATCTTTTGGCAGGAGATTTTTAAATTGCAGGGCACACAGCTTAGGATGAGTATTGCCTACCATCCAGAGACAAATGGACAGACGGAAGTATTAAACAGAGTGCTAGGAACATACTTACGCTGTTTTAGCTCAGAACAGCCTAAGAGTTGGAGTTTGGTGTTACCTTAGGCAGAATACTAGAACAATACCAGTTATCAAGGGGCATCTAAGTGCACACCCTTTGAAACTGTTTATGGCAGACTTCCTGCCACACTGACACGATTCATCCTGGGAGAAAAGTGGTAGAAGCAGTAGCCCAAGACTTGCAGACACGAGATGAGGCTCTACAGCAACTGAGATATCATCTGGCCAGGGCCCAAGCCTAGATGACACACTGTGCCAATAAGAAGAGGGTGGAGGCCAAAATCAAGTAGGAGATTGGGTATTTTTGAAAATCATACCTCATAGGCAAACATCTATGCCTACAAGAATCCATTCGAAGTTGTCCGCAAGATATTATGGTCCTTTCCGCATGGAGTAGCAAATAGGTCCAGTAGCCTTCCCGCTACAGCTACCAAAAACAGCAAAAATACATCCTGTTTTCCATGTGTCCCAATTGAAGTTAGCTATTGGAAAACATCTTATTGAAGGCACCCTCCCAACTGAATTACATGATGAAAACCCTCGATATACCCCGATGAAGGTGTTACAACGCAAGAACCAGCAGAGTCAGGGGAAGGAGATACCCCAAGTCCTCATACAATGGCAGGAGAGTGATATTGAAGGTGCTACTTAGGAGGAGGAGCACTATATCAAACAGCAGTTTCCTAACTTCAACCTTGAGGACAAGGTTGATGTTGAGGGGGAGGGTAATGTTAGGCAATTAAAGGTTTACGTGAGAAGGGATAAAAAAGAGATGAAATAAGTAGCGGGAAAAGGTGGTTAGTTTGTCAGAAGAGAGAGAGGGAATATAAATAACAAACAGATTAGGGAGAGAGGGTATCAGATATTATTTTGGAATTGAGATTGGACCTCTTGGGCAGTGGAGGAAGGGAGGTTTCCTTGCGGGAGAGATTGACACTTGTATTTTCTTTTTACACATTACAGAGGAAATAGAAATACAGATACATACATATTCCTTTATACTATTGAGTGTGTGTGTGTGAGCATAGAGTTGTTGTTCTGTTCCTTGAATAAAGGAACCTAACATATACTCTATGATGAGGCATAGGATGTAGAAATAAGATCGTGTGATTGTTCTGTAGGACAATTATGCCTTTAGTTATGCAGAATGGCAGCGTAATAGCTATATTTAACTCTGCCAGACAGTTATCTAGCAATTTTGTCTAATGCAGTGTGGTTATGTAGCAGCTATGTATCCTAATATATGGTATGAGTAGGATCACAAGGCAGTGTAGTTTGGAAAGGGTGAATTTTTGTAGGAGTTTCTCAACCCAGGGACATAATTCTTGCTGTAGTTTCTGTAACTCTATTCAATAATAACAAACATCACTTTATTTGGTATTCTATTGCATCAGTAAAGAAGTACAATGAAAAAGTGAAATGGAACCTCCGAACCTGTCTTTCAGCCACATATTGTCTACCAAACTCGGCATCTTTTATCAAATTCTGTTTTAAATTTGCCTTAGCTTCTTCACGCCATTTCTTCCAACCATGGTATAGATGGAGACCAACAGCTTTGGGAAGCACAACCTCCTTGTTTCCAAACATCCACTTTAATTCAACTTCAGGAAAGCCCTTAACCACATCTTCTTGTGGTGAGTAAATAATACTACGCTTTTCCTTGCCAAACTTCTTCATTTTTTTTCTTATCTGAGCCTCTAAATTCCTTTGCTTCTCCCTGGAATCTTTAAGAACTCTTTTCAAACGTTGGGCAAAATAAATAGACTCTTGGTGAAAGAATGGTCCAAGATCTTCAACATCCAAAATGCTAGGAAGAATTACTTGTTCAGCATGTTTTCTATGCATAGATTCCAAATCTTTTTGAATGACAGATTTTGAGAGCCTGGTAACTGAGCCAGTAGGCAAACTGCAACCACATGACAAGATGTTTGCATAATGACATACAAATTCAACGGTATTACACTAAAACTAACTCATAGGACATACAATTGATAATACTTTAACACTGAGAAGAAGAAAATTTATTCAATTGCATTGATAATAAACCAGTACGAGAGAGAGTATTATATATGTTGAATATAAAAAAAAAAAACTATGAATGAGATTAATATTTCTTGTGTTGAATATACATAGAGGATCTTCTATTTATAATAGAAAAAATATAAATTAAACCCAAAATACAAATAAAAAATAATAACAAATTAATTACACATAAAAGATAAAAACAATATATTTAACAATATACAAATTTACAACCCTATAATAACAGTAATTAATAAAAACTCTTTGCAAACTTATTGTAATCAATAACTACAGTAACTGATAATATCTCTCATAACTCAACATTCCCCGTCAAGCAAATGAATGAATATTTATCCTTCGAGACTGCATATAACATCATCAAACCATTTTGTGGGAAGCCTTTTAGTAAACAAATATGCCAACTGGATTCTGGATTCGACATAGGAAGTCATTATGAGAACATTATCTACTTTTTCTTTTATAAAGAATTAGTCTATCTCTATGTGCTTAGTCCACTCTTGTTAACTTGGATTGTAAGAAATACCAATAGTTGATTTATTATCACAAAATAGTCATAGCTTCTTCACACTTCACTTTAAGGTCACTCAAAACAATTTTCAACAACAACAATTGACACACCCCTTGTGTCGTAGCTCTAAATTCAACCTCCATAGTGGACCTTGCAACTACATGTTGTTTTTTACTTCTCCAAGTCATCAAGTTTCCACCCAAGAACATGCTATACCTTGAGATGCATCTCCTATATTTAATTTCCCATCCTTCTCCAACAAGTCTTCAAATATTGAAATATTCAACTCAAATTCTGTATAGATCACTCTCTTGGATCATGCACGAATTACTTGACAACACTCACAACATAAGCCATGTAAAGTCTAGTGTAGACTAAGTATATAAGCTTCCCTAAAAGTATATGGCTTTGTAGTATAGGAGCTTTGGTGGCTCACAATCAATCTTACTGATTTCTCTAGGGTCTGGGCCATATTTCCAATAGGAGATAAAGATGTCCCTTTTTGAGTAGGTAACTTCTATCTCAAGTAAGTACTTCAATTTTCTTAGATCCTTCATCTCAAACTGAATGGCAAACTTTTCTTTCAAGATCAGTTTTACATGTCCATCATCCCCTACAACAATCACGTCACCTACATAAACCAATAGAAGAGTAAGTTCCCCTATTAAGAAACGTTTGATAAATAGTGGAAGGTCACCTTTGCTTTGTTAAGGCAATTATAGCTTAAGTCTCCCAAACCAAGTATGGGATGATTGTTTGAGTCCATACAAGGTTTTGTTCAACATGAACAACTTTATTCCTTTCTCCAATAGACTTAAAACCTGGTGTAATCTCCACATAGACTTCTTCCTCTAGATGCCCAAGCAAAACTTCATTTATTTTAATTCAAATTTTTGCAGCTCCCAACCACAATGTGTAGCTAATGAAAGGATGATCCTAGATGTATTCAACTTTGTCACTGGAGCAAATATATCCTCATAATCAATGTCGTAAGTCTGAGTATATCCTTGTGCAACTAACCTTCCTTTGCAACAATCAAGGGTGCTATTAGATTGATACTTCATGATGTAGATTCACCGGCATCCTAAACCATTTTTATCATGTGACTTGTCAGCAATCTCCCAATTTTGATTATTTAATGCATCCATTTGTTCACTCATGGCTTGAACCAAAATTTTAACCTTCAATGCCTCTTGCATTGATGTGTCAACTATAATTGCATTGATAGCAAAGAGAAAATTAGAGTGTTGCCCACGAAGGAATTTAGTGGACACAAATAGAAAATTAGAAAATGTGGCACAAAACCATTTTTCTTTTCTCAAGGCAATAAGCTATCAAGGTTAGGCTCGTAGTTATTATTCAAGGAATTTTCTAAAGGTTATGAACACTTACCTTAAACATTAGACAATTTGACTTATACTTGGATCAAGTTAGATTCCTTTTGTTTCCTCTAGTATTAAGCATAGAAGAGACTCCCTAAACCACTAATACTTAGCGTTAATCCTGACACGGTAACATATTTGTCCTTAATAGAAGCATCTTTGTGAGGTGTACAAGAGTAGTATCAATATGATAAGATTTTTGCAACATAGAGACAAAAGTCAACTCAAGTGACTCAAACGACTTAGCTTGTATAGAATTCTTGCCCAAAAGCTCAGCACACATGTCAAAAGATTGTTTCTTGAAAAGCAACATCCACATAGGTATAAACTTTTCAACTTAAAGGATAGTAAAAATTATATCTATTTTAAGGACATGAAATTACAAACGTCCAAGATGATAAAGGAGAAACCAAATTTGAAAGGGTAAGAACTAGCAAAGACTAAAAACAAGAGAAAATCCCTTCTTTCCTGATACTAGTTCCCAAGCCTTGGAGATTATATAACCTTCCTAGCTCCTTTCAATCAACCCCCACAAGCACAACAAAGAGAAAAACACAACATGGGAAAGAATGTTACTTGGTAGCTTAGAGCATGAGTGAGTTCGTCAAGAGAAATAAGGTTATCAAAAAGCTTTCGAACATGAAGGATATATTAAGGGTAAGAGATGGTAGATGAGACATAGTGTCATCTCTACCTATTGGGACATGAAACCCATTAGCAATAGTAGTGTAGTTACCAAAAAAGAGGAACATAAAGATAAGTATGGAAAATAAGGAGTCATATAGCTGGTAACACCAAAGTCGACAATCCAAGAATGCTCACATACAATTTTATAAACATTAAAAGAGAAATTGGAATTATTACTATCATGATTAGAGAGCAAGTATCAAAAGAGGGCTCGGCTCTTGGAGATAATCCATTAGTCTTTAATTATTCAATTTTAGCTTGAAGGGAAGGCACTTCTTCAACTAACAAAGATAAAGAAGTCTTCCTAGAACCTTCAAAATTAGAAATTGCCTTAATCAATGACTAGCCCTTTAATGATGAATGAGAACCTTCTCGTTTCCATGTAGCTTGGAAGTCTCCTTAAAATGCCAAGATTTCTTCCAATGAGAGCATCAATCGTCCTCCTTGCCTCCTGTGTTCAGCTTCACATTCCCGGGGGTTGAGGTCCTAGGTTTGAATGCCTTCCCATAAAACAAGGCAATTCCTTCAGTGAGCAGTTAATTAATCATGACAATTCTCCAAGTCTCATCACCTGAACAATATAAAAGACTTCAAAACAAGAAGTCTTTCCTTGCCAAAAATTTGTGCCCTAACAAGAGCTTAAAAATATGAGACCGTTCAACAAACTAAGCCAAAGTAAAAACATATTTAAAGTTTCAGATTTTTATACTATTCCAGTTCTATCCATAACCCCTTCAAGATTCTATAATACTTTGCAATAGAGAGAGCACATTGTTTCACATTGAAGATCTTACCATCTAAGTCATAACATGAAGAGATATCTTGCCTCAGAGTAGGTATCTAAAAGATTATCCCAAATGTCTCAGGAACTAGAGAAGAACATGTAGTTTTTACTAATCTTTGTGGTCATGGAACCCCATTGCCATGTTATGATGCAAGAGTCATCATTGTCCCAAGTTGGAAAATAATGATTATTCTAGGGGATATTACCCCTCCTTCGATACAATTAAGCATCCCCATACCCTTCAATGTGCTCCTAATGAAGAGGACCCATTAGAGGTAGTTTCTTCCATTGAGATGATTATCTTCAAGTAGATGCAGAAGGTCAGCGTTACTTCGTAGGGAAATTTTAAAGGAGGGACTAAATATCATGCTAGAAGATTAATACACACACGCACACACAGACGTGTGTGTGTATAAAAGAAAAAAACAGGAGCGTAAAAGGAAATAAAACAACTCACAAGAAAAAGAAAAGTATCAGCCACGTGAATAATGGTGTCAATTGTGGCGTGATCAATAGCATGAACAAAGACGAGGCGCTCAAATCAAGTCAAATAGACTAAACAGAGGCAGATCAGAAACCACCATCTCAAGGTAACTTTGACAACATAAACAGGGTCAAGAGCAGCAGTTGAATGTGCCCTAACGCACCATCAAACAGTGGCACGTGAAACTGGCATGCTCAGGAAAAGGATGTGCGTGAGTGGGCATGGGACGTCCTCCAGCTGTGCAACTCGGGAACAAGCCGATTTGGAGAAGATGAACCTCTTGGTATAGTCGTTGGCCATAACATAAACACTATGGCAGCAAAAGTGGCAACAGTGATAGAAAAACAATGACAAACAACTTGTTCGGACAACTAAGGCTAGGGTTTAAGGAGAAGCATAGTCCCAAGATACGAAGCTTTTATACTAAGTTGGTAATACTTGATCACTAAGAAGAAAAATGATTCAATTTAATTGAGATACTAAACCAGTACAAGGGAGTACATTATATACAACTCTAACACCCTATAAATAATAACAAGAATTAATAAATGCCTTTCATAGCCGTACAACATATTTATTGAAATTATTACAATAATTGATAATACTCTGTAACTCAACAAGAACATTAAGCAACCCATAAAGTTGTTCCATCCAAAATTGACAACAAATTCCAGCACAATCGAATAGATTAAGCTGACAACATTGTTATATGCTTTAAGCAGATTTGCCAATTCAAAAAAAAAAATCAAGAGATAAAATCCCATCATTGTCAAAATTTATCGGCATCCCCTCTTCTATGGAGTCCCTCAGCCAAGTAAGATCAAATATAGAAAAGAAAACAACAACAATAATAATAATGTTAATTTTAATAGCAGGAGCATGAAAAGTAGGCAAACAACCCAAAATCTTCAAACGTACAGAAGTTGCACCCTGAAAATTCTAATATCCATCCTTGCACAAGTAACACAAAAAACCTCACCCGCATCCTACCTTGATCTCCTCTATGAAGACAAAACCAGAACATAAAATCGCTCTCAGAATTAACGAATAAACGTACAAAAACATCACAATACAAAACGCATTCATTCAAGTTATCAAGAGATGTGACCTTTCGAAGTCCTTGCGCCTAATTTCCTGTTTAAACCTCTCCACCAGCTGTTCACACTCCCTCTCTATGAAATTGATTTCCCTCGCCCCATAACTCAACGCCACCGTCTCCTCCCTCGAAATCTGGTCCTCGATTTCCCCAACTCTCTCCCACAACTCATTGTACTCATTCTCCATCTCTCCAACAATCTCCTCCAACTCCATCATCCTTGCCTTCTCTTTCTCATTTGCCGCCACCTTCGCCTTCAATCTATCGTACTCCGCCGTCGCCTTCAATATATCGCCGAGAATCTCCCCGGACCGTTTCCACAACGCCTTCTTTTCGTTCCTCAGCTTCTTCAACGCCGGGTAGAGCCTCCGGTCAATCTCTTTCTTCATCTCTTGCTTCTTCGATTTCACGGCCTTCAACGCCGCCTCCACCTCGCTCGCGTCACCATTCCCCTTCCTAGCTTCATCTACGGCTCCCAACAAAAGCGACACCGTCTCCAACAACTTATCGGTACAGTCCGAATACTTGTGACTCTTCGCTTTCTCTTTCTCTTTCTCGGCGCCTCTCGTTCCGAATACATTCCACGGAACTGCAATTGCAAATGCCGGAGGAGGAGCGCGGAATGCACCGAGCGCGGAGAAACCAACTGCGAAGCAGAAGAGCGCACGGACGAGTTGTTTCGAGAAAACGTCGTCGCTCGGAGAGGGTGCGAGTGTGGTGAACTTGGCGGCGGAAGTGATTGGTGGAGTAAAAGCGATGGGAGCGAGTGAGAGTGGGGTTCGTGGTGTTCGGCGGGAATTGGAGATGAGAGTTCGGATAGGAATGGGCCGAATGGAAGTGAAAAGAGGGCGGTGGGGAAATTGAAGTGGCGAAGAAGCGATAATGGAATCCATGAATATGGTTGAGTTTAAAGAAGAGGGACGAGGGAGGATGATGTAGACATTGAATTCAAAGAAGTGAAAATGCGCTATCCTGCCAGAGCTGCAGGAACAGCGAAGGGGATTGATGAATTGGTTATTGGGTTTTAGCCAATATTTCCGTTCCCAGAAAAATACGTAGCTATTGGATAAAGTAATTCCTCTTAATAATTTATTATCGTTAATAAACCGAATTTGTATTTCAACTTGCAATTGCAAGACGTTCATATGAAATTTTAGTTGTCGATGAGTTAAACATTAATTTACCTTTTTAGTGTTATAGTTCTTAATTTAAATATTTATAAGTATGTATTTGATTATAATTATAATAATAATTGTTTTTGTTGTTCCTTTGAATTTGAATTTGATTTTAATTGGTTGGTGATCCATTGTAGGGTTTGAATAAAAGGTCAAAGATTAAGATTCCTGTGTGAGACTTTGAATCTGGCTAAATTTTTATCTGTGATTGATCAAAAGGATTTTGATTTAAACATTCATCTTACACTTTTTGGTGGTGTTGCGGAGTCATTTCATTTACTTAGTATATGTTTATCATCCATGATGTTTTAGTTGATTCTGTCAAGAGACTGGTGGTTGTTTTCTTAATCAACATTGTGTCTTTGTGTTTGTTGTTTATGTGTTCATAGTGGTAGCTTTTGGTTGTTGCTTGCAGTTATCAATTAGTTTGATGGAACTAAGAGGGGCTCAAGAGAGCATAAAAATAGTTCATAAATCAATAGTGCGCGTGCCTTCTTCTCTCGTGGTTAAGCAAGGAGAAACTACCTTGGTTGAGAAAAATGAGCTTTCGACCTGCAATTGGACGCACCACCGGTCGATAACGTCGCCAGCCCGTTCCCTTCCTCTTCCAAAACGGGTTCACCAAATCGCGAGAAACATCGAATCGTGCATCCACCACTGGCGCTCCAACCACCATTTCCACTTTTCTTTACCCATCGCTTCTTTCTTCTCTATTTGTTGTGTCTCTCTTTGTGGGAAGAAGATTTATGGGTAGGATTTATGGGCGATACTTGTAATGGAGGATAATTTTTTTTATATATTTTTAATCAAACATTTTTCAAGTTAAACTCAAGAAATTCCACGTAACACTAGCTTATGCCACGTTTTAAAAAATTGACACATCAACCTTTTGTTTGTGCAAAAACTTATAGACAGCAGTTCAATTGATCAAATTAGCACTTTTAAAAACTTAATTGGTAATTTCAAAATACAGGGGATCAAAATGGGTAAAACCCAAAAAAATAAGGATAACTATAGGGTTTAAAACTTTAAGACAGGAATTTGATGATTTAAATTTGGAAAATTTTAAATTATAATTATATAGTAAGAATTTTTAACTTTTGAAATTTTTTTAACTAATTCATGTATACATTTTTCATTTTTTATCAATATTAGTAAAATTAATTTATTATGATGTTAGTCATAAAATATTCATTATTGTTAGTTATAAAATATTCATTATCGTTTGGAACCGTGCAATAACCACACCATGAAATCAAACAGATATGTAGACAGGAATATGAAGAAGATAAATAAGAGTTGGGAGATGAGAAGAAACAAATTTGGTGAGAGCTGGAGGGGGTGAGAATCTGAAAAAAAAGAGAAAATGAAACTTGGGACAGTGAGGGGTGGGGGATGGGTTGCGCGAGTGAGAATGAGTGAGTAAAAATAGATAGTAATTTAGAGTTTTAGAATAAAGTAAATAAATAAAATTAAAAGTAAAAAAAAAACTATTTTTGTAATTAAAATTTTTTTGTAGAAAGTTAGAAGGTGGAGAAAAGAAGAGGTGATGGTAGAAAGAGCAACACCCTTATTTTAATGGTATGAAATCTGGGCACAAATGAATTTAAAGTATATATTTTATCATTAAATATTCATATTGATAAATAATATTTTTTAATATAAAGTTTTTTTAACCATTAAATGAAAACCACAGGCTACTAAAATATTAATTTTACCCTATTTATAGACTGAAAACATTTAAAGATTTAGTATAAGGTGAATAATAAAATTTTAAATGTAAACAACTCACTACTGAAAATAAAAAAAAAAACGTAATTAAAACATTTTATTTATAAATAAACGTTAAAATATTTTAAAACTAATTTAGAAAGCAAACTCTACAAATGCACAGTAATATATTTCTGTCAATAAAAAATAAGTTTAAAATGTGTATTAAAGCATCGTATTAACATTTTTTTTATCACTTACATTTGTGTGAAACTTTAAATAATTTACCACACACTAATAATTTTAAAAAATAGTTACAACTTTTAATTTTCAATCAGTTTTGTTTTGGCTTTTAAACACTGTAGACATCAAACCAAATGAACCATCGGTAAGCAATTAAATCTGCAGGAATTATCTTAGAATAAACAAAATTAATAATAAATTGACACCTCTCAGTGATACTGACAGTGCTAATCCCAAACATTTTACTTAGGGTGTGTTTATTTGGGGTAATTGGGAGAGAGTGATTGAGTGGATTTGAGAGGATTTGAGGGTGATTTTTTTGTGTGTTTATTTGAGTGGATTTGGAGCTAATTGAAAGTGGATTTGTGGGTGAAGTTTGTGAAAATTAGTGTAAGATTTGATTGATTTGACAGTTTAAAAAAATTTGTTTAATTGGTAAAAATTAAAGATTACCAAAATGTCCCTAGGTATTAAAATAATATAAAATGATATTTGTTAATGTTATATTTAATTGTAAAAATGATTATTAAGAGTTAAAAAAAGTGGAATAATAATTAAAAATAATTTAAATTATTTAATTAAATTATACTTTAGTGAATTGATTTTTTTAAATTTAGTACTTGTTTGTGATATATTTTTTTTAAGTAGTAAAAATTGATTTGTTATAGATTTCAGATACGTCCACGATGCTTCACCACCAAAGTCCTTTAGCTGGACCTTCACCAAAAGTGGACCACGATCACTCTTATTTCCAAAATGAAAAAAAAAAAAAAAAAAACATAAAGACAACTACCAAGTTCTTCGAAAAATGATTTTGTGGAAAAAAATATTCAGGTGTGTGGTGTGTGGGGTATCTGGACAGATCTGGGAAACACACTTCTACCATTAAACATTTCTGGACAAATATCCAGAACATACAAAATACAAAGACAACACTTTAACTCTCACATACTCAAACAATACTCTCATATAACTCTCACAGTACATACAGCAGCAACATACCCACTTACATTTTTTTCTCTCTCTTTGGTGCTTCATGGTACACACACTCACGTACTTTCTTTGTTGCACCCAAACATGGAGACCCTCTCCTTTCTTCTCTCTCTGCTGCCCATTCTCCCACGGTGTGAGGGCAAGCGCTACACCAGTAAAAAAAATTGCTAGCAGGGTGAACTATAAGATATGATAAACAATAAACAGTACACTGCATGCTAAAAACACCAACTTATGAGGATTTTACGGATTAAAGTTTCGTGATGTTCCAAAATATTTCTAGATTGTTTCTCATTTCTTCATTAAAAGAACCACTGTGTGAGCCGCTATACTTCTATTCTCCCCAATCGGCCATCATGTAGCAGAAGAAGAAGAATAAGAAGAAGAAGGTAACCGGATACAGGGTACGCGTAACCGGATACAACATCCCTTGCAGTTGAATAACAAGGCGTGTCCGGATACCAATTTCTCGTAACCGGATACACGTTGGCTTCGTTGCTTCGTCCTGATTCAGTTCCTCCACCGCTGTAACTCCACCGTCGACGATTTGGCGCCTTAACCACGAACCCTGCCACCATGCCAACGTCCACAACCATGCAAACGTCCAACTGCATCACCGCCGGCTTCAAGTAGCCCAATACGCAGAGCTCGTGACTTCACAGTGATTTTTGTAATATTTTATGGTTTCTAATACGTGGGTATTCTTTGAAATGGAAAAGGGCATTTTAGGAAAACGATGGTTGATGTCTCCGAATCTTCGCATTTCAGCGAGTGATGCTACAGTAGTTGAATCTCGCTAACACCTCTAATTCGTCGCTCGGTGTTGCCTTCAAGTGAACACAAATTCACTTCCTTTTCATCGCCCTCTAACATTTTGCTATAGGAAATAACCCTGAAGTGAACAGACCCTTAGTGTTTTACTGGTTGTTAATCCCAAACATTTTGCTCGTTAAGACATAGTGTTCACTTTAGAAGATAGTGTTAAAAAAATGAAGGGATGAATTTGAGAATGAATAAATTATTATTTTTAAAAAAAAATTAAAAGTGAATGAAAAAGAATTTAAAAATAAAATTTATGAAAATTAATATAAAATTTGATCAATATAATAAATAAAATAATTTTTAATTAATAGAAATTGAATGTTAATAAAATAAAAATGATATAAAATTATAATTATTTAATATTATATATTATTATTAGGCTTAATATCTCCAATGGTCCTCTGATTTGTCAACTAATCTCATTTTGGTCCTCAAGTTTGCAACAGTCTCAATTTAGTCACAATTTTTGAAAATATGAACACATTGTATCCCATTCGTTAAGTGGTAGCAGACGACGTTGAGTGAAGTCTATGTATTGCAGTGAGAATCAGGTGATGTGGCATAGGGTTCAAAGTGATGCTCTCAAACGACATCCTATTTTTTTATTATTATTTTTTATCACCCTTGGAATGGGGTTCAAAGTTCTCAGATCATCAAAAAGTTTTTCCCTGATTCATCTGTTTCTTTAACCAAACTGAGTCATTAGATCATCTTTTTCTCTAACCCATATATCTAGCCTCATTTGCAGAAAAAAAAAATACAAAACATTAAAACATCTAGATACCCAAGTTGTTGAACATTGAAAACTAAATTCTCAACTAGCAAAAACAATTGGAATCAATTGCTAGCTTCCACAAGCAAGAGAGAAATTTCAGAGGAAAATTGTCAATCTTTATATTGCATTAAACTTTAAGACCCTTGCTGGTGTTGATGCTGGTATTGGGATTTTTCCTCTTCCAGCTTTTTACAATCTCTTTCTCTCAATTCACAAATCTTCACCAAACCTTCAACGAACCCTTACTCTCTCACATTTTCTCTCTATTTTTGAACCCTTAGTTTCCACAACACTTCATTTAATGGCCAACACTTATCGGCGCCGATGAAGATCTGAGACCACCCGTGCCCCGCGCCCATTCCCGTCGACCATTGCAGTTCCCTCACCGGACTCTGATCTCCAGCCACATCACTGACCATCCCGCCCGAATCCCCCAAGCTCGCCTCAAGCAGCTCGCCAGAACTTTGGCTGGAAAACGGAGCACGCCAGAAACCTTGTCCAAGTGGAAGATCCACAGTGGCGGTGCTCTCTCTCTTTTCTTTTTTATCTCTCTCTTTACACAACATTTTTGCTAGTAACAGTGGAGGTGTGTGCTGCATGGATCCTCTTCGTCTTGTCGAAGATTGCACTTCGTCTTCGTCTTTCTTTCGCACTCAACAAATAAAATTCCTAATTGCATTATCAAATCCCTAATTCGCACAATCAGAAAATTAAATCCCTAATATAAATAAGTGGAAGTAAATAATGTCACATCATCATTGTTTTTTTAATTAAAAAGCACACAATTTAATTAAAAAAATCAACATCATCAAATAACACACATCATCATATTCTCTCTCCACTATGTGTCCTAAATTTAACGTCATCTGTTACCACTTAACGAATGGGATACAATGTGTTCATATTTTCAAAAATTGTGACTAAATTGAGACTGTTGCAAACTTGAGGACCAAAATGAGATTAGTTGACAAATCAGAGGACCAATGGAGGTATTAAGCCTTATTATTATTATTAGACTTAATACTCCTGATGGTTCCTATTTTTGTCAAGTGCATTCATTTTGGTCCCCGTGTTTTTTCTAACGCGTTTAAATTGTTAACGGTAGACAGTTCAGGTGTGCACAACAGTGTTGAGATGACATTTAACTACTGTCACATCACCAAAAGTAGAGTTTTGTGGCAGCCCCACCCCAAAATTGGGTTCTGCATTTGGGAGAAACCTTCCTGCACCTGCGCTGCGAGAAGAAGGAAAACGTTGCTCGCTTTGCTTTAATGGAGGATGATTTCGCGAATTGTGTAACTCATGATAGCATGAAAAAGACGAACCTAGTTGTGTAAGAAAGTACTCATGGTGGCCGGTGGAGGCAAGCAGCGATGCGATTCTAGGTTTCTTTGATTTGGGATTTTTCTGGATTTCGTTGTGGTTCTCTGTAGGTTGGAGAAGATGATTGCCTTGGAGTTTTGCACATCGGCGACAAGGATTGTCGCACTAATGATGAAACTCGTGATTTGGATGATTCATGGCTGATGCGTGAGAACAAAGATTCAAATGGAGCTCGAGATTATGGTTTCATGATTTGGGGGAGATTGCGACTTTGATGTGGTGGCCATGGAGGTTGCGCGTGATGACTGTCATGGTTCTCTGCAGGTGCGACTTCACGACAGCACTGTGACTTTGGACGATCTCTATGACAACAATGGCGTTAGGGTTTGGTGGCGGTAGGGTTCGGTGGGCTGAAGGTTGAAGAAGATGGTGACGTGACAGTAGTTAGGGTTCAGTGGTTCTCTGCAGGTGCGACTTCACGGCAGCATGGTGACTTTGGACGATCTTTGTGGCAACAGTGGGTTAGGGTTCGGTGGCGGTAGGGTTCAGTGGACTGAAGGTTGAAGAAGATGGTGACGTGACAGTAATTAATTATGTACACCTGGAGTGTCTGCCGTTAATAATTTAAACGACATGAACGAAATTTATATCTTTTAGAAACATAAAAAAAAAACATGAGAATATTAAACCTTATTATTGTCGTGGGAAACACTGTGAACCAATACTCTTATTTTTCAATAACACATTAAAAACAATTAAATAAGTTACAAATTGAAAATAATTAATTGGAAATAATATTGTAAAATACTATTTCTCTCTCATCAAAGAGATGGGAACGTAAAAGAACCGTCTTGCTTGAATCTTTACTATATATAATTTCAAAGACTTTTTTCATGACTCAAGTTTACACGCACATGCAAATATTTGGACTGAGTCTGGAGTTAGATAAAATTATTTAAGAATTATGGATTAGGTAAAATTAAATTCTATCTATAAATTATTAGTTTAATTAATTATATATTAATTATAATCACTTTTATATTTTTTTTTATTTGTGTACATAATGTATTTTCATTTTCGAGCTAAATCTCAACAACTACATTTTTATAACTTATAGTTGTTCCACCTTACATCACAAAAAATATTTCCTTTACTGTCCTTTTTTAATTAAAAAATATAATAGTATTGTAGTGTAATTCTAAAATAATACATTTCTTGATGCATATATGGTGATTATCGTAATTAATGATAATTTGTAACTGAGCATACATGTATAACAGTTTTAAATTCATAAAAAAAAATTATTACGAATTTGTATTCCTCCAAAAAGAAATGGTTAATAATTAACAAACATATTTCAGTATTTTTTTTATCAGCAATAATTAGATTTAAGTATAGAAAAAAATGAGGGAAAAAAAAATATCTACGACCGGTGAATGGATCGAGTCGATGCTGGTTTCATTCCAAGAAAAGAAAAAGAGATAAAAGGGAACCATTTTTTATTTTTGTATCTTTTTTCTCCTTCTCCCTCCTTTCAATTCACGGCGCGTCACGTTGCCTCTTCAAATTTCGCCCCAAACATCGAACAGTGTAACTCGTAAGAACACACACTATACTCGACTCATATAAGAACCTTTTCCTTTCCGTGCCCTTATTCTGAAGGAAGATCGAATCATCTTGATTTTCGGAGGAGGTTCCTACCTAATTCCCTTTCTTTCTCTGTCTCTATCTCTCTCTCATAATCAATGCGAACGTAGAGATCTAGAAGCCATTTGTCGCAACTACATCCCTGCTTACCTTTGTTTCCACGATTAAGGTACTACGCTTCGTTTTTAGCTTGATTCAGGATATATGTATTTAATCAATTAATAAATAAATTGCATTGCACAAATGCGGGTTTTTTTGGTGGTTTCATAGTTAACTATTTGCTTTACTTAATTAGGTTTAGGATTTAGTTCCAACAGCAGACCTGTTGTTGTTTGACGTTAGAGTGAAATTGTAGATGGACAAAACTTTTTCACGTGTACTTAGTCTTTTCATGTGCGACGAGAAAATTTGATATGATTACCCTAGGGCTTCGCCGCGATTTTTGGACTGCTTATTTGAAACTCGAGGGTACTTTAACTCATTTTGACAGGGTTCTATTTCTGTTTTCGAGGCAGATTTCGTGAAAAGGCAGGTCAATTGTATGTATATAGTGTACAACATTGACGTTAGTTCTTGAAATCAGGGTGGTGATATTTATTAGAACGTGGCAGTCTGTCTTTTTCGTGATAGTGAGTTCACGTTTATGTTTCCTATCTCAGAATTTGAAGAAGCTTGATGGTTTTCCATGTTCATGAGGAATGGTAGGAAGTTAGAGGAATAAGATGATTTGGATGTTGTTGCTAAACACACAGTCAATCAAACAATATTGGTTCTTTAATTTTATTAATTTGGAAAATATATATATATATATATATATATATATATATATATATATTTTTTTTTTTTTTTTTCTTTTTTTTTTGTGGGGCTATAGGCATTGGGGAATAGATGACTTAGGCAGATGTAGTTTAGATTCTATTTGAAAGCTCCTGCAGGTGGTAGTCCAGCACTGGCATAGTTTTGCAGGAACATTGTTTTCCTGTTTTCAGTATGTAAATAAAAATCAGTAGATAAAATTGGGCTTTCTATGTAGGTATATGGTACAGTTATTGCTCGTGAATTTGGTGGTTATCAGTGAATTTTGCCTTCACCTTTTCAAAGATTAAGGTATTTGAAATAATGGATTCAAAAGCAACTGGGTTAATTTATCTGGTCTAACTATAATAAAAAGAGAAACTATTATCTTTGGAAATGAAATTATTAATTTAACATATTTTTTAATTGAATACTGTAAGTTGTTCGGTTATTTGCCACTCATGTGCTTTTCCTCCACATTGCCGGGGGCCTCTTTGTCGTTATCTGAGGAAGTTGTACAGTTACAAGTTCCATATATAGTTCATCTTATTTAATGTGCTGTCTTGTATTTTTGTTTGTCCTCACCTTGTAACCGTTGCTAGAGATGGAGGGGAAAACTGAGGATGAAGTGGTGGATATTGAGAGTGCTTCCAGTGGTTCTTTCAATGACGATTCAGATGATGACGAATCTTTGGTTCCCGAAATAGATGATGGAGTGCATCTTGAGGTTTGTGATGAAGATATTTTCTTTCACTATCTCTTTGTTTATTGATGAGTCTTTTTATGCTCTTAAAAGCCTAGCTGTCTATATTTGCTTTTCTTATATAAACTTTTGTGTGCTTTATTTCCATTTTTATGTGTATCATGTAGGAGCCGTTAACAGAAGAGGAAATCCAAGATCTTATTTCTGAGTTGTTAGAAGTTGAGAGTAAGGTACTTTAATTATACGGACACAAACATGCAATGTGCTAGATAGGTACCGCACATCACCACACACACACACTAACATTGACACATACTATTTAAGCCTTTCATAATCTCTTATATGGTATTATTCCACATTATAAATTGTATCTTTACCTTATGTTTCTTTAATTACAATTTAATTTTAATATGTTTGCTACTTTTTAATAACTGTCTACTTATTGTAATTTTTAGTTTATTTAATTGTTTATGGAAATTACAAAAGTAATATTTGTACTTTATGAATAATTAATCAAATTAGCACAACTCCTCTGTGAAATTATCTAGTGGAGCTGTTATTTTTTTAAATATGTTAAATATCTTAAGTTGATTATCTTTATATATTTTCACTAAATATTATATCATTATAGTAGTCAATCATTGATTGTCAGGCTAGAGTTTGATTTTTGTCAGCTGAGATTACTATCCAAGTGATTCTAAATATAGGAACAAGTACCACAACGTGGATGTGCTTTGTCAGGGTTACCTGTATTACATAATATTGCTGCTATTGGGGTTCATTGTGGCCTCTGACAGCTTCCTTTGTACCAATAGTGTTTCATTTTTGCATTGTGGGAGTTTCACCGCCATACCATAGCATATATCATGGAAAAATCCTGGCCACTTTTTCAAATATGTCACATTGAAACATTCCCACTTTATTCCAATTTTGTACAGGTTGTATATATATTTTGGGTTATTTTTATGATTTTTGGTTTATATCAGAAACAGTTTCTTGTTTCTAGTGTGATTTCCAGCAATCCCATGCCTGCAGGCATAGTTTCTTGTGAACCTACATTGTTTTTTGTCACATCAGTTTAGTTCAGTTTCTCCAACTCTTGTCTCTTCTAAGCAAAAAACAGTGAAGTTCTCGCTCTGAGAAATTTCTGTCCATTCTATTTAGTGCATAAGATTGAGTTTTGGCTGTGATAGAGTATATACAGTTCTCACATGTTTCATTGTAATATGTTATAGTCCTAATTAGTTAGTATTCTCTTAGGATGTAACAGTGGCTGCAACTGTCAGTCAGGGTCGTGCTGAACAAGCTCAAAGTAAATGAGAGTTTAAACTCCAAGTGTGTTTCGATGAGCGTTTTCAAAATTAGTTCTGAATGAGTTTGATTTTCATTAAAATTGAATTTGGAGTGATGTGATTTATGTATGTATGTTTTTATCCAACGTACCCTACATAAAGTTGCTTCAATGTAGAATCAATGTTAGATCCATAATCAATTTCTCAACATGAAATTAAACATGTGAAATTTATCTAAAATAATTTTTAAGTGATATGTTTTATTCGGGAGAACTCAACGGGAAATCAAACACACTAAGTCAGTGTATACAAAATCAACTTTATTTTCTCAAATGCTTTTTTAGATTCTCTTTGTCTCACTTTTTATGGTGTCCAGAGCTTTAGAAGCTTAATCAATTGTTTCTGATCTGACTCCAATTCACCTTTACCATCACTTGAGGTGCCAAATTCCTCTTTTACGCCACTGAGCAGATCCTGTGAATTCACAGCCTCCTTTGACATTGTGTCACATGCACAACATCTGGTGACCTATGCTACAAATTCATATTCTCTAGGGACTCCCATGATTCCAGCAACAGTTTGGTGCAATTCTCCTGTGCAATCTTTGAAAAAATTGATGACAGTAATTTTGTTTGGAGAAAACAAATTGAGCCTGTACATTACAAACGTTAAGAATTTATTGCAAATCTATATATTCCACCTTGATACCTCTCTCAAACCAATTTTGATACTGCCATCATAGTTATCATTCATGGCATTTTTTGAATCATACATTTCACAATACTTATGATTTGTGACATTTCAGTGCCATTGACTTGTATCATTAGATGACTCTGTATGATATCATACATGAATGAACACATACACTTTCATGTCAACAATGGAAGTTGTTGTAACATCTTTTTTAGGCTGCAGAGGCGCAAGAAGCTCTTGAAGAGGAGTCTCTTTCTAAAGTGGAGAGTGAAGTTAGACAAGAACTCAAGCAAAGTCTTCAGGGGGATGATGTTGGTTTTTCTCATTGCCCTGATTTTTTTATCTTTCTGTATCTTTTACTTATGATTTCTGTGTCTTGTCTGTAGTTGGAAACTGCTGTTGATAATGAGATGGCTACTTTTAAAGAAGAATGGGAAGCTGTTCTGGATGACCTTGAAACCGAAAGTGCCCACTTACTGGTTTGATTTTATCTTTGGTTTTCAGTACATATTCTGGTTTGTAACATTTGCTTTTTGATTTGTGCTGTTATCAATTTTTGTTAATATCAATACCTGCTAATCTGATGTCTTTGTTATTGATTTAAAACTTGCTATATATTTCTTTTTTTGCTATGATATTTAGAAAGTAAAATAACAACCCTCATAAATCTGTTCATACTGAACTTGATTTATGTATGTCTTGATTTGAAATTACCCAGATCACTGGTGACAGATCGAACTGTGAACTTAAACCTGCCATTTACTGATCTTTCATTCGAGCTGGGGGTGGGCTGGAGCTTGAGAGTTTTAAAAATGCTATTGACTACCTTGGCTTCATAGTTTTAAGTATAAAGTACCATGTTTTGAATGGGAGTATGAATAAGTTCAATGTTTTGGATGATTCAGCAATGTGGTATGATTAGTAACCTTTTTACCTATAGAAGTTTATGATTTAGATCTCAGCTTTTCTGGCTTGTAATTGATATTAATTGACATAATAATACATGCTGAAATTCATTTTTCTCCATAACGGCTTGTTGCTTCCTGCGGTTAATTGCAATGCAAGTCCTAATTGTGAAAATAGCATCTCTGATACGAGTTAAAAGAAGAAATGGAAGCAAACCACACGTTGAATTCCATGTCTGACTTTCCATGAGTAAAACTTTTGAACTCAGTGTTGTGTGCATACCTGTGAATACAAAATCTTTAAACTTCAAGCATGTGGGAGTATTCACAACTCATTTCTAAGGGGTGGAATTTACTAAGAATTTGAACTTAAATCTTTATATTGTTCAGTAGAGGATTGTACATTTCCTAGGAAGAAAGTATTCTTCGACCTATGGAGAAGATAATTTGAATCGTCCTTTTCAAAGTAATGATCAACTCCAAAGTCAACTTTCTTCACACCATATAAAAGCTCAAAATCGTCAAATACAATTGGGTGTTAAGTACATGGCCAATATATGTATCTTTAAACTACCATTGAATTCGTGATGACTAATAAAATTATACTTTAACTATCACAATCCTGATTTAGGTTTTATTAAACCTGAAGTATTTATATGTATGCCAACTGGATATTAAGCTCTGCGGAACTTTTTAATCACCCAAAAGGCTCCATTTATATCTGTAACGTTCATTCAAGTAGACTGTTGGAAATAGGAATGTTTTAGGGGATAAAAGCTTTTTTAGTGTTTATTTTAGGTAGCCTAGATACATATGTATGTAGCCACATTTAATGCATATGAATGAGTAGTGCAATGATGACTATGAAAATCAAAAGTGAATAGTGAATTCATAAACGCATGAGTTAATGTTTTTTCCATGAAGCTGCTTAACTCATCTCCAAACTTGTTTGAGTATGCTTGTGTTGTGTGGACTTGAAAACTCACAAGTTCAGTGACTATTATGAGTTTGGTCGATTCTTTTTTTGGATGTTGGTTTTGTGGTTTAGTCATGTCCTCCAACTTGATATATAACCGTGGAATACAATTGCAGCCACGAGGAGTAGAAAACACAGTCTTGAAAACCAGTTGTGTTGAATGCCATCAACAGTCAAACTATGCAGAATTGCATTGCAGAATGTGGATTTTGTGGCTTCTACAATTATTTCATGTGGAACTTTTAATATAAAAATGAAGAAGCAGTGTTATTCTGTCAAGTTAAGGTGCACTTGCGGCAATGGAAAGTAGGAAAGTGGTGGTGGGTCGGGTCATAATTAGGGTCTATGTGATATTTTCTCTTCTTACATTTGTCGGGCCTTAACTTAATTAGGGTTGCATCATAATGACATAGTATCTTATTTGAATCCAATATATTTTTCAGTACTAAACAAAAATAAAAAGAATGGATCAATAGTTTACTTGTTAGCCATGTATTATATATAATATATAATATAATAATTTGCAGAAGAAAAATAATATAATAATATTAAAATATAAAAATAATTAAAGCATACCATGTAAAGTATATAATACAATAACTAAATAAAAATTATAAACTAAATATATGATTGTAAAGGTAAAAATTAAAATATAATAAACTAAATAGTTTAGTGGTGTTCTACCTTCAATTTTGATTGTAATGTATTAACTGTATTGAGATATATTAGTTTACTATTTTTGCTTTATTATGAATTAAAATATTGAATTATTATTTTTTGTTGGTATTTTAATATTTTTTAAATCAAGTAGACTCTTATGATTTTATGGAACCTCCACAAGTTTATGTAAACTATATTGACAATCTTGGTGATCTTAATTATTCTCTTGTAAATTATTTTGCATTGATTAACTTCTTTGTAGTGCTCTTAAATAAAAGCAGTCCATTATAGTGTGTGGAAAACAAACTCAAGCACATTCAGGACAAAAAATTCTTTCTCAATTTCTCTCAGACTCAAGTTGGCGCCATGAGCAATTAGCAATTAGGTTATAATTGCCTTTTTATGTCTCTTCACTTGTGCTCTTGACATTGTGCCACTATGAACCATTAACTTATCACTTGTATTCAATTTTGGTTCACGTCCTTCCTCAGTCTCTATTACTTTTCATTCACCCTATTAAGAACATCTCCACCAGAAAATGCTTGAATAAAGTGGCAGTTGCTCGAAGCAACTTTCCACTGGATGAATGAGTTGACAGTATCTGTTAGGTTCCAATTCAAGAAACCTAAACCCACTCACGCTAGCACACACAAAACACACCATAACCTTCTGTATAACCTCTCGTAGTATTATTCACAACAAAGAATACAATATATGTGGATAACAAGAGAGCCTAATCTCCCCCTTACAGGAATGACCTGTACAAACTTCAATTCCCCAAAAGTCCCCTCTAACTGGACTACCAAACTTATTTATACTATCCTTACCCGCTCCTCTTAACTGCTCAGACAGTTAGGTTAACTAACTCTCTTCCTCCTTTCATACACACGTAACTTCCTAACATTACCCCCCTCCTCTTCAACAACCTTGTCTCCAAGGTTGAATTCAGGATATTGATCCTGAATAGTTGCCACATCTTCCCAGGTTGCGCCATCTCTGCCACCGTCTTGCCACTGGATTAGAACCTGCTGTATTACTTCTCCCCCTTGCTGTCTTTCCCTTTTCTCCAGAACTTTAATTGGCCAGAATGTTGGTCCTTCGGCTTGTAACTCTGTTGGTAGGTCCCTCTCAACTTTTTTCTCTCCCACCGCCTTCTTTAGTTGAGATACATGATAAACCGCATGTATCCTTGCTGTCTCAGGTAGCTGTAACCGATATGCTACCTGGCCTACCTTCTGCATCACCTGAAATGGCCCATAGTACCGTGCTGACAGTTTAGGGTGCAACCTAACTGGCATGGATGACTGCCTGTGGGGTCTAATTTTCAAGTAGACCCAGTCGCCTACTTTGATGTCCACCTCCCTCCACTTTCTGTTTGCCTGATTCACCATTAATTCCTGTGCTTTGTTTAAATGACATTTCAATTGTTTTAGTGCCTCATCCCTAGTCATTAGATCTTGGGCCACTGCTTCCACCGCTGTTTCTCCCGGCACGAACCTGCATAAAGACGGAGGAGGTCTACCATACACTATTTCAAATGGCGTGCATCTTGCAGCTCCTTGGTAACTAGTGTTGTACCAGTATTCAGCCCAAGGTAACATAGCATTCCGGCTTTTGGGTTGTTCAGAACAAAAGCATCTAAGATATCCCTCCACAATACGATTGACCACCTCTGTTTGCCCATCTGTTTCTGGGTGGTATGCCGTGCTCATCTTGAGCTGTGTCCCTTGCATCCTAAAGAGCTCCTTCCAGAATATGCTTAGGAAGAGAAGATCTCTATCACTCACCACCGAGACCGGAATCCCATGTAACCTTACAACTTCCTTGATGAACACTTCAGCCACCGTCATTGAATAAGGATGTTTAAGTGCCATAAAGTGAGATACTTACTCAACCGATCGACCACAACTAAGATGGCATCATAACCTTGGGATTTGGGTAATTTTACAATAAAATCCATGCTTATGTCCTCCCATACTGCCTGGGGTATGGGCAATGGTTGTAACAGCCCTTGGGGCAATGCAACCATATATTTATGCTGCTGGCATATCACACATCCCGCTACAAAGTCCGTGACATCTTTCTTCGTGCATACCCAGTATAGAGATTGGGCTATCCTCCTGTACGTGCGAAAAACTCCCGAGTGTCCTCCTGTGCTTGTCACATGAAACTCAGCCAATAATTTGGGGATCCAAACGGAGTTGGCTGATATCACTAACCTCCCTTTGTAATGTAGTCTATCATTCTCCAATGTGTAAGCTGCATGACAATTAGGATCTCTTTTGATGTCAGATGTTATTTTGCCCAACACTTCATCCCTTTCCACCTCTCGCAACACCTCCTGGAAATCCTGCCAGTAAGATTTAGAGACCACCCGCAACTCTGCTTCCTCCAAACCTCCTTCTCCTTTCCTGGACAAAGCGTCAGCTACTTTGTTGGAACTTCCCGTTTTGTACACGACTTCAAAGTCATAGCCCATTACTTTGGCTATCCAGTGTTGCTGGTTGTAAGTTGTAATTCTCTGCTCAAGTAGATATTTCAAACTGTGTTGGTCTGTATGGACCACAAACCTCCTTCCTAACAAGTAAGGTCTCCACTGCTGGATGGCTAGAACCAAAGCCATTAACTCTTTTTCATATATAGATTTATTCAAGGAACTCTCCGATAGTGCCTTGATGAAAAAAGCAATCGGTTTCTTGTTTTGGGTCAACACAGCCCCCACCCCTCCTCCTGAAACATCGCATTCCACATGGAACACCTGATTAAAGTCGGGCAAAGCCAAAACGGGTGTTGTTGTTATAGCCGTTTTTAACTCTGCCATCGCTCTCTTAGCCTGATTCGACCATACTAACTTGCCCTTCTTCAACAATTCTGTCAAGGGCTTGGCTAGCTTCCCATATCCCTACATAAACCTCCGGTAATACCCAGTTAAGCCTAAGAAACCCCTCAAAGCTTTAAGGTTTTTTGGTTCTTCCCACTCCACCACCGCTTTGATCTTGTCTTTATCCATCTCAACTCCCTCCTCTGAGATTTGATGTCCCGGGTATCGTATTTGCTTCTTCCCAAACTCACATTTTTTTTTATTCGCAACCGAACCCCCTTGTTCTAACACGCCCAACACCAGATTCACATGCCCAAGGTGCCCCTCCCAATTGACACTATAGATTAAGATATCGTCGAAAAAAACCAGTACGAACTTCTTCAAGTACTGTCGCAAGAGATCATTCATAGCGTTCTGGAACGTAGAAGGGGCATTGGTGAGGCCGAATGACATCACTAAAAACTCGTAGTGGCCTTGGTGCGTCCGGAAAGTTGTTTTATGCACATCCTCCTTCCCTATTCTGATCTGGTGATACCCTGCTTTGAGGTCGATTTTCGAAAAATACGCAGCTCCCCGCAGTTAATCAAGGAGCTCTTCAATTATTGGTATGGGAAACTTCCGGAACGGTGGCCCTGTTTAAAGCTCGATAATCAACACAGAACCGCCAGCTATGGTCCTTCTTCCTCACCAGAATAACTGGATTGGAAAATGGACTTTTACTGGGTCGGATTATACCCGCTTTTAGCATATCAGCCACTTGCCTCTCAATCTCTCCTTTTAAAAGATGTGGGTATCGGTAGGGGCGGACATTCACGGGATTCTCCCCTGTTTTTAATAGGATTCAGTGTTCCAGCTCACGGATCGGTGGCAGCCCCTGCATCTCTCGAAAAACCCGATCATGCGCCTGCAAGATGGCCTCCAATTCTGCCTTCTGTGCTTCAGTCACTTCAGTCGATCTTTCACCGTCCACCTCACATTCCACTTGGCCCAAATCCTAAATGACCACCCATGACTCAGCATCAGATATCTTTAATAGCGCCTGTGGTTCCACCAACTGTCTAGAAAGAGATGGGTCCCCCTGTATCAACACCCTTTTACCCTCCATGTTATACCCCATGGTCATTGTCCTCCAGTTTATCATCACTTCACCCAATTTAGCCAACCATTCAACCCTCAATATCACATATACTCCACCATGTTCAAATAAATGGAGTTTTTCTTTAACCTCTGCCTCCCCCATAACAATCGCAACATTCTCGCAACACCCCGTAGTCACTTTCCTATGTCCATCTCCCAAACTCACCGGGTAAGGCGCCGTATCGTTTATGGGCAGTCCCAACTCCTCCACTAACCTCTGGCTAACAAAATTGTGACTGGCCCCGTTGTCGATGAGGACCAACACCTCCTTGTCGCCAATCTTGCCTCTTAATTTCATCTTTCTTGGTTGGGTTAAGCCACCGGCAGAGCAAGCTGAAAGTTCCATTGGTTTGGTCTCTTGATTTGTTTCCTCGTCCACGCCGTCTTCCTCGTCCTCTGCCAGCAACAGTACTTGCAGACTCTTCTCCGAACAACAATGGCCTGGAGCAAACGGTCCCCCACAATGGAAGCATCGTCCCTCTTCCCTCCTTTTTTCAGATATTCCGGATAAGGTAAGTTACGCACCATTCTTCCTCTGTTATCGCCTTCTCTCGTCGTACTCCCCCTCACACTACTGGCCGTCGTCGGCCCTTCTCTCCTATTTGTCCCATTTCCCTCCGTTCCACCTGGTCGATTCACTGTATAGCGTTCGGGTTCACCTCGGACAATTGTCGCCATGACTCGCGTTCCCGTGTGGTTCGTTCTAAAGCCATTCCAAACCCCTCCTCGTACTCGAAACATTGCATCTTCCACATCACGCGCAATCCTCACCGCCACCATGAATTCTTGGAGATCTTGGATACGAACCTATCCCTTAACGTCTTCTCGCAGCCCTGCGAGAAAAAACCCCAACACTAAATCTTCTGGCAATCCCTGGGTTTGCCCCAGCAAAATTTCGAAATTCTTGACGTACTTCACCACTGTTCCATCTTGTCTTAGCGTTGCCAGCGGTTTATACACCGTCCCTCTGAAACCTCCTCCGAACCGATTCAACAACGCCATCTTTAGGCCGGGCCATGAGCGGTCCTTCGCTTTATCTTTCCAGACTTTAAACCAATAACTCGCACTACCTTCCATGCTGATATAAGCAAGCTCCACCTTGTCCTCCTCCGCTACCTTCTGGATGTCGAAGAAGCGTTCTGCACGATTAATCCAACTGTGCGGTTCAATTCCCTCAAACGCCGGTAAGTCCACCCATTTTCGCCAATTCTGCTGAATGCCCCCTTGATCACGTTTCTCCTGATTATCGTTCACTGAATTTCTGCTTCTGTCAGAACCTCCATCTTGATTGTTCGCTCCTCCTCCCTTGAGTCGTATCATCTGCTGCATATCCCGTCATATTGCAGCGGTTTCCGCCTTAATCCCTTCTACCGTAATTTCAAGATTCTCCAACCTTCCCTCCGTGTTGCTTGCCATTTCTGTCAACCCCTCTTTCAGTCTGGCAGGTCGGACTAAATGTTAGGTTCCAATTCAAGAAATCTAAACCCATTCACGCTAGCACACACAAAACACACACCAGAACCTTCTGTATAACCTCTCATAGTATTATTCACAGCAAAGAATCCAATATATGTGGATAACAAGAGAGCCTAATCTCCCCCTTTACAGGAATGACCTGTACAAACTTCAATTCCCTAAAAGTCCCCTCTAACTGGACTACCAAACTTATTTATACTATCCTTACCCGCTCCTCCTAACTGCTCAGACAGTTAGGCTAACTAACTCTCTTCCTCCTTTCATACACACGTAACTTCCTAACAGTATCTGTTATCTTAAAAATAATTTAAACTTGCTTCATTAAGCAACTGTTGTGTCTTAATAACAAAATAATATCTTGGGACATGGGAGAGAGAGAGACAGAGAGCAGTGATAGACAGAGAGTAAAAAGAATATAACATAATGAGTAGCTTGGAGTTCCTTCACATTTTTTCTATTAGAGCAAATTTGAGTATGAGTTACTTAAGAATGATATGGCACTGTTGAGATCTACATTTTTTACTTTTTTCAATGGGGGAAGCAACTCATGTGTGTTGCTCCCATTGAAGTTGCCCTAAGGTTGCTTGCATTTGAACTTTCTCAGATCCCACAATTGTCAAAGGTTTGTGTAATTGACCACCCTTTGTATGCTTGCATGTGTGCTTTTCTTTTCTCTTTCTTTTTGTTTCATTTGTAATGTGCTAGATTCTAACATTCCAAGTTGCTTATATTTTTGTTTGGATGTAGGAATTTTCTTGGAGTAAATTCTGCCTCTTTTGAAATGTACTTGTGTTTTTCTTCTATTGATTGATATGATATTATGCAGGAACAACTTGATGGGGCTGGCATTGAACTTCCCAGCCTTTTTAAGTTGATTGAAAAAGAAGCTCCCAATGTCTGCTCCACCGAAGCGTGGAAAAAGAGGAATCACTGGGTTGGCTCTGTTGCAACTTCAGATATTGCTGAGTCAATTGCTGATGCCGAGAAGCATCTACAAGTAAACAGACCTGTTAGAAGGTATGGTTCTTGTATGGTATTGTATCTGGAAACAATGAAATATGTCCTCTTATAGGTTTTGGGTGTTGATTCAGGCGACATGGTAAATTACTGGAAGAGGGTGCTAGTGGCTTTCTCCAAAAAAAACTTTGTGATGAAACCCAGGAACCAGTGAAAAATGAAACTGAGGGTGATTGGGATATGTTCAATAAAATAGTTTCTGATGGGAGCGGCATTGATGCTTCATTTGGCAGTAAGCACTGGGCTTCTGTTTATTTGGCCAGCACTCCACAGCAAGCAGCCTTGATGGGACTGAAATTTCCTGGAGTTGATGAGGTGGAAAATATACTTTTGATTGTGATTAATGCTATTGTTTTTTTATTGAACATATATGTCAACAAAATCAAAGGGGAAGAAGGTATAATCACTGGAGCTAGCTGATGTTAGTGATTTTTTAATTTATCGTTCATTTCCCCTTACACCCCGGAATTTAAGATCCCCTGAATTTGAATTCTTGATGATTTTGCAATATGTGTATATATATATATATATATATGTATGTATGTATGTATGTATATGGTGCTGTACAAATACTTATAAATAAATTTCAAGAAATGACTGGGGTAATACTAGCAATACTATTTTATCCAATGAAAGATTACATTAGCACTTCCTTGGATCTTATGTTTCATTGTAAACATCGTTTTAAGTTATACTCAGTTACTGTCCTAAACAATGTACAACTTTGCATGTGCTACCTTTGCTTTCCCTGCTACTAGTTTAAATTCTGTTTGTTAATGTTTAAATCCTGCGATTGGTGAATTTTTGCTTGATGATTCATGAATATTCTTTTGTCCTGATTGTACCGTTTTTAATCTATATGTAGAAAATTGGTTAAGATTTTTTGTATTTGGTCTGGCGTTTTTTTGTAACTTTTCATGAATTTATCGTTGGCCTTTACATTATTTAAAACATTATAGCAGCTGTTTCATAGAGCATTTTAATTACCTTTTTTTCTTTAGGTTGAGGAGATTGATGATGTTGATGGCAATTCTACGGATCCATTTATTGCAGCTGCCATTGCAAATGAAAGAGAACTAGATCTTTCTGATGAGCAAAGGAGACAATTTAAAAAGGTTAGTTAACAATTCATTATTTATTTATTGGGTAAAATGGGATGCTGGTCGCTGTAAATGTTTGATTTAGTATGTTTTGGGGTTAACTTATTTAGATGATATGATCTTTTTTCTTGTTAACCTCCTACCAGAGCTTTTAAAAAATATTTGTTTCCTGAAATTATGTTTTGGGCGAAATTTTTTAGTCTTTAAATTGAGCAAACATGTTATGTATGTTATCTTGGTATCAGAACCATGTTTGAATAATTTAAGAACTAACTAGTATAATTATGTAAATGAGAGATTAAATTGTAGTTGTAAATGCAGAATATTTTCAAGAACCAAAATGACTGTTTAATACTTCTTGTTCATCAGTAATAATTGATTCTGAAACTAAGATGTTTGTTTTACAAGACTTTTCTATTTTCCTTTATTTGTTGCAAAGTGGGATTCGTTTCCATTGTACCTAATATATTACTAATCATATATTTGGATGAAAAGGTTTTAATTCTTAATATAAAGAAATATTAAAATATCAATAAATTACATAATCAGTCAATGTTCTTATTTCATAGTAAAGCTAGCAAATTATAATATCTAAATTCATTACATTCAGAAGTTGAAGGAGCAAAACCATTGTATTATTTAGTTTATTATATTTTTAATTGTTATATCATATATTATGCTTTATTTAGTTATTATTCTTACATGTTATGATAGTATTTATTTGTTTTTAATACCATTGTACTCTTTATTATTCATCTTCTTTAATTTGTAATATTTTTTAATAATTATATAGTTAATAACGGTTCTTGATCAACAAGTGTTCACGTGTTTTATTGGTCCAGTAACCCGACCAGAAATTTTGGACTCAGATAAGATTTTAGTTGTGCCACAATAAACCAAAAAAAGAGTAAAACACACCCTAACCTAGTTAGGACCCGACCCACTAGTTCTCTGTTAGCCAGTGCCGCAAGTGAAGTTTTCCTAACAGAGATTGCCTTTTGGAGTGGTTTGCGGCGTGGCTCAACGCGATCTTTAAAAGCGTAGCTGTGCTGTTGTACTCCACACCTCCACAATGTTGCCATTGACATCTATGGAACAGATTAGGAAGAACCATGAAAACAACACAGAATGGAGACCCAAATGGAAAGAGCTGAACTGAACTCACAGTACTGCCTCTGAATTTGGGATTTTACATGAGTTTGAGTAAGTATGCTTTAGTCCACGTGAGCATAGTCAAAGCCAAATTTGAAAACGAGTTAATTCGTTTCATGGATCTAAGAACGTAACCTTATAGTTTACTACTTGGCTCATGATTTTTATAACAATGCATCTGTATAATTTTGTGTATTTGAAAAGCAGAAAAATTGAACTCTGGTAATTGACTTAGATGTCACGTTCTTGTTTAACTTTATTTATTTTTTCTTTTCTTAAATTGTTTTGTGAATAATTCAATTTGAGATTTTATTAGTGAATTTAGACTCTTTACTTTTGTTTTTTGGTTGTCTTGAGTTCTTTTGAACTTGGTACTTAATGAACAGCCTTTTTCTTCTTAATATTTCCAATTTGGAATAAACTCATTATTGGTTGATTCTGTATAAATTTTTGCTTTTTAATTTATTCTGGCCTGTTTCAGGTAAGTAATTGTGGTTCCATTTTTTAACATTACTATTACTTATTACAATCTTTAATTCTCTGCTTTCTTAATATAGTTGCCTATGATTAAAGTGCCTATTCTTGTCCTTGTTTCATGTCCTCCTTGTTCTCAAAATTATCTTCACGGAATGAGCCTATGACTCAGTTATTGAATTATTGATTTCATGCAATAGAGGCACTATGACAATAGAGGTACAGAGTGACAATGTGATGCAAAAGTATTTGAATAGTGGTCTTTTTTCGAGTGGCAATGCTAGAGTAATAAATTTCAATATCCATATTTTTACCCTCCTCCTTTTCATAATGCTGAAAACACTAAATAAGACACTATTTTCCTCCCATTACTGTGACCAGCACCTAGCCATCTCTTTCAGTATTTTTCAGTGTTGATACTCACATTCCCTTATTTTCTATGTTCTGAACTCTGAAAGGCCTTTGTTCTGAATTGAGTATTTTTTAAGCATTTATGTGTGTTTATTACAAATTATAATATATGCAATTCTTTTGTCTGTTCTGAACTCTTAATCTTGTTTTATTGGGTTTGGTGTCAGGTGCTATGCTCTGCTATGTGTGATTGATAACTATGATATGATTATATGATTGCCAAATTGGCATTCATTCTTGCGGCCATATCTTAATTGTCAAACTAGTTTGACATCTGGCCTTTAGAATAATTATGCTTAATCTAAACAGATGAATACAAACACAAACTGATATGTTAACATATAGCAAACTGGTGTATTATACATCAATGCATGTAGGGGTATTCCATGTTAATCCATGTTATGCATATCTATATATTTTCTTCTTCATGATGATATATTCTTGCCTGTGTTTAGGAAGTTGATTATTTTTTTGGCACACTTTCTTTTACAGGTCAAAGAAGAAGATGATGCAATTGTTGATAAAAAACTTCAAATCCGTTTGAAACATAGGAGGCATAAAAAGATAAGTAAACAGGTGAGTTTTTATAACTTCATTCTCCTTTTTTTACTTGAAACTGTTTGACACCATTTCTATCTATTTTTATTATGGATGCAATTTTTGAGATTTTCAATGTAAATGGATGGGTCTTTTTTGGTATAATTTACTGAAATTAATGATTTTATGTATGGGATAAGTAAAATGTTTATGTATTCATAATTGACTGTTGGCATTGTTAATGATTTTGAATTGATTTGGTTCTATTCCTTTGCCATTCTTATATCTTGAAACTAATTCGGATTATAATTCAGCGAGAAATGAGCACACCTATCCTGTTGACAGACAGCCCTACACAAAAGCCTTCATATGCTGATCATTTAGACCTTGATACAAAAGAAGGAACTAATGATAATGGGAAAATAGTCTCTGACAATGGCAATGATACATGTGTTCTTATCAAGACTGATAATATTAAAGGTTTGGATGCCAGTCATCATCTTGACAAAAAAAAGCTTACAAGTAGTGATGGTTTGTCAGATCCACCCAAATCCTCAGGGGACGGAGTTATTGAACAGAGAGGAATCAAACGTGCAAGCGTTGGTGAGCTTGATGCTGAAAATAAAAAATCTCGGCTTGTTGTTATTGATAGTGATGATGAAGCAGGGGTCACTAAGGAGAAATTAGATTGCAATACTCAAGACGTCAAAGATGAATTAGGTAACAATGGTACTGGTTCTCTTCCTTCAGAGTGTCTGGATGAAAAATTTTTGTGCACCGTTTGTGATAAAGTCGCTCTTGAAGTGCATCCACACCCTCTCTTGAAAGTAATTACTTGTGGAGATTGCAACCGCTTATTAAAAGAAAAGGCACATGAAAAGGTACTAGTCTAAATCTACTAATGTTTTGCTTTGAAATTGTAATAGATTTCTGACTGATCTTTGGTGCAGAATTGCCTATTCCTATTTTAATATCAGTAAAACAGACTGTAATGTTAATAATATTCAGTAACAGTTTTTTTTTTTCAGTTGGAAGCCATATGGTTTTGGTCACCCCATTTGTGGCAAGTATCTATTTTTATTGTGCTATTTGGTAAACAATTCTGTCGTTGTTTGCTTTGGAGGACGTAAGAGCTATTCTTTTAAGCAACCTGAATAAATCCTGTTGTTCAAATTAATGTGCTTCATTAAATATTAACATGTGGCATTTCCCTCACCAATCTCTGCAGCATCTCAATCTGTAGTTAATATTTCTATATCCTTACAGGATACTCACTCAATTTTAATGCTTACTTGTCACAGGATCTGGGACAGGATTGTTCGGAGGGTTACTGTACATGGTGTGGAGGAAACAGTGGATTAGTTAGTTGTAAATTGTGCAATATTTTATTCTGCACCAAGTGTTTAAAGAAGAATATTGGTGTAGAATTGGTTTCTGAAACTCAGGCCACTAGCTGGCATTGTTGTTGTTGTCATCCAAATCTTTTGCAAAGACTGTCCTTGCAACTAGAGAAAGCTGTGGGGTCTGCTCGTATAGTAGTTTCTAGTTCTAGTAGTGATTCAGATGATTCAGACGATTCAGATGAATCAGACGATTCAGATTATTCAGATGCTAAGATTAATGTTACAATGAGGTGAGTCATTGTTGCAGCTTAATTATTTGACTGCACTTGCTATGGATTGATTATATTCATGAATATGAAATTATATGACGAGCTTTTATTCTGATATTGCTGATTGTCTTTTTGTGCTGCATAAGACTTCACTTCCTCCAGCGTCGCAGCTCATACACATATTTTTATTATTATTCTTACTAACAGTTGATAATTTATATTATAGACTCAGGAGTTAGTGGTATTCACTAAAGTTTAATGATTCTTACATCTGTACATACATTTTTCTTTTGACCATTCTTGTATTAATGGTTTCTTACGATGATTAAGGCAATGAAGGTGGGTTGAAAAATATTTAACTATTTTGTTTTCTGGAATGTATGTCTCACTTGGAAAATTTGTTTGATGGCTTATATGGGTTTCTGTGGAATATTATTATTTTCATTGTTGTTTCATCTTGGATATTCTGTCATTCCTTCTAACTATTCATGTGTCTGTTAGAGACTTAAGCATAAGAGAAGAGCCCATTTGAAAGACTTGTCCATTAGATGGGGAAATCTCATGACTTAAAATACCATATTAAGTTTTTTTATTCTATTCAATATGGGATTCCTAATGTTGCCCCCCTACTTTGAGAGAGCATTCTCATGTTGGTTTTCACTCAGTAAAATTTATAGATAGTGAAAATATAGAATAGACTAAACTATTCTTATTCCATTTTTTTCAATCTGACTACAAGTAGAGTGTTTATAGTGTGTAATACAGAGTGCTAGCTCTAACAGACTGAAAGTTGTTGTGACTCTGTTGTTATCAACTCAGAAGTTGTCTTAATTAACTGAGGTGTGCAAAGATACCTGCAAGTTGTCATACTAACATTAAAGCCTATACACTATATTCACTATAACTTATCAACACTCACCCAATGGTAGTCATTTTTCACTTGACTGCTCCTGTCACATCAGTATTCAATATTGCTCCTTAATCCGACTTTTAGATAGCAATTCATAGTCCACCTTTTAATGAAATAGGCAATTGTTGAGACTGTAGTACAAGAGCAGAACCCTAGGTGGTAGAGCCTCATGGTTTAAGTACCACATTAAGTTATTCATTCTATTAAATGTAAGACTCCTAAAAGTCTCATTTGATATGAAATCATATGGATACATTTTTTATGGGTGCTATTCTAACTTTATACTAGTTATTGACAGCAGTCTCCCTGTTTTAATTGCCGAGATGTTCATTATCAGATCTTATATTTTTTTACAGCTCCAAGCGAAGACCCAAAAAGAAGATTCGTAGAATACTTGATGATGCTGAATTAGGAGAAGAGACAAAAAGGAAAATAGCAATTGAAAAGGTGAGTTTTGTGAATTTTGTTTTGTCGAGAACTTGTTTTGCTAGGCCAAATTGTTCATTATCATCCTCACTTTTATAGGAACGTCAGGAACGCCTGAAGTCTTTGAGAGGACAGTTTTCTGTTTCGTCAATTGAGATGAGCCCTGACGGATGTAATGGGAATTTATCAGAAGGTGCAAGTGTTGAAGTTCTTGGTGATGCTCTAGCAGGTTACATTGTGAATGTTGTGAGGGAAAAAGGTGAAGAAGCTGTTAGAATTCCTCCTAGCATTTCAGCTAAACTGAAGGCGCATCAGGTATTATATTTTTTATGGATTGATTCTCTGGATACAAATTCTCATTTTTTTTTTAAATTTCCATTTACCTAGTTCTTTCTCTGTATTAATTTTGATTTATTTATTTTGGGACAATGAACCTTATTAGGATTCAATTTAGTTCATACTAAGTATGCTTGTTTTGTTTGAGCTTTCGACTGTTATTTGCATACTGCCTAGCCATGGAAGCAAGGGAAAAATATTAAGTGTATGTTTCATGTCAGTTTTGTACTTCTGGATGTACTTGAAGAGTTGAGAGAAGCTAAAAAGTCTTATTTCACTTAGAAAATCTAATACAACTTACTATTGGATTTATAGGAGATAGTAGTTCTGAAAAGTGAAAGGGCGGGAAGCCCCTAACAAAACCCTAAAAGTAAAAACCCTTACCTAAATATTAACAATAATAAAGACATTACATTTCAACACTCCCACTTAAGATGGAGCATATAGATCACATTCACCAAGCTTGGAACATATAGATTGAATTCTAGGCTTCCTTAGAGATTTGGTCAGAATGTTTGCTAGTTATTCATTAGAATTGACAAACTCCGTAACAAGATCCTTTGACAACAATTTTTCTCTTATAAAATGACAATCAATCTCTAAGTATTTTGTTCTTTAATGAAACACTAGATTGGAGACAATGTGAAAGGTGGCTTGATTGTCACAGTACAACTTTGTCTGTTCATTTTCACAAAATTTCAACTCTTGAAGCAGTTGTCTAATCCACACAAGTTGCGTGTAGTTAGAGCCATAGATCGATACTCAACTTCAGCATTGGATCGATCAACAATACTTTTGTTTATTACTTTTCCAAGATACAAGTACTTCCCTTTTACATATCTGAGAATGCTTCCCTTGTCCTCATACAACAATCCATGTCCTGGGTTCCCTTTTACATATCTGAGAATGCGAATCATTGCATTCCAATGATCAGCATGTGGATTTTGCATAAATTGACTCAACTCCCATAAGATAAGAAAGATCGGGTCTTATTATAGTAAGATAGAGGAGTTTTCCAACGAGTCTTCTATATCTTTTTGGGTCTAAGAAAAGTTCACCTTGGTCTCTCATTAACTTTTGATTTGAGTCCATAGGACTATCAATGGGCTTACAATTTGTTAGGCTTGTTTCCTCCAAAATATCAAAGAGCATATTTTCTTTGTGAAATGATTACACCTTTTTTTGATTGTGCCACTTCAATACCAAGAAAGTATTTTAGCCGACTAAGATCTTTGGTTCGAAAGTGGTTGATCAAATGATTCTTTAATTTAGCAATTTTAGTGATGTCATTTCTAGGGCGGGAAGCCCCTAACAAAACCCTAGAAGTAAAAACCCTCACATAAATATTAATAATAATAAAGACATTACATTTGAACTGTTATGGCAACTTTTTTGTTTGGTGTTCTAATTGGAGGATTTTAGGATAGTCTGAACACCTGTTTGGACTTTTAACTTATTATCAGCACCATGCCAAGCAATTATAATCAGACAACATGAATTCCGTACATATTGGATAGTTGGTGTGTCTTCATTTGCTACCAACCGTAAATATGCAGGAAAACTTATTTTTCAGGAAATATTTTTTTTTTTATATCTCTCATGATCTTGTAAAAATGGGCATTATTTCTTAAAAGTAACCAAACCAAAGGGGCGCAAAATGTTGTTTAATTGCTAAACAAGCAAAGTGGGGATACCATAGCAGTAAAGAGTATGAATAAGTCATACTTTTCACCAGTCTTAGGTTTACCATTTCTTCATTTGCATTTTAATTCTCATTTATTGAAGCATCTTTGAAGTTATTACATGGAGTTTGTTGGTCTCTTTTAGATTTATTATTTTTCTATAATATAATTTGTTGCTCATTTGCAGATATCTGGAATAAGATTCATGTGGGAAAATATCATACAGTCAATCAGAAAAGTGAAGTCTGGGGATAAAGGTCTTGGATGTATTTTAGCTCATACCATGGGCCTTGGTAAAACATTTCAGGTATTTTGCTAAATATGGAAATTTACTACATATATATAATGGAAAAGTGAAGTATTTTTTGTTGAAAATAAATGTGAGATCAAGGTTTTTCCTGTGAAACTGTAATTTTTTTAGTACTTGGTACATATTTTTTCTTCTTTCGATCACTTTTAAGAAATTTTCATCATCTACTATAATATGTGATCATGGTAATCTGTTCTTTTCCGAATTGATGTTTAAATCAAATTGAACAAATATTAACCAACAATGTGAATCTGTTCGTGTCTTTTACAGGATATTTGGTCTTCAATTAACTATTATTCTTACTTTTTATCCCTGTTACTGTTTCTATATTTATAATTGTAGTATCATGCTTCTTTTTTTTTTCTTTTTTTGTCTGGTTCTGTTTCTTCTTGTTAAGCCAGAGAAATCTTGTTCTAATTTTGTGCATTCAATACATACTCAGAGCAGTGGGTGATATATAGGAATATATCAAAATACTCCTCCTGTATATTTTGCTGTATGGCAGCAAGCTTCACAACATGGTGGATTAAGGATCATTTACCTCCAACACAGGGATATATACCCAGTGAGAGATTAGGGTGTGAGAGAAGTTAAAAAAAAAAAATTAAGAAATACAATTTAATCCAATCCATTCCATAAGAATCTTTCTATTAACAATCTTTTCATGGATGAATTTCCAATCCATCCAAAATAATAATAATAATACCTTAGGTTTTACATGTAAGTAACAAATATCTAAGTATTAATAAATGTAGTTAAATTACTTATAGTTTTTTCTATAAGCCCTTCTTAGGTTCTACATACAAATAACAGGTTTCTAGTTGCGAAAACTAATAGAAGTAGTTATAGCTTTAATTAATATTTTCGCAAATTTAAATTTTATTTTAAAGATAGACATAAATTTAAGAGTTAAATATGTTTTTGATCTTTAAACTTAGATGTGAAATTGGAATTTGTTCCAACGTTAACTTTTTTTTTTGTGTGTTAGACGTATTCCTGTCTGAAATTTGACTTGGAATGTGTCAAAATGATGTAAACAGCTTAAATGTCAGCCTAAAACATGGTTTATAACATAACTAAAAGTGACTTAAATCCATCAACCATCTTTGGATTCTGAACTAGCCTATTTTTCTTTTGAACCACGTTTTTTCAAGACAAAAATTGAACTTTAATGGGACATGCTTTAAGTAAATTTAGTAGTGTTTATAATGGCAATAGGAAGGTAATCAATATTTATATTGTATTATTTTTAATAGCAACAACATTGGAGTAGGAACAAGGCTATCTGTTGTATAATAATGCACATAAGTGAGAAGTTACATGGCATCTGCATGCATTTATAACATATTAGGAAGTGGGTTTAAGCTTAATTCATCTATATAAAACTGACTTGTAAGGTAAGGATTGCTTTTGCTTAAATACTATAAATTGACTTCATCTCAAATCGATGTGAGATTTCTAACATATCCCCTCACGATGTCTTGTGCGTGAAATTAGATATTTGCGAATGGTCTAGTAATGATGTGATAGCAAGTTGCACGATAGGCCCAATATACTTCGTTAGGATATGCTTTGATACATATTAGGAAATATGTTTAAGTTTAATCTATCTTTATAAAACTGGCTTGTATAATGAGAGTTGTTTTCATTTATATGTTATAAATTGATTTTATCTCTACTCGATGTAAGATATCAAACATTTTAACTATCATAATTGAACTTTGTGCCATATGGTAGAGCTTAGAGGCAGGACAAAAAATAAATGAGAGGGAAAGGGAAAGCAGGGATGGAGAAGTATAGGAGTGTTCGTGATGTATAAATATGAATAAGAAATAGCAGTTAGAGTTTTTTGGCTGTTTGGTTGCTGCCTATTAAATAAGGCGGGGCAATTGTATTTTGGGGTGGATGACAATGCACAGGTCTTTGTTCTATCTGGTTCTCTCATCTTCCCCTCTATCCTCTCTATTCTGTCTTTGGCCTCTCACTGATCTAGAGTTGGAGACTTTTGTAATAAATAATCATTTTTGTCACCTCCGTCAGGTCTTAGCAGCTATTTTCAGAGGACAAGACTCATTCTTTTATTTGCTTTTCCTACTATTTTAACTGCCTCTTGTTTAGTTTACAAAACTGCCATTATTATGAAGGAATCTACTTACTATTCAAAGAATAGAACGATATTTAATTACAGTTTTCTGCATTATTTTCATGTTGTGAATAATTTTTTCAACATTTTGGATACCATCTCCTTTCTTTTCCTGTTTGATGGTTTTGGCCTGATGACTGACTGTGTTGAACCTTTTAGGTCATAGCTTTTTTGTACACTGCAATGCGATGTGTTGATCTGGGGTTAAGAACTGCACTTATAGTCACACCTGTTAACGTGCTACATAATTGGCGGCAAGAGTTCATTAAGTGGAGACCTTCTGAGTTAAAGCCACTCAGAGTCTTTATGCTGGAAGATGTACCAAGGTTTGCTTATTATTTTGTTGACATTGTTATGCTATTCACTAGAGTTAAAACATGTAGCAGCATATTCACATTGAAGTTAAAATAGGTTTTACGTGTACTTTCTTCTTGATCAAAGAATCTTTCAATTTAGCATTTATTTCTTGAAAATTTGAAGTACCTGTTGAGTGTATGTTCAATTTGTATGTCTTGTAACTTTGAGTGTTGTATACAAAACTTTTGGATTTTCAAGTCAAGGGATATTGTATGATCTTATTATATTTGCATTTTGCTCCGGTGTTTTATTTTCTTTCTATTATCCTCCTTTTTTCTTACAGTCTATCTCTTGAATCTTAATTCATGGTTTTTATGATTTAATCAAAGTATATTAATCTTTTTACCATTTCATGAGATTATTTATCACAATTAGACACTGATAAGTACTCTTCTATTGCTAAATTCAATAAAAAGAAAAATGAAAGACGGGTGAGCTATTGACCTGTTGATGGCACCTAGGTGGAAGGGATGGAGAATATGCTGGTAACTAACTGTCTGCATATGTGTCAATGTAGGTGTGGGATTATCTGTTATTGAACAGTTAGGGGATTTACTGTAATGGATATATGGTGGAAAATTGGTTGCTTAGAAATGGGGGTTAAGACCTGGCAGGATCCAGGTCCCTTGTTTTTTCTTTATAATGATTTTTATTTTTCTATCGTTTTCCTGTTCTACGGGTTTTTGGATTGTAATGGGAACAGTCATTTAACTAGTGAATGTGGAGGATTCAAAATAGCTGAGCCGATGTTAAACTAGTAATTAAATCATCTTTAAAGTTTTAATAAGTAATATTAAATAGGAATAACATCATATTTATTAGTATGACATAAAAAAATTAAATTTCACTTATAGATGTTGTTTGTCTTAAGTCATAATTCAAATGTTATAACATAATGTTTAAGAAAACACAATAATATATTCATTAATATCTACAATGAAAAAGCTTAATTAATATAATTGATAAAGACATCAATTATCACATAATTAGGGTACAATAATGTGTTTTTGAATTGTTAAAGATGTTTCTCCCCCGGTGAACCGGTTTTGCAAATGTGCCTATTAGACACCAAAGAACCTGTAACAACAACAGTTTGATTGCAATTCCACGTGGCTATTCCCCCCTTCAATTTTTCCATGCTTTCAACACAAAATTCTTATTATATTTTTATTTTCTCAGGGATAGAAGGGCGGAATTGCTTAAAAAATGGAGAGCTAAAGGTGGTGTCTTTTTGATTGGTTATAGTGCTTTCCGAAATTTGTCTTTTGGGAAGCATGTGAAAGATCGGAACATGGCCAGAGAAATTTGCCATGCTTTGCAGGTAAGTTTATTTGTTGGTAATCAGTTTATTTATGCTTCATAGTTACATAATTATGCATTATATCAACTTGATTTTACTTGGGAAAAAGTATTTGAAATTTATGATGTTCGAGTGAAAGTGAACATGTGATTATGCATAATCTTCTTGTTAGCACTCGTATTATTAGTGCCTTAAGTATAATAGCTAATAAAGGACTAATGACTTTGTGAATGTTTAGATATTAACTACATTAATATATTTGACGAACATTCCAACATGTTATTAAATATACGCCAGTGCATCTAAGATTCATTTGCTTTTATTCTTTTTGAATAAAATGTGTTTTCTATTTTAAATTCAGAATGTATACAAAATTTCATGACAATTAAATTAATTTCTTGTAGAACAAGCAATTAATAGCTCACAAAATATCTAACCTTTTCAAAGAATATACACCCTGAACTAATTGAAAACATCGACTATTTTCTGTTAACTAAAATGTAATTCAGATTTTTTGTCTACCCTGTTTTGAGTGAACATATAATTTAGGGACAAAGGTTGATTAATTGTTAAATCCCCAATAGTTAACTAAAGTGATACATAAACTTTAGCTTAAAACTAAAGTGAGGTTATAAACTATTTAGCATGGTTGGAGAGAAAACACAACTACATAAATTAGCCCAAACGTTGGATGACTGCTGGAGAGACCAATGAGCACTGTCTTGGAAGGATAGTGCATCTGCAAGAGACAACCAGAAACACAAAACATAGACAATCACTTCTGAAACTTCAAGCAGCTTGGACTGAAGAACAGTGCAGAATGAACTGTTGGCGTGTGAGTAGTTTCTTGTGAACAAAATTGAAGACCTACAATTCTGATATCAGTGGCTTTTTCTATTTTCTATTTGGAAAAGTGAAATATGCTGGCAGTAGCAGAAGAAATTTCCAGCAGCGAAGGTTATGGATTTCTTGCTAGAAAAAGGGCTGAAATAGTGGAAAGATGTGTCCGCATTTCACCAGAAGGATGCTGGAGATGGTATATGTAGGTTGCACGTTGAAATTGTTGCTTAAATTTCAAGGTCCTGAAGATCTACACCTTCTGGTTTTATTTGTGGGTGGTGAATTGTGGACTGGGTAAAGTCAAGCTGATATGGCAGCCACAGCACAGAGGACAAGAATGCAGAAAATTAACTCTGGGTGAAATCAGGACATTAAATATTGTAGTACCATAGTTGTATAATGCAGCAGTAGAATATTAAATGGATTTGTACTTGTATATCTTGAATAATCCTAATATTCAAATTTGTTTCATTTGCAATTGCATTCCTTTGACATTGTTGATATGTTACTGCAGGATGGTCCTGACATTCTTGTTTGTGATGAAGCCCATATGATAAAAAATACTAAGGCTGATGTAACGCAAGCCTTGAAGCAAGTAAAGTGCCAGAGAAGAATTGCGCTTACTGGGTCGCCCCTTCAAAACAATGTCATGGAGTATTACTGTGTAAGTTTGTCTAAAAATTAAAAATTGTTTGACCATGAAGTTATTGTGTGCAGTCTTTTTGACTCTTGTATTTATATGAAATAGATGGTTGATTTTGTAAGAGAAGGTTTTCTTGGAAGCAGCCATGAATTTCGGAACCGGCAAGGCTTTCTTTTCTCATTGTTCTGGTTTTTGCTGTAATTATATTTAAGGAATGTGTCCAACCAAATATTTTAATTTATATGCAGCTTCCAAAATCCTATAGAGAATGGACAACACACCAATTCAACTCTGACAGATGTGAAAATTATGAACCAGAGGTCTCATATCCTCTATGAAGAATTAAAAGGCTTTGTTCAAAGAATGGACATGAATGTGGCGAAGAAGGATCTACCACCCAAAACTGTCTTTGTGATAACTGTCAAGCTATCTCCCTTGCAGAGAAAATTGTATAAGAGATTCCTTGATGTGCACGGGTTCACTACCCAGGAGCATCCTGAATTGTTAAGGAAGAGATGTTTTTTTGCTGGGTACCAGGCATTAGCACGGGTGAGTGTGCCTTCTTAGTTAATTTAATTTTCTGAGAAATATTTGTATATATTATAATCTGTGATAACTCGATAGGGTATCGGATATGATCCATAGTTACAAACTACACCTGTATTTTTTATTTCAAGAGCTGATTTTGATGTACATAAATTCATAGCTGCTATTTTCTTAAATTGTGCTCTTCTTTTTGCTGTTATTGCTTTTAAAAGCAGGTTAAAAAAGCTAAAAAAAAATTAAATTTTTTTAAATATAAAATTATGCTAATTTCTACATGGTACAATGCAAAGCTGTGTTAATGGCTTTTAACTTATTTTTCTTTTCTAAATACAGCCTACTTGTGACAGCTTTCTTATATACTAGAAGTGATATATATGATCTGAATGTAATGTAGTTTTTATTTGATTTTATGATGGCATTACAATTTTCATGTTTTTTATTTAAAGAATTGTTATTAAGTACACAGATTTAAGTGGTGGGCACTTGTAATTGATTTGAAATTAAGATGTTCAGTTGAAAATAAGAATGATTTTATTATTCTCAATCATGTCAATTACATTCTCCTTTGCTTTATGTGTAACACAATCTAATCTTCTAAAATAGGGAAATAGAAAAACAAAATAATCTAGAAGATTACACATTTATTTTCTCTAATTAGGAAGATTCTATAGATTTCTTCTTTAATTAAGAAGATATTTCCTCTACTTTATTTGATAAGTCACTCGTTTTACCACTGAATATTGCTCCCCAATGATAATTGTTTTAGTAGTTTATTTTTATATTGTACCATTTTAAAATGTAAGCTGAAGATTTTATTAAATATCAGATTTTAATGAACGGACGATGCTTCACAATTCTCAAAATTGCCTATTTGTTTTGATGTCTTTCCGAAATTTAATAAATGTATTGGCTTGGAGCTGAAGTGAAATGTCATTGTTTCTTGGACAATTTAAATTACGGCTTTTTTCTTGTTTTAGAAATTGATGGTGATAAATTGGCTTTTGCCTGTAGTAGATATGGAACCACCCTGGGATCTTGCAGTTGACAAAAGAAGCCAAGGATTATGCAAAAGAAGAGGATGCCGTTGAGAATTTTCTTGTGGATGATAGTTCAAGTGACGAAAATTCTGATTATAACGTTCTTGCTGGAGGTAAGCCTTCTTTTATAAGCACCTGTTATTTTTGCTTCTAACATTTGCTTTTTGTTATTGATTAATAAAGTTATTTTTTGATTGACCCTAGCATTTAATTTCTCTTTTTGTATTTGCTTACTCTTGTTAGTTTGTCATTGTATGCTTTGAATCTCTCAAAACTTGTACTCCATGTTGTATGATGACATCTTATATTTTAAAAAAGATTAATTTAACATTTTATGTTTCACATTTGTCTTGTTTAATATCTGAAAGGTTATTGAAATAATACACTTAGTGGTTAGTGGTCTTATATTGAGGAACAACTGCTTCTGTAATGTGTGAAACATTGTTTAGTTGTCACAAGTGCCATCAGTTTTGTGATGGGAGAATACGAATTAGTCAATTTTATTTTTCATAAGTGATCACATTTTACTAATTTTTAAAATGTTGGTCAAGGTACAAATATGAAAAGATATATTAAGAATAGGTCTACCTTAATAGGAACTTTCAAATAAACTAATTTAAACTATTGCTTTTGTGTGCTTAGTGTGTGAGGAGCTTGGGATATGGTAATCTTTTGGAATTACTCCTACATGTCTCATGATATATATATATATATATATATATATATATATATATATATATATATATTCATAGTTTATCAAACACTATGATATTGCTGCCTTTGCCATTTCCTAGTTCCAATAAAGGGTTTCAAAATCTGGGAAACATAACAAAAGTAATAGCTTTTGTGTGACAATAAAATCTGCTGCCCAAATTAAAGTCGTTATTTTACTTTTTAACAATCCACTACTTTGCAGAGAAGATGGGGTTTGCAAACGACTTACTGCAAAGGAAAGATGGTAATGGCTTTTTCCTGAAGGTATGAAATTTAACAAAAGTAATGGCTTTGTCCTGTTCTAATGATATTACTTTGTATGAGTTTATGCTGGATTGAGTGGTATGAATTATCCTTTTAATATACATGCTATCAGTGGTGATGCTTCTTAGTTTTAACGTTCCAGGGTTGGTGGAATGACCTTCTTCATGGTAAAATATATAAAGAGATCGATCACAGTGGCAAAATGGTTTTGCTGATGGAGATACTAACTATGAGTTCTGATGTTGGTGATAAGGTATTAGTTTTTAGTCAGAGCATACCAACCCTAGACCTCATTGAACTTTATCTCTCAAGGATACCTCGACGTGGAAAACGAGGAAAGCTTTGGAAGAAGGGGAAAGATTGGTATAGGTGAGTCCTTATTTCTTAAACCTGCTCAACTTGATGCTACTCCTTAACTACTGGTTTGCTTTCTATTGTTTTTTAAGCTGATTTTTGTGGTTCTAAATGTATGTTTTCTTTTTTGCGAGACTCATCTAAAGACATTGTTTGGGTGGGGATGTCTATCTTGTTGTGTTAATGGCTGCTTGAATTTTCTTAAATTATTTCAGATTGATTTTTTAAGCTTCTGTGTATAACTTTTTATTGGTCTGCTCTATAGTCTTTATACTTGCATACTTTTTTATTTTTCTTTTTGTGTGGTGAAAAAATTATGATGAAACCACAAGTATGATTTTCATTACATATATACTCAGTTTGTCAGTTCTGTAATATTAGGAATACCATAGAATTTTTATTGCCCATAGTTTATAAACAAACAAAAAATTAGTATCAATTTGGTCCCCATAGTTTTCACTCAATTTTGGTTTTGATCCCTGTATATTTATTTTGTTTAGGTTTCTTTCCCCATAGTATACCAGACATTAGCTAGTGTTTTGGCATGTTCTTGATGGCAGGGACTAAATCAAATTATTTACTACTTGAGTCAAAATCAAGGTAAAGCCAACTGTAGACCAGAAATATATTTAAACCTTATTTTTATCCCACAAAGGAGACACGAGCTTGGATTTAATGTACCATTTTTCCTTGGAGTTCTTAAAGCATAATTTGGGGTTTTGTTTCTTCTGGTTATTTATTGCTTTCCCTTTTATGAATTTTGTTTGTTACTCGGGACTTTGTCTAATCTGTATGCTTTTTGTTGTTTCATATGTTTCTTCTCTTTTACTGATTTCATCTCAGAATGCACATGTGATGTTCTATGCAGAAACCTTCTATTATCTTATTACTTCAAAATTTAGAGGGCTCGTATTTAAGTAGTGTTTTCTTTCTTTCATTATTTTCTGATATGAGTTAACGTATAGGTTGGATGGTAGAACAGCGAGTTCTGAGAGGCAGAAGCTTGTTGAGAGATTTAATGAGCCTTTAAATAAGAGGGTAAAGTGTACTCTGATTTCAACTAGAGCTGGCTCCTTGGGTATAAATCTCCATGCAGCTAATCGTGTTGTCATAGTTGATGGTTCTTGGAATCCAACATATGATCTCCAGGCTATCTATCGATCATGGAGGTAAGCTCCTTTTAATTTCTCCTTCAGTCCAAGAAGGGTTTCTTCTGATGGAAACATTATTTATAAAATAGTGTACTTTGGTATATTGAGAAATCGGAGTAGGAATAAATTTTTGGGGGAGTGGGGATGTGGAATAAGTTACAAATAATGGTGCTTTACGGAAAATTCTTTATTTGAGCAGTGCTTTGGGATAATATACGGTGCTTGGCCTCATCTTGCTGTACACTTAATTGTTTTTTTAGAGCCATTTCTTTTGCTTAGTTATTTTTTTTTTTGTTTGTATTTTTGTTTTTTAAGTAGATTCTCCTTCAATTTTTCGCAATCATCTTCATTTATCTGAATAGAATTGAAAGTCAACAAAAAACAAAAGAGATGTCCTATAGAGTTCTTACTTATCTAACAGTTAATACTAATTGTTACAAAGAAACTCCTAAAATAAAAGCTGTAAAGTGAAATCACATTAATGAATTTTATTTTTTCTTTAACATAAGCCCTCATGCAAGAGTTCATTAAGGTTTGAAGAAGTGTGCGAAATGCATATATGCTTCCTACCTTCATTTTAAACTTGGTTTTCTTGAGAAGAATGGATAATAGAAGGGTGAACTCTGTAGACCATTTTATCTTATAGAGGCTCCAAAATTATGTCAAGAATCCATTCACCCCAAAAGCTTAAGATGCAAGGTGAAAGTTGGGGTTTACACTATTAATGATTCATCGATATTTTTTTATTCCTTCCAAAGCATTTGTTTATAGTTGGGGCAAGTAGGTGTTTTGTTAACAGTATTGTATGCAATTGATTCCTCAAAATTTACAAATCAAAATCTTCAATTGATTTTGAATATCTATACTAGTTTTACAAAATCAAAATTTTCATGGATAGATCATTAAATTTCTATATGTTTTGAGAAACTTCTCCGGAAGTATTTTTATTTCATGGATAGATCATTAAATTTCTATATGTTTTGAGAAACTTTTCCGGAAGTATTTCTGTAAACTAAAATTTCATTTTTACATATGCTAAACTGTGGAAGTGATTTCGTATTGGCTTCCCCAAAGTCTTATTTTAACTTGTCTATAAGCTAATTTTAGCTTATAAAAAACTGATTTCATTTATTCTTCAAATTTTTCTCACCTAGAAGTGCTTATGAAAGAGTTTTCTTCAAAGAGACCATATTGTAATTGTTAAACAGTGTGGTTGAAATAAAAATAATTTTCATGTTTGCAGGTATGGGCAGACAAAGCCTGTATTTGCTTATCGATTGCTAGCTCATGGAACTATGGAAGAGAAGATATACAAGCGCCAGGTAGTAGTACAACAAGTGTGCTTCTATTTTTCATTTGTCAATTTTTTTTTTTTCTAACTCCAGAATGATTTCAATAGGTCACAAAGGAGGGGCTTGCTGCTAGGGTGGTTGATAGGCAGCAGGTGCACAGGACCATATCTAAAGAAGAAATGCTGCATCTCTTTGAGTTTGGTGATGATGACAACCCTGAGACTTTAGGCGATTTAGGTCAAGAAAATGAGCACCAAGAAAACCCAATTTTGGTTGGGCATTCTCTGAAACACACAGCACCACATTCAAATGGAAGTAGTTATTCTGATAAGTTGATGGAAAGCTTACTTAGCAAGCATCATCCATGGTAGGTTCTCTGGACTTTATCCATTTTTTTTCATTTGAGACTCTTCTCATGAATGTTCTGTCTTCCTCAATTGGACTTTTTGGTATTTTTATTCTCCCACATTATTTTCAATTTCCAATACTGGATCCTGTTAAGTGGTGAATCTACATCTAGAAATGAAGTTCTCAAGGTAATTTTATTTTATCATCATTAAACTTGAAAAAGAATGATTTTATTATTTTCATTCATGGTAATTACATTATTCTTACCTCTATTTGTAGCAATCTAATCTTCTAGAAAGGGAAATAAGGAATCAAAATAATCTAGAATATACACATGTTTTTTCTTAATTAGAAAGATTCTATAAATATTTTTTCTAATTAAGAAAATTCTATAGATATTTTCTCTAATTACAGCAATACATTTTTTCATTTACAACTTGGAAGACAGTATCCTATTTTAAATAGTTGGATATAAAATCTATTCATAAGCCTATGTTCAACAACTTAAGCTTTTTGGGTTAGTTGGTTTATAATGGGCTATAAGGTCATATACAACCTAGCAGTCAAGACTTTTATCATACCTGCCCCAGTTTTTAGATACAAGTTGAATTTTAGGTCAATGTACAATGAATTTGTGCATTATTCATTATTCCTGTAAGTAGTTAAATGAACAAGCATGTTGGATATGATGTCATTAATGACCCTTCCATGACAGACTGCTATGAAAGGGAGGTGAATATACAAATTAATGATGAAAAGTTTGTGATTATTTTCCCTATAATGATATGTAGGAAAGCTATTTTGTGGACAATAATGGTTGCTTGATTAGTGGGATCAAAAAGGTTTCGAGTTTGGTTTTCCTGATTCTCTTTCTTTAGAAGGTCATACTTTAGAATAATACAAAGGAATTAGAATGAAATTTTTAGAGTGAAGTTCCCTTTCTTAGTATCTCATTTATAAAGACTTTAGATACATAAGATACAATGAATGAGAAGGGAGAGAAGAGAATCTGAAAAGATATACCTAAGAACTGGGTGTAGCACAAAGCACGCAACACCTTAACAATAAATTCTATTTAAGATTATGAGGTATTCTTAAGGATTTTGTTACTTCATCTGTAAGTTGATCAGTTGATATGACAAACTTAGGGTAAATTTCCTTGGACAACTTTTTTTTTTTGAATAGAATGACAATCAGCCTGGTTATTACAGTTCATCTTCATTTGCCGAGTCTCAGAAAAATCTAGTTTTTGGAGGAACTGTTTTACTCATATAAACTCAAAAGTGAGGCCTATATTTAGCTTCAACAAATGATTAAAAAACAACATTTTGTTTCTTGCTTTTCAAGAGATAATATGTCCTCCAAGCAAAATACAATATCCTGTGGTAAAATGTCTGTCTATAGGAGAACCAACCAATTTAGCATCACATTATTCAAAGATTTTGGATACTTCCTTTATCTTCCTGAAGTAGTCCTTGGCCTGGAGCTCTTTTGAGATACCTTAGGATATGGATGACATCATTCCAGTGATCTTTACGAGCATTTTGCATGAATTGACTCCACCAACTTCTATATCTTTCTAGATTAGAGAAAACTTCTTCATGCTTAGCTATTAGTTTCAATCTATCTTGGCTGTTTCGTTTAGGATGTCAAGAACATATTTTCTTTGAGAGATTACAACTCTTTTCTTTGATTGAGCTACTTCTATGCTAAAAATATTTTCTGATTTTCAAGATCCTTGGTCTCAAAATGATTGCTTGTGTTTCTTTAATTAAGAGATTTTAGTTGCATCATTCCCTATAATAACTATATCGTCAATGAATTCTATGAAGTACACATTTTTCAGGGAAGGCGTGACAATAGAAAATAGAGTGGTTTGCCTTATTACATTTCAGGGCAACAGCCATGCGATGCCACTACTTTGAAATAGGGCAACAGCCACTACCTGAAATACCTGTTATCAAAGGATAAACAGTTTTTGGTTTAGGACTCTAGTATCCCATTTTTTCTTGTTTGAAATGCATTTTTACTGTATTGGACTGGTTTGTTTCTGCTTATAATTCTAATAAAATAAGCATATTTCTCTTTTTTAATGTGTTTGTATAATATGCTTATTTTAAAATATGCAATTTTCTGCTTTTATTTAAGAAGAAAACCCTTTTTTCATTCTAAATAAATGATTTTTAAAATTTGTTTATTTCAAAAATACTTGGTTTAAGTTTAAACAAATTGAACCATTATTTTGTCTTATTTTATAGGAGTAGCACGTTTTCACCTTTAACTAAAAAATGTGAACGATTATTTAAAATTAGTTTCTTTTATATTTCAATATCTCCATTTGTTTCGTAACTTGCAATTTCTTTCGACGTATGAACATAAGAAATGACCTAGGTGTAGGAAGGGAGGAATAATCCGCATAATGAAGGATTGAATCTCAGCATCATCACCCCTATTCTAAGAGCTACAAGCATATTACAAATATTTTCTATTCCTAGGAATATATTTCTTTTGAAAAGTGTATTCTGAATATAAATTTGGTAGGTTTAGAATTTTTATTAGAGAAACTTATTAAATATATATATTGACTATGAACTTGAGTGTGATAAAAAGGAATAAGTTTCTTGGATTAAGTTAGTGGTTGATTCTGGTATTATGTTTCATTCTTTTTTAAATAAAATCTCAGGTTTCAGTCTTGTATATAGTGTGTATGTCAGATAGGAGAATTAGCTCCACTATGTGGGATGTTCTTTGTATGGACAAGATTGTTTCTTGTAGAGGATACTTGTGATGCTAAACCCAAAAATGATTGAACCAGGTAGCCTAGAATCTTTCTTTTTTGTACAATTTTCAAGGTAAACTAGAATGTGTTGAAAATAATAGTTGACTCAGAATTTCATTGTACAAAGCCATATTTACTACATATAGCTTTGCCAACAATCAGATAATCTACAAAGAAGTTTGATTTAGAGGTATTTTGAATCAGTTTATGTTAGGAACCAATAATTGACAAGAGAAAGAAAAGAAAGGTTTTTTATTGAATAGACTGAAAAGAACAAAAACTAGGAGAGCCCTCTCTCTCCTTTAAGAATTTTCCCGTTCACAAAGAGCTAAAGTTTAATCTACAAAACTCACCTCCTTCCTCCTATTCTCTCCTTCTTTCCTTTATATCTCAGTAACACCTCAAGTAATTGATTCATGAATACTCTAACTACTTAACTAATTTCTCTTCTCCATGTGTCCTAACAGTTTATTAATCCTCCGTTTCTTCTGGTTCAAAAATTACGCTTTCTGCAAATCTGTTGCAGTTATATTTGCCTGCTGATTATTTTTTATCATTCTCTGTTGAAAATGATGTGTAATTAGCTTAGTTATTTGGTTACACAAGTTGAAAAGGATATTAAAGTCTGTATATTTATTCTAAATTAAGGAGAGACTTCATCACAAAGGCTTTCGTTAAGACTCGTTAAAGTTTTTTGGTTTAATTAGCCTTAGTTTCAACAGTTGAGACTTGGTGTGTCAGAAAGTTGGAGATGGAAGTTAAGCATCCAATTGATGTAGTTCCTACTAATTCTGACTGCACCTCATCTAACAAAAAATTACGTTTGTCGCAAACTTGCAGTTATTCATTCATTAATTCCTAAATATGAAGTCAGGTCACATTAGCACGATTAGGACTCTAGTTGAACCAGATTTTTGAGTGGCTATCTGTACATTAATAAGGATTTCAGCTAAGGACACAGACTAAAGGATTTGTGCTAGAGACAGATCCGTAGAAAATATGGATTATTGTTTTTAGTTTCTCTGGATTTGTTTTTCAGTAAGTAGAACGTATCTAACACATCAGCGAAAATAACTTTCTTAACAGGTGGATTGTCAATTATCATGAACATGAATCCCTGTTGCAAGAAAATGAAGAGGAAAAACTATCAAAAGAGGAGCAAGATATGGCTTGGGAGGTTTACCGAAAATCCCTGCAATGGGAAGAAGTCCAGAGAGTACCACTAGGTGAGTCTATTGTGCCTATTCAGAAACCAGAAATTCCAAATGACGTGCCCCTTGTATCAGAAACCTGTAACATCTTGCCAAGTAAACTAAGCCGACGTTTCGCCTCACGGAAATGCACAAACCTTGCGCACATGTTGACACTTCGAAGCCAGGGAACAAAATTCGGTTGCAGTACTATCTGTGGGGAATGTGCCCAGGAGATTAGGTGGGAAGACTTGAAGAAGAGATAGAAATGTGGCAACATGAAGGATGACATAATCTAATCTGTTCATATATATATATATAAATGTTTTTTTTTTATCGTAAATGGTTATGTCCCCATATTTAAATCTTTTCTGGATGAAACATAAATGTTCCTCCTAAAAAATGAAATAGAAATGTTTATTTTGTTGCCGTGAGCATTTAATGGCTTTTCTTTAGCACTGAATGTGGAAAATAGTCTCGTATTTTATCAAGCTTATTGGATACCAAAGCGTCGTGTCCGTCCCAGGGTGGGTTCATCATATTTCAAGGAATATATCCTGATCTGTGATCACTTTCTGGTAATAATAGTGCATATCAAAAGAAAAATATCTAAGGTTACTACTATAATCAAACCATGGAAACAGAGGCCATGCATGCATAATTACACTTTTCAAACAAAACAGAGAATATCGCGCATTAGGTTGCCTTTTGTTTTCATGTTGTTAGATAATAGTTATTACAGTCGCAGCAATTTCTTTCCTGCACGTTTTGTTTCTTTTTTATTTTTAGATTTTACTCTAAAGGTATTTTTTTACTTCATGTAATTTATTTTTTTTTAAATAATATTTTTAATTTGTATAATTCAAAAGTTAAAATGATTTTTGAAGTGTACAATGCAAAAATTAAATAAGTTTTGGACTGTACAGTTTGAAACTTTTGAATTATATGATGCAGAATTTATTTTTATTTTTTGAATTGTAATATTTGAAGGGCACAAAATGAAAAACCAAATTATATAGGATGCAGGAAGAAATTTATTAAGGTTCAGGAAAAACTGCCTACAGTCTTGTGAATTACATAATGGGGAACATAGTTTTTGTTTTTGAATTTTACATTTAAAAGAGAGGACAAAATGAGAAGTTTTTTTTTTATATATATATATATAAGAGGCAGGAAGAAATTTATTAAGGTGGAGGAAGAACTGCCTATGGTGGTAAGATTGAGACGAATCACAGGCTGAGGCAGATGCAGTTATATCTAGTTTGGAAAAATGTTGTTTGACGTCAGACATTTACGTAGGGATAAAATGATCATATATTTGTAAAGAAAAAGAGAAAGTGAAAAATAATTAAAGATAACGCTGAATGAGAGTAAAAGAAATTTGATTGTCAAAATAGCTTTTTCCATATTTTTTTTAATATTCTTATAGTTTGTGTTGTCCAACTCTTACAGTAATGATTAATGAATTGTTATAATTTGGAGAAAGATGTAAGACATTCTCCCTTGCAAACTCTTCCTGAAGGTCCCTATCACATGTTCATCTGCTGATGCCCATTACAGGTGTTTCCTTTTTCTGACATATCTTAGCCAGTCAAAAGTCTGAAATCTTGGGACACAAGTCCTCATCAACCAATATATTGTGATGATTCTCTGTATCTTCAACCATGTCATTCCCATTTTTCTCTTCAACCAATATACTTGTTGAGAGCACTTTATAACTATAGACGACGCCATTCAAATCAAAATTCAACTTTTCAAAATTTAAATCTTAACCTCTATTTATTTAGTCTATTATTACTAAAAACATATTAAAATTCATTTTCGTATTTCTTTTTCTTTTTAATCTTTATTTTTATCACAACCTTTCAATTACATAAATTTTATATAATATTCTAAATATTTGACATAGTGTTTTGATCTCCTATTTTATTTTTTAAATAGTATAAATTAATATATAATTAAAAATATATTTTTCTAATTTTAATATATTTTATATATATTACACTTTCAAAATTTTTTTATAGTTATAAACAATTTTTCACCGTGAAGATATCAATGCCACTATTGGAATATAATGAAGAATCACAGGATCTTCTTTCTCTGCCGTTTTTTTCTTCTCTTCAACTTTACATCCATAATAAGTATGAAATCCTTGACAGTGTAACCTATTTGCACTTCATGCCTTTCGAGAGTTCAAAAACGATTTAAAAGTGAGTTATAGTATTTATTTAAAAAGAATTTATGTTATGAGAAATTTAAAAATATGACAATTAAAATATTTATTATTTTACAACAGTATTATTTTAAATTTACCTTTTTAATAATTTAAATAATTATTTTAATATAACCGATATTCAGATTTTGTTAAAAATCACCAAGTTATTTGATACTATAAATTATACATTTAAATTAATAATTTGGGTGTATTCATAATATGTATAATTATACCTGTAAAATTAATTTTATCAAAGTAAAATAAAAAAAGAGAAAAGGAAGAAAAAATTTATTAATTCGAATTATTAATATTTTACAACTTTTTTATATTGTAAATGATTTACAAAAATTCATTTAGTAAATTACATAATAATATATGGAGTAATATATTAAATTAAATTGTGATGTGGTTGCTATGTTACTGTCTTTTTAAGTGAATTGTATTTTTAAAAAATATAAATTTTTAAGTCAGGTTTTGTGCCTTAAGATTAATAATATTAAATTTTTTTATTATGGGAAAATTATTTGATAATAACAATTCAAAATTTATATGCTAGTTTAAATGAATAATTTGCGTTAATATTATAAACATGCATTTATTTTTTTAATATAATAGTAATTATCTTTTCATTACTGAAATAAATCAACTTAAAATTTTAAAATGAATTTTAAAAATTCAAATATTACTCAGTAAGATTATAAGAAGAATTTACTAATTCAAGTTAAAAAAGAAAATACTGATCATGAAGTATACAGATAATTTTATTCAATAAAAAATACATTAATTAATTGAGTTTAGTAGTTTATATAAAACTTATTAAATAAACTAGTAGAAACACATAAGCGTGTTCACTTTTTTTTATTATAGTAAAAGTTAATTAAACTATAAAATATTTAGATAATTATATTTATTATATAAATAGATTTTTTATAATGATTAAAAAAATAGTTATCAAAAAGATACATTTGAAAAGAATTTTTTATTGTGAATAATTATTTATATTTAAAAAAAGTGTTTGGTAAAGCGTAAAACTAAAAAAGAAAATGTAAATAAAAGAATAATCTTCTTTGTATAATAGAATAGATAATTTTAAAAATTAAAATTTCTTACAAATTTAGTTTTACTATTTTTTGTGGAAATTTATATTCCTAGATAACTAAAGTCTGACTTAATTTTATAATTACTAATAAAACAGAGGTTAGAGAACCCGAATTCACTGTAAAAATTAGGTTAAAAAGATTATTTTTCAAAGAGTGCTACACGCAATAAAAACTCCACATTCGGCATTGCCCTAATTATATAAAAAAGATTAATTCAGCATTCGATTTCCCACCACACTCTTTCAATGGTAAACTTCTTTATTTTACGACAGAGACAGTTAAAAACATATTGAGCAGATTGTCGTATCTAAACAAAAACTAGCTAAATTTTCATATAAACATGGGTGACAAGAATATCATACAAAATAATAAGAGAAACTCATAAAATAAAGAGTGTATCAGAATGTACATTGCTGTCATTCTTCTCACAATTTGTGTGGTTATGTATGTATATTCTTTTAAGCAATAATAAAAACATCATAGAATCTCATAACTTGATAAGTTGCTACTATGTATGGTACACCCCCTTTACAACTGAGATGATGATGATGATGTTCAGGTCTTGCTCCTCTTTCACCTCTCCCGCAGTGGCACAATCAACACATATACTATTACCAGGATTTGAAGACACTGAGCTTCAAGATCAAGAGATAACAAGGCAGCAAAAAATTGTAGCCTGAAATAGAACTAGCAATATTCATCTCCTAGCCAATTATCCTTCTCCTTTGGACCTGTTGGCCCCTCCTCACCATAAAGCTCTGTTGGAAATAGTTCAAATAAGTTCTCCACAGAAAATCTAACAAATAGTGGAAGCATATCTATTATCTTGTCTATCTCAGAACGTGAATCGTATACAATTGTAGGACCCCACTCTCTCATATACTGCAACCAACATGGTTCTGTGATCACTCCTTCACCGAGATACTCAGCTGCAACAACCTCATATTTGATGCTTGAATCCACAATAAATTTGCTTTTAGCTGCGTCATTGCGTACTCCTATTCCTAGTTTGGATGGTCCTTGAAGGTAAGTCCCAGAATGAGGGAAACTAGCATGCCCATCTTTTGATGAATAAACAATAGGCTTATTTCCCTTGATAAATTCCAGATCAAATGCATTTACCCATTGACCTCCACTATGCTGAGAGAAGAATACAGACCATAGTTCTCCACTGAAGTTGCTTATACGAAGGGTGAAGTGCTCCCAGTCACCTACATGTTCACCTACCTTGCCCATCTCAATGTTCATAAGTGCCACTTTAAGGGTTGCAGGTCCATTGAATGGGCAAAAAACCCACATCACAATATCAGTAAAGGCTCCTCCCAAGGCCGGTTTTACATGAACATATAGTTCTGCACTCTCTATGTTTCCCTTCTTTAGATTGTTTTTTGCATCTTCATCAGTAGGCAAGTCAATCCAAAAGGCACCATCATTAGTTCCTCCACTGGGTAAATTTGAGCCCGCATACTCTATAGCTTTACCCTTGCTACTGCCTGCAGTATACAAAACTGCACCATTCTTGAAAAACCATTGCACTGATGATGGCAAGTACTTCTCATCAGGATGAAAGTACACGGTGGGACCATAATGCTGAATAAGTGCATGAATCTGGTTCTGATTTGGCATCGCGTGCAAGGAAGAATCAAGATTTTTCAGGCACGCAATATCCACCACTTGTTCAGAATCAAAATAGGAACTACCACAGAAGAATGTCCCAACAGACACACCTCTAGCTAACATACCCCTATCACAGGGTTCTGTATTCCAAACCTGAAATACATTTTTTGCATATTTTGACTTTATAGTCAGTAATAAATCAGAAGTCTCACAAGTTTCTGTGAGATCAGCTCGCACGCATCTAACTTCTTCAACTTCAGGTTCATTAGGACTGCTAGTAACCACTATGCCCATGGCTTTGTAACCAGTTGGAGGGTTTGGCAGCCAAAAGTAAACACATTCATCATGTGAATCAATGCTCCATATCAATGAGTAGCCAAGTGGTTTTTCTAGAGCAGGAAATTCTGACACTGAGGCATTAGTTTCCCGTGCCACAAGAACATATCCTCTCAATGGTTGGTCATTAGACTGGCAGTAGTGACCAAGGCAAAAAAAGCCTTCTGGAATCTCCAAAGGTCTATAAAATGTGAAACCCAACGATTTCCCACGCAAAGTTGTGCATCTCCAGACCTTCTCAAGCTTGTCTGCTTTTAAAACTTCTATTTCTCCGAGGCATATTCTTCCACTTGCAAAACTACCACCTAATCAGATCATTCACATGTATTGAAGCCACAAATATTTGACAGCATAGCCAGAGAAGATCAGTTAGTTAGAACCAAACAGAATTAAAAGCTCATTGACAGAAATAATTCAAATATCATGTCTGCAATAAAGATGCTTACTTGATGCACAATGGCATAAGTATCAAGCAAAAGTAAAACCTAAGCTTAGCATTGCATGAATGGAAATTTTGGATAACTGTAAGTTCTACTCAAAGTTCTGCAGTAATGAATTGATACTGTTCAATTCTCAAAGGAAAGCAAATATCCATCAATAAGCTTCACAACATTTAGTTTGAAGTCGGAAGATACGAAATTCCAGTAGGAGTGTTGCAAAAAGGGTAACATCATGAACCTATTACCCCCCTTAAAAAAACAAGATCTTTTAAAAGGACTTTTAAAGTGATGCAATAAGTGATGGAAGATGATTAATAAGACAGTCATAGAATTCATGGCACCGCTTCAGTTGCAAACAAAATTTATATATAAACAAAGTAAAACAAGGCATCTCTCTGTGTTCATACTGATGGAATATGTGCAGTCAAATTAATGACAACTATGACGATTTTTTTTTATTTTATTTTCGTAGGTTATGACATCGGATTTTCTCAACAAAGTTGTCAATTTACCAAAGATGATGCAATTTAAGGATGTGTGAGGATACGCCTGCAAAAATACTTGAAGTAGAAGAAAATAAATAATTTCTCTACGTCTTAAATTAACTTATAAACGAGCAATTTTGTAGAAACTTTGGTCATTAGTTTATAGAGAAACTTTCTTCTTCTTTTTTATCTTCTTCTTTTCCCCTGCTGTAAGAGTTTTTGGATAAGTTTATCTACTCAGTTCTCAAGTCGTCAATAGAAAGCGCATAAATTCTTTAGCACTTATATTCAAACAAATAATTGTTTCAGAATATAGTGCAAGATGATTGATGAAAGAAAAGGACGTATAAATAGAAACAAATCTCAATTCTAATCCAGTCACCTGTGTAGTTTACTCAAATTCTGCACTTTTTGAACCCCCCAACCCTCCTCCAAGAATAAAAAATCGTACCTTTCTAAAACCGTGGTTTATGAATAACTCATCAAATTAACAGGCCAAAAACTGTTTTTCAAAAGATACAGCATGTATGAAGTTTAGATTCTGGAGTGATTAAAACAGAAAGTTCCAAACCCATTAACTGTATGAGAAAGAGGGGAGAAAAAAAGGAAAGCCATGAATGAAATTGAGAAGAAGAAGAGAAAAGCTTGTTGAGAAAGTCAATGCTAAGGACATACATACCTTGTGGCCATTGAGGAAGGGGTGAAGGCAGAGAGAAGGGAAGTGGATCAGGGTCAGTGAATTCAGGGACAGAGTCCCAGCATAGTAAACTCTTGCACCCAAACATCACTAAGAGAAACAAGTATTCTTCACAGACCCCTTCCACAAAAAGAGAGTGCTTTTCTTTCTATTCTTGCCTTCAAAGGAGTCCAAGAAGAGAGAGAGAGAAGGAGATTGTTCAAACAATATCAAAGGAGAAAGCTTTAAACTTTCTCTTCTCTTCTCTCTTCTCTATTTTCTCCTTCTTCTTCCAGAGATTATGTTCTGCTTTAACTTTAGATTAGTTTCCAGTTTTTTGAGGTTGTCTTTTAATTTGAAAGGTCAGAGTTCGGTGTTTCTCCAAACCTGTAAATTAATTAATCCACAATGAAAGGAAAAAGAAAAAAAAAAAGTATTTGGTTGTTACGACATAAAATATAAATAACAGCTTTGCGTAAACAATCTTCACTCGCCACCTCGTGGGTGTTCCAGACACGCTTGTGCTATGCGTTGCTTCAATATTCAATTATTAGGTTTGTTGTTGTTGATTAAGACATATTTCTCTCTTTCTTAAGCTTTTCATTTATTAGCATACTCCACAAGCATATGTTAAATCTTTCTACACTCTACTTATGCTGTAAGGTTAGCTTAGTCTATGTATATTCCAATTTCTCTTCCTGTTTAATTATTTCACCTTCAGGGATATGTACAACAAAACTAGAGACAATAGACTAAAGATTAAAAAAAAAAAACTAATTTAGAGCATAATTATAGGTTAGTTTGTTTGAGTTAGTTGAATTAATTTAAAGTGTTAAACATATTTTCAATATATTAAAAATGTTATACGAGAACTAGTATATTTCTACGTATTATACATGTTTTTTAAAAAGTAATAATTGACTCTTTCAACAATTATCATTTTGAAATGGAAAGTTATTTGAAAACAGAAAAAGAGAAAGAGGTTTTAAATCTTAAGCATATTTCGATAATCATGGTTTTAAATCACTTATAATCTTGGAAGTGGGTAAAAATCAATATTTTATTTATAACCAAACAGGAGAGTGTCTCTCACGCGCTTAAAATGCTATTGTTTATTGCGACTAAGGAGCAAAATATGGACACTTGGATCAATATCTAGATTTTCTTTTTTTTTTTTTTGCTATTTTATTTTTGAGTAAAATTTGAAAGTTGAAGAAAATAAAGTTTGATCAATTCGGAATCTAATAATAGGAAGGGTGAATATTCCGTTGCAAGTAATTTGATGAGATAAGGCACTTATTTTGTATTAATCCTTTTGGGCGATATATGCAAGAAAATAAATAAATAAATAAAATAGTACATTAGATTGTGTCTTGTGATGTCAATTGCAATGGTAGGTGGTAGTAGAAACTTAGAAGGATGCATTTAATAAGATATTCGGATAGGCTATATGGTTCATGATTTTATATTATAATGTTTATCAATTACCATGTGAATAATCTGTCCAACAAATATTGTTAGGATAGATTCTAACCATAGTTCTGATATCAAATTAGAAATGGGTTTTACGTTTAACTCAATCCTACAAAACCGGCTTGGAAGATAAGGTCTGCACTTTATTTATATATTATAAATTGGTCTTATCTCTAGTCGATGTGAAACTTCCAACAATAATAATCACTAAAGCCAGTATATTATACTTGTACCACGAGTGAAAAGAATATATAATATATATTAGTTGTACCTTTTGTGTAAAATATGAAGTAGGTGTATATCGCACATTAAAATCGTGAAAGAAAATTTTGTTCCTATCAATTTGGCTGGGTATCAATGCTCTTATTGCTTTATTTTTATTTTTTTCACTAGACGAGGAAAATCATGACTTGGAAGTTCTTGTTAAAATCGTGAATCTAACTCTCGTATAATTATTTTCTTAATACGACGTCGTAGAGGAAGGATAAATAAGTTTAAATATGTTTATCTTTTAATTTATTTATTTTTATAATTCTATAAAAAAAATTTACTATTTTAATTCTTACACACTTTAAATAACTCCATTATATATGTTTACTACCACCTATTTATTATAAGTGGGCGATTTTTTGAAGTACATACAAAAATATCTTCATAACTCCAAATTAAAGAGAGAGAAAAAAAATGTTGACTGAATTTGAGCCTTGGGAATTCTTAATTCAAATATGAGAGGCTGCAGTGGCGGCATTTGACCAATGAAGAAAGCAAAATTGTGTCAGTCGACGTCAAACCACGATTAAATTAATTCTTCAACTTTAAATTTAACAAAAAGAAGGTATTTTTATATTTTTATTTAGCATTCTTTCGTCCTTTTTTTTATTGGATACTTTAATAGTTTTTTTTTTGTTTACTTTGTAGATTTGGGCTCGGGTAACTTGCAATGTTGGGAATTTCTTTCGGCACCCCATGTTTTCTTCCACGGATGTGGTGAAATAATCATTTTATTCTTAATAAAAAAATTTGAAATACATTTCTGATTATATAATTTTTATAATTATACAGTCCAAGATGTATTTAAAAAAAAGGTACACATTTGGAATGGAATAATTCAAAATATATTATTGAATCCAAAAATATTCTAAATTACATAATTTTGAATATATTTGAATTAATAGTAAATATTGAATAATGTAATTTAAAATATATTTTCAGATTTATAAATACATTCCGAATTAGACACTGGGAAATGTATTATTTATTAAAATTGATATAATTGTGTATCTTATTTATTAATTTGTTATGAGGTATGAAAGGAGCTTTAGTGAAATTATGTAATGTAATGTTTAGAAGTATATTAGCCGCTTGATATGATTTGGGAATGGTTGAAGAAGGGTCTAAGTTGTTGAATTTGGCACGTGAGGAATTGAATTATGTTCCTTTCTTGAAGAGACATTTCATTTTATTGAGAGAATGGCTGTTGTGGAAAGGAACCAGCAAGTATATTAGAGGAAAAGACTTTGGAGTGATTATCCCTACTCGTCCTTATTTTTTTCTTACACCTTCAAAATTTTAATTTTATTTTCCTTATTAAGAATCACTTCACTTTCGGGCCGTGTAATGCGGGAAAAAATTCTCTTTGGCTGTGTGATGCGAGAAAGAGGTTCTCTTTGGCCGTGTGATGCGGAGAGAGGGTGTTGTATGATTAGTACTGAATTGGTTTATGAATTATGTAGTTGTGTTGTTAACACTGTGATAAAATATGTTTATGATTAATTTTTATCGGTTTAAAATTATTATTGTATTTTGGTATGTTATGATATTTTTGGTTGCTCACCCTTTTATGTTTTGGTGTTGATTTCCACCCACGATGATCGTATTTGTACACGAGTAGATGGCGTTGCAGATAGGACCGGATTGAAGTAACTGACGAGAGTTGGGATTCAAGTTCGGAGATTTATTAATGTTTTCTATTATTGAAATGATTCGAGACTTAGTGTTCTTATGTAAAAGAGATATTATGAGATTTCCTAATAATAACAATGATTATGTTTTGCTTTCTCAAATTGAATCGAATAAAGTTTATTAATTTCATCAATGTTTATGGAAAAACCGTGTTTAAAAAAAAAAATTCACTATGATCTCTCAAAAAAATTAGGGATGTACTCGTCCTTATTTTTTTTCTTACACCTTCAAAATTTTAATTTTATTTTCCTTATTAAGAATCACTTCACTTTCAAACTAATTAACAATTTTAAACATTTCAAAAATCATAAAAGTTTTAATCAATTTTTGAAACTCCACGAAACTTTAATCGATTTTTGAAAACTGAATAAAAAAATTCCTTAATCAGAAAACCAGCTTTTTTATTTTTTATTTTAGTTTTTTTTTTCTCATAATAATAATAGTATTTTTTTAATTTAATAATAATAATAGTATTTTTTTTTAATTTAATAATAATAATAATTTTTATCCATTAACACATCATAAAATACTCATAAATATAAAAATATATTTTATTTCATTCTACCTAAACATATGCTCGTCTCAAATCATAATAACTCAATAAGAAGAAATTTAAATAAGCACTATATATACAGTAATATTTTAAGATGACTATTATATGACATTTAACCATTTAAAGATTAATTTAAATGTTATGTATAACATCACTTAAGTAATCTATAAGAGCTAAATAATCATTTCCCTTATATGTTGACGGGAGCTTATATTCTTTGAATAGTCTCATTGTTTAAGAGTTGATTTCTTCTTTTTTTTTTTTTTTGGGGGCTTGGATCTTCCACTTCAAATATTTTTTTTTCGGTATTTTTAGAAACCTTACAACAAATTTTACATGTAAATATCTAGGTCTGTAAATACTATAATTATGATGGTTGTTTTTTATGTTTATTGAGTGTCTTTGCGTAAGGTCTAAGGGGTCCTTGTTTGATCTGTTTTCTTCTGCATAATGAGTGTATATTGTATGATCTTGAAACTGGTGAGGGTAATAAAATCTGAGGCCCTAACATATATACAAATGAAGCATATGGAACTCCGTAGGTGAAAGATTCATTATAATGAAGCATGTAAATTTACATAATGGATGTGTTGTTAGCGGAAAAAGTTAAAGTGGAGAAAGAAAGGAGTTTGAAAATGATGAAAGGGAGGAGAGAGGAGGATATAGAAAGACAACACTCCTTCTACTTCTAAATCCAAACTATGAATGTCGTCCATTAAAACTTACACTTTCACTTCACGGGCGACAAGGCCATGCATCAAATATAGGATTCATCGTAGGTGAGTTCAGACGCTGGAGTGAGATGAGCCTTGCTGCCACCACTGCCACCACTGTGCCTCTTCTTTCGGCTGCCGTGACCTCCTCCACAAGTGATCGAAAACTCACAACCCATCGCCGTCCCAAAACACGAGAACAGCCCTCCATTCGACTCACCCCGTCTATGATTCTGCCCTTTCCCCTTCGGAACATTATGCTTCACCTTCTTCTCATTATGCCCTAGGTGATCGTAAACTGCTATCCCACCACGCTCCATCGACTGCCACCTGTCAATCCTCTTGTTCACCTCTTCCGCCTCTTGCTCCTTCCCCGGCCACCCTTCCAGCACCAAGTTCCCCTGCTTCCGCGGCGCCATCATCGGCAACGGGTACAGCCCCTTCGCGATTGCCGTCGCCACCACTGACGGCGAAGGCCCCACGTCCGAACACAGCGATCCATTCAAGTTCATAATCATCCCTTTCTTCGTTGTCGGCATCCCAAGCTCAGAACCATCTTCATCATCATCGTAACCCTTCGGATAACTGTTGTACGTGTAGTCGTTTATGGTGGAGTCGTTCTTCTCGCTCGCGGAGCGCTGCAGCGTCAATAGCTTGCAATTGGAACTGTTGAATTCGTTCGTCGGCGTCTGGTTCGCCTGCGGTTTCTGCTTCTTGGGGTCCGTGTCCCAGTCCCCGGTGGAGGACCCGAGCTCCGAATACATGGGCATGCTCCTCCGGGTGGGGTCAACAAGGTTGACCCCGATGTTGAGAATCCCTTGGGGGCGACCCGAGGGGCGACGAACCTGCAATGCGATGAAGCGAATCTTGGATTTGCGGGTGGTGGAGCGTGGCAAGAGGTTGGAAACGAGGACGCCGACGGTGCCTATGAGAATGTCGCGGAGCCATGCGGAGGCGTAGATTTCGATCATGACGACGGAGTCTTGGTCGTAGAGGAATTCTTCGTCAATGCGGAAAACGAATTTCTCGTTCCAGGTGGGGTTGTTGTGGCCATCGGGGTCTATTTGGGTTGTGAGCTTGCGTTCTGGGTCAAGCCATGCAACTGCGTAGGCTTTGATGGATTTGGCAACGGGTGCGAGGTCTTGTGCGGATATGATGTTTACTTCCAGGAGCTGGAATGGGGAAGCTAACATAGACATTGTTGGGAATCGGAACAATTAATTAATACTTGTGTTGTGTTGGGGTGACGATCGATGGTGGGGGAGCTGGTTCTCCCCCCACCCCAGCGTCTAATCCCTCTCTCTCTCTCTCTCTCCGATCAACGACCGATGCCCTTCGTTCCTTCTCTTCCCATGGAATGAAAACTCTTCCACCCATTTATATTTGGCCGCGATTTTGGCTCTTTAGACACATTCCTTCTAAGCACTTCTTCCAGACGTGACCCATCCTGTGCTTCTCCCAACAATAGAATGTAGCAAATATATGGGCTGGAAAAAAAAAAAAAAAAACTACTCCTTTATTTTTTTCCCTTTTTTATAACTAATTACTGAAACTACTTTCTCATTTAAATTCAAGAAATCAAATAAAAAGAAAGTGAAAAATCGATTTTTATTTTTAATGAGAGAAACTTATTCACATTGTATCGCTCAGTAAGTTGTGATATTTTACTTGGCTGCCATCATTGAATTAAATTAAAAGATCTTTCAATTAAGATAAATAGTCTCTCAATTACATTTTGCCTCTTTAAACAAAAAATTAAGAGGATCTTAGAATAGTAAATAGTGATTCAGTCCTCCTGAGTCATCATTCAACATCAGTTAATACAATGCACTTTCTCAAATACATAAAATACATTAATATAACTTTAATTGTTTTAACAGCTTTTCAGAAGTTATTTAAATATTAATCACAGAAAAAATAGTAAGGTAAGACGTTTATATTTTATTATCACATAAGAATGAAATAATTATAAAAAGACAAACTTTTATAATTGTAGAAGTAAAGAGTACAGAGTAAACAAAATAAGTATCATATAAATGTAAAATATTTATGTATGTTAAAGTATATTTTTTTAAACAATAAATAATTATATAACTTTGACATTTTCGTTTAGATTTGTTAATTTTAATTAGGGTGCCGATATTTTGACACAAAAAATTTGACACTATTTTAACATTACTACGTGTCACAATTTGATTGGTTGCTTTTTAATTTTTTTTTGAATTAAAATTTTTAAGGGAAGTTTCAGAAATTTGTGATTCCAAAAATATCCTTGTTCTGTTTCATTAGAAATGAACCTTCTCTTCTGTTTCAGAATTTTGGCTTTCGTTCTCCCTCTCACTTTCGTTCTTCCTCTCGTTATCGCTCTCGCTCGCTATCGCTCTCGTTATTGCTCCCGGTCACGCTTTCGCTATCGCTCTTTGTTGCATCTCTTCGTTGTATTTGTTCGTTTTGAGCAACGTCGTCGTCTTTGTTGAGTTTATTATGTGAAATGGCAAGTTCTGGTTACCATGGTTCTTCGACCAGTAAGGTAAAAGGGTTCTTCTTCTATTTCTGTTTGAACTTTGGGTTTTAGTTGTTGTGTTATATTTTATGTTGTTTTCTTTTTAGGGCTTTTATGTTTTGGTTATTTTTTTGTCGTTGATGTAAGAAAATGTAATTGCAGAACTTAAAAGGAGGGTTGTTGTGTTGGAGGCAGAGTTGACGAAAGAGAAAGCTATAAGAACACCAAAGGATGGTGGACAGAGTGTGCCACGTGCAGAACCGTGGTTTTGATACCCCGAGAGGCATGTCTACCAATCCACCTCCATTGAAGACGTATGTCAAGATGGGGTCACAAAAGCGTTACAGGAGCAAAGCGCTTAGGACTCCATACATTGGATTGCTTAGAATTAAAAATGAGTGATATTTGTATAGATTTCTTAAGAGAATGTAATACAAAATAGTACTTAGATGAACAAATGTTTGTAATTTGGAATATGTTTTGTTTTATGATATAAAAGATGTGTCTTTGCTTGCGTTACATATATTACTGTTAATTGAATTGTCTTTGTTATTGTCATTGTGAAATGACCTTTTGTTTGGATGGTTAATGAACAAATGAAACAATGCTTGTGACATGATGATCTTAGCAGAAGTGGTGAAGGATCTGACCAGAAAACCCCTCTTGTAATCGTTTACAAGTCCTTGGTAAATGATTACACGAGCAAAATTTGGGATTTGTACAGAAAATTGTACTGTAGGAGCCAATTCTGGTTACATAGGGGACCATAGTCAATATTTTTCAATTTTTGCCTTAAATCCAATGGTGTTATTGTTACATTATTTTTTCATACTTCTTCCGTGGATGAGAGTTCTTTTTAGTTTTTATGTGTGAGTAGAGGGAGGAAACTGAGATTTGGGTAGTCAAAGATGGATGAAAGACAAAATGTTGGTGTCATGACCAAGTTAACATGGTGTCAACTTTGACCTTTGCTCGCTATTTTAATGATAACTTTTCCCACCGACCTCCAAATGGTGTGATTCTTTTTTTATTAGAAACTAGACTCAAAAATCTTTCCAATGACTATTAATTTGAAATGTTTTGACATCTCAGTAGGTACAATTTATTACTTCAAGTTGACGCTTTATATATTCCTACCAAGTCTGACCTTTGCTGGTTGTTTTGCCCATAACTTTCTCCACCGAACTCCAAATGAGTTAATTCTTGTTTTATTGGAATCTAGACTCAAAGGCCTTTCAAATTATGCATTGGTAATCAAGTTTAGGGAATTTTGACCATTTTAATCGATTACAAGAACATTGTAAACGATTACACGAACAAAAATCTGGTTTTGGACAAAAACTTGTGCTGCAGGAGCCAGCTTTGGACACATAAGTACCCAAAGAAATTTTACGTAATTTTTTCATGTTTCTTGAATGGATGAGACTTCTTTTTGGTGTTTAAGTGTGACTAGAGTCTGAAAACTATGGTTTGGGCAACCCATGGTGGAGGAAAGACTCAATGTTGGTGTCATGACCAAGTTAACATGGTGTCAACTTTGACCTTTGCTCGTTATTTTAATGATAACTTTTCCCACCGACCTCCAAATGATGTGATTCTTTTTTTATTAGAAACTAGACTCAAAAATCTTTCCAATGATATTAATTTGCAATTTTTGAACATCTCAGTAGGTACAGTTTATATATAGATATAAACTTTCTTCATTAGTTATTTATTGTTACGTGATGTGATTCAAGCAACTAGCAAATCAAAAATAAAATTAAGGTTTTGTTCACTTGACTGGATTTGGAGGAGAGTAATTGAAAGAGTGGATTTGCAGGAGAGTAATTAAAAGGATTTGAAAATAATTTTGTTGTTGTTTATTTGAATAGATTTGGAGGTAAGTGAGAGTAGATTTGGAAGTAAAATTTGTGATAATTAATGTAAGATTTTATTTGTGACAGATTAAAAATTTACTTCCAAATTCACTCTCACTTATCTCCAAATCTATTCAAATAAACAACAAAAAAATTTATCATCAGATCTTCTCAATTACTCTCTCCCAAATTCAAGTAAACAAGACCTAAAGTATTAAACAAACTACTAACATGTCTTAGTTGTCCATTGTTGACATATTTTCACACTTTTTAATAAAATACACATGTCCCCAATAAAAATAAAGCTCCACGTTAGTTGCATGCAACAATTTAAATTTGCACCAACTTCATACCAAGCAAACTTAAAATTTCTAACCTGAAATACGTAGGCATGCTCAATGCATATATAGAATAACTTGTAACACAAGGTTTAAAGTAAAATGAACCGAGTCAGAGGTGCTTTTTATAATGAATAATGATATTTTTATGAAAATATTTTAACATCTTCTACGCATATATGTGATTTGTAAAAAAAATAATTCACAATTAATAATAATAGTTATAATAAACCCATTACATAATATCGTTATCCTTTGTTAATTACTTAGTTTCATTGTTTCTCATATTATTCGGTAGATAGAATTAGGAATGAAAAAACAAACCAAAATCCCAACCCCCACACCTATACATAGTTTCTCCAAATCAGTGTCTCAAAACCACCAAAAAATCACTTCCGAAATGACCGTTTCCCACTCCACCATTCTCCTCAGTCTCACTTTCTTCCTCTTCCTACATTCTTCCAACCCACTTTCCGATTACACCACATTACTCTACAAAACCTGTGCAACCCAAACGTTCAATAACCACCAATTATCTCTAGCACTCAACTCTCTATTCCAACAACTCATTGCAGAATCGTCCCAACACAAGTTCTTCAGAACCACCGAAGCCGTTGATGATGACAGAGCTATCTCAGGCCTTTTCCAGTGCAGAGATGATATCAGCAAAGAAGAATGTTTCAGCTGCGTGAACTTACTGGCTCAGATGTCAAACACCTTGTGCAGTGATTCCATATCAGCACGGGTGCAACTTGACGGTTGCTACTTTCACTACGAGACTGAGGAAACAGGCGGTGAATCTAGAAGTAACAGTTTGCTTCACAAAGAGTGTGGGAAACCTGTTGTGGAGCATGCCGAGTCCAAAGAAGTGATGGAGGAGGCTTTTGCGACCCTGGAAAGTGGGATTCTGAACAGTAATGGGTTCTACTCGATGAATTATAAATCGGTGAAAATAATGGCGCAGTGTGAAGGAGATTTAGAGACTTGTGACTGTAGCAGTTGCGTGAACGATGCAGTGCTGGTTGGAAAGGAAGAATGTGGTACTTCACTTTCGGCACAAATATATCTTGACAAGTGTTTCATAAGCTACGACATTTTTGGTAACTCTGTCCCAGGTAACTGTTCAACAAGAACCAAACTCTTCTATTTTTCATTAGAAAATGATTAGTTATATATGAAAATTACGGATACAGGAGCAAGAAGAAATGGCAACACGGAAAGATTGGCAGCGATAATTGTTGGAGGAGCAGTTGCCGTGTTTGTGGGTTTTGCTTTAATGTCTATGCTTAAGTCTCGGTTTAGAAAAGACGAATATGAATAGAGAGTGACTTGACCTAAGTCTAACTTAACTTTATTTATAATAATTTTAAATTTGGATTGAGTAAATGTTTTCATGTGTATAATTATTTTTTTAAGTAATTTTTTTTATTTTATTTTTTAATTAACTTTAAAAAAAAAAATTTACTCCGGAGTTGGTGTTAGTTCATGAGACTTCCCACATTTTGACCATATAAACCTTTTCAATTTTATAAGCTTTTTTAGCTTCACTCGTATGAACTAGATCTAAACATTGTAAATTATATCGAATCAAACAATATAATCAATCAATTTATTAAAATTAGTTGAGTTAACTCGCTTTTGATAACGAATTGAATACCATAGTGCATAATCATCATGGTTGAAATAACATGTAAGTAAATTAATCCTTTAAAAAAATTAAGAATTTTTTTAAATTATTTTATTTTATAAAATTAATTTAAATATATAAATGTACTGTAATTTTTATTTAGTTTTTTTTCATTAACATTAAAGAACTTAAATTTATAATTTTAATTAACAACAATAACAATTTTTTTTTATGAAAAAAATACATAGTTAAAACTTTGAATATAATTTCTTTAGTATAATATTTTATATTCTTTTAAGAAAGTGAGTTGGGCCTAATTACCTATTGAGTTTATGGGCTTCCTAGACATATCTGAGGGAACTTTTCCCTGCACCCTATATTTTATAAAATTTCAAATATAATAATTTCAGAGTATCAACCTGTAAATATTTCAGATTACACGGATTTGAAAATATTACCTTTATACAAATTTGGATTATATAATTTGACATATAAATTTACATTTTAAATTATACAATATTTAATATAAGTTTATATTCTAAATTGTAAAATCTGAAATAAAAATAATAAATAAAATATATATGGTAAATTATAAAACTCAATATAATTTTTATTTTGTATTTTGAAATATAGAATAAAAAAATAGAAAATATATTTTCGATTATATAATATAAAATGGGATGAAATAATGGTATGCTGCAACATGGTGTGGTAAATGGTGACCTGAGCCCTGGCTATGCGTAGGGGAAACAAATGAGAGAAAGCGCAATATAACTTTTATTTTCCCACTCTCTTTTATACTTTAAGAGTAGAAAAAGGAATCTAAACACAGTGTAAGTTATTTATTAATTTGTTAAACTGCTTTATAAATTATTATTAGTCTGACTACCATAAAAATAAATATTTAATAACTTATTTAAAATTATTTTACTTATTTAAAATTTAAAATTATTAAAATTATAAAATTAAACAACTAAACAACATGATGAAATAAAATGATAAACCATTTTATCCATTCAGTTAATAGACTACAATTTTTTTGAAATTTTTAAAAATTTCCAAATTTATAAGGACTTGAATTTAATTAAATCATTGATTTATGAAATTTTGAAATTAGAAGCTTGACGCCAAACATATGTACTACCCTATACCACTTCCTTATTTATTTTCTTTTAACTTATTCTTATGATGCACTATACCCTAGAATTATGTTAATATTATTATTATACGATCTCAAAGCCATGTAAATATTATTTTACTCAACGATCTAACTACATATTATGTTATGTTAGAATTTTATATATTATATTAGAAGGTTGACTTAATTCAAATTTGTTTAATTTATTTTGAATTTTGAATAGGCCAATTTCGGTTTAATTAAAATAAGAAATTTGGGTTGGGCAGGGATGGCAGTGTACATGATCCTTCTTACCCATATGATCTGTTTGATTTTTTTCAGATTTCCAATTAAATTTAATAATTATTGGGCTTCAGTAAACAAGTACAACAGAAAAGAAAAATATACATTGACTAGCCAGAAGCCAGAAGAAAAAAAGGAATTAAAAAAATAAATAATGCGTTCTTCGTGTTCTTTTAAAATTAAAAGTAAAAGCGTATTAAGCGAATGCGTGGCGATTTGTATTTTTCATTATTTTTTATAGTTTAGTTTATTTTATTTGAGAAAATATTTTAGAATAATGTAATATAATAGATTGTCAGAATTCATTAAACAACAATCTTGCATTTACTCAACTCATTCTATTTGAAATAATAAAAACAAGTGACGTATTTTAATAAATAATTTAAGTTAAAGTAATATATTTAAACCAAATATAGATAATTATATAATTTATTTAAATTCATTATATACTATATTACTTTTATCTTACACATAAATAAATAAAAGGGTTAAATATGTTTTTAGTCCCTGAAGTTTCACTGATTTTTGGTTTTAGTCCCTGCATGAAATATTGATAGCATTTCATTCTCTAAGTATGATAATTCTTATTATTAGTCCCTACAAACAGACTCAGACTCCGTTAGTGTAAACAGTGATGTGGCTAACGGCACAACCACATAATTTTCCACCTTCACTCAGCATTGCTTGCCACGTTGACATTGAGATTTAAAAAATTTTCTTTACACGTGAGTCTGAGATGAATTAGGGATTAATTAGGATTAATTTGGGGGAAATTGGATTTTACGAATTGGGGAAATTCATGAGCACTTTTGTTGGTTTCATCCCTTTTACCCTGTGTCATGCTCAACTGTTGTTCACTTCTACCATGTAGAGATTTCTGGAACTTCATTTTTGGGATTTGGGAATCCTCATCCTTGTTCGTGAATGAAGAAGAGTCTTCAACCTCAATTTGTGAAGATTGATCATCACGAACAGAAACATCCCTCAATTTGAGTCCATTGCCACCTTCAAATTGTGCTGATAAGGATCGAGAATGACTTCGGGGTCCCCTAATAAGTGACGGTGCAACCACATGATTTTTCACCCCACCATAAACCTTCACATCATCATCCCCAGAAGACAGCATAGGACCACCAACAACAACCTCGGATGAACCCTTCTTCACTGCTACGGCCTTCGGAACACCACCCACCTGATCCTTAAACCCCCCGTTCATGTCCTCGTCAAAAACGGAAACTCTCCCTGTCTCCTGAGAAGACCCTTGATCAGTTTTCCCAAACTTCTCCGATTTGTTGTCGTTTCGATCCTTTTCTTCCGAAAGAAGGGACTTCGTCTGAGAAACAGAGGACGACAAGGGGCTATCCGATTCCTTCTTCTCCCCGTTGATGTCGATGCTCATGTCACTCGCACCGCTCCACCGCTGCAGCACATCGGAGGAAAACCAATTTCCCCCAAATTAACCCTAATTCATCTCAGACTCACGTGCAAAAGAAAATTTTTTAAATCTCAATGTCAACGTGACAAGCAATGCTGAGTGAAGGTGGAAGACTACGTGGTTTTGCCGTTAGCCACATCACTGTTTACACTAACGGAGTCTGTTTGTAGGGACTAATAATAAGAATTATCATACTTAGAGGATGAAATGCTATCAATGTTTCATGCAGGGACTAAAACCAAAATTCAGTGAAACTTCAGGACTAAAAACATATTTAACCCTAAATAAAATATAGTAATTACATTTTACTTAATCGTCAATAATACAAATTTTTGAAAAAAAAAAATCAATAAACCTAGCGAGATTGAAAGGTAAAGATTACCAAGATAAAAAAACATGTGACATTAAGTAGAATTATTTTACTAATTAAAACATCTCATAATTTGTATTAAGAATAAAAACTAGATATATGTGTTTAATATATTATATTATTTTGCAATAATTTACATAAGAAAATTATTAAAAACATAATACTGATACAAAAATAAAGAGGACCTTATCTATCCTGTAAGGCTATATCACATATAACGTATAATCATTGCTATGTAAACACAACACAATACCAAAAACAAAATAAACTAAAATATTTAAGGATAATATACTTTAATAATATATTTTTTATAACATTTTAATATCATTTACGTGTCATTCTATGATTGATTAATAGTAGTATTTATTATTATTGAGTGTGGAGTAATTTTATACCAATTATAAAATAACACATATTAAAATGTTATAAAAAAATGTTGTCAAAATACCATTATCCAATATTTAAACATACCAACTCAAGAATAAATAAAATAAAATATTCGTTTTAAACCTAAAAGAATATCTCAACTTTTTTTAGTATTAATATTTTTACAATAAATTAATTATAAAATTATGTTTAATAAAAAAAACAAATTTCAAACTTTTTTAGTACTAATATATTTCTATAAATTAATTATAATTTTATGTTTGGGAATGAAATTTAATTAAATTAATTTTTATTGATATTAAAATAATATTTAATGAGATAACTTTTTAATAAATTATAATTTTATGAAGAAAAAATAATGAGTTAATTTTTTAATAATTGTAATTTTATTAAGAAAAAATAATATTAGTTATTTTTTATAATTAATTTTGATTTCCATTTAATTCTATTATCAATTAGACTTTTCATATCATGATTCCACTTATTGTCTCTTTATTTTTTTTTCTATTTTAGGATTATTCTTTCAAGAGGTTTTTGAATATTATGTTACCCATATGTATAAGTCATTTTATTTTAGAAATGTATTTCTTTTGTTTAATTTTCTTTTCTATACTTTTTTATTTATGGATGTTGAGAATTTTGCTTTGATTGAAATATAAAACTATTAATTAGATTAAAATTTAACTTTTTAATAGATAATAGAGATAAAATCTTTAATAAAATAAATGATAAAAACAAATTGAACTTAAAAAATAGTGTAAAATTGAATAAAATTAATTACAATAATTTAAACAATAATTTTGAATTGAAAAGTAAATTTTAAAAAATAAATCTCATTTTTTAACTTTTGTTTTAAGAAATCCTTAAAGCATCATACATTTAAAAGAGACACAGAGTTATAATTATTTAAAAGGCTTAATATCTTTCTTAGTCCTCGTGTGAAAATCTTAGTTCGGTTCTCAAGTTTTGAACTGTCTCAATTGAGTCATAATTTTTGTAAAAATGCACACATTTTACTGCAACCGTTAACTGATCTCAAACGACATTAAGTTTAGCTGACTTGGTATGCTGATGTGTTGGCTTAATTCCTTCTTGGTCCTCGTTTTTGTATGAAAATCTCAGTTCGGTTCTCAAGTTTTGAACTGTCTCAATTGGGTCATAATTTTTGTAAAAATGCACACATTTTACCCCAATCGTTAATTGATCTCAAACAACGTTAAGTTTAGTTGACGTGGTAGCCAGAGGACATGGTGACGTGTATTAATTAATTATATAAATTATTTTTTAAAATAAGCAGTGTTTCACGTGGCACAATGCCTATTATTTAGTTTATTTGAATTAGGGATTTTATTCATCTATCTGAGAATCAGAGATTTTACACAAATTATCTCGTCGGCTCAAAAAATGAAGTCACCGAAAAACTGACGTAACCAGTGCAATCAGCCTCACAGTCTTTACTGCAAATGAACCAACTTGGTAACCTATAGATTCATTACCAGCCTTTAAGCTATTTATTTCACTGATAGCAGAAGATAGATAACTGTTGCACAGTGAGATCAGTTAGTGATTGGGATAAAATGTGTGTATTTTTACAAAAATTATGACCCAATTAAGACAGTTCAAAACTTAAGGACCGAAGTGAGATTTTCACACAAATACGAGGATCAAGGAAAATATTAAGCCTATTTAAAAATAACTGAGATAAAAAACACATTATAATGATTAATTGGAAATTCTGCCTCGGAATGATATAAGCTCTAAAATTAAGGGATTAATGAAATGTAATCGTAAAATTAACTCCCTATTTTTTGTTAAATTTGTAAACTGCACCATTTTTTTTTTCAGTTATTTAAATTTAAATAAAGTATCTAAAATTATATTAACATTTATAGATTTTATCCCATAAAAGAGAAAGAGGAGAGAAGAAGGAAATACTAAATTTTAGAGCATTTTTAGGTAGAAATAAGCCGTCAGAGATTTTTAATTACACTAAATGAGTTTCTTAAAAAGTAACCTTTTACACGAGTTTGTTTAGTTATATTTAAGATTAAAGAGAGATGCGTGAAGAAGTCAACAAAGGGTGGCATTTAATTAAGTTTGATTACAGTGTTTATCTGCTTACCAAGGAATTCATTGGTACTATAAAAAAACACTCATCTCTCTCATTTTATTATTGGGCCACGTGTCCGACAAGTGGCAATTATTTGAAAAGCAGTGACATGTGACATGTGACATGCCATGCCTCTACAACCAACCCATTCCACGGAGCCACTGTTTGTAGCTGCTTCCAACTTATTCTAATTTCACTTTTTTTATCCACATAATATTTTTCAGAATAATTATAGGCTTTTTTTAGTTTAACATTTAAGTCACATACACAGAATCTTATTGATTAAAATTTTCAACTAATTAAATTATATAATTTAAAAAATTACTGAAATTTTATCGTGTTTAATTGCTTTTTTTGTCTCCAGTTTGGTTGAAGTGTGTCAAATTCGTCCTTTTTTTTAGAAAAATGTCAATTTCGTCTCTATATAGAAAATATTTGTGTCAATCAAATCATCTCCCTTCAATACAAACTAATGGTGTTAAAAACTTAAAGTGAGTTTTGAATAATAACCACTTCATGGGTCTGATCCTGATATTGCAGTGGATAAAGTGAGTTTCTAAAGCAATGATTTTTAACGGAGATGACTTGATTGACACAATTTTTTTCTATATGGGAACAAATTGACATTTTTCTAAAAGAGAAACGAATTTGACACACTTCAACCAAACTGGAACAAAAGAAACCATTAAACCTTAAATAAACATAACTCATAAGTAGATATGTCATTGTACTACTACTATCTTATTTCTCACTTCATATTGAGTATTTAACTTAAATATCAATCATATTTGTCTATTAAACTTGTTATTTATCATAACTTTTAGTTATATTTCAAAATGTATTTTACAATGCATATATAAAAAAAAATACTAGGATTAAACTTGTATATAAAATGACTATTGTATATTGAGGTTCATTATAAATCATTTGGCTTGCACTCTTTTTTACCACTACAAACTCTGCACTGTGTGATAGATACAGTAAATCGAGTGTTTTAAAATAATGTTATAATTTAAAATTCACTAAAACTATACTCTTTTTAAGATTTAGTTGATTTAAAATAATTTATTAGCATTAAAAATATTCATTATATTTACATTCCATTAATATAGTTCTTTTAATGAAAACCTTGGTTTTAAATACATTGAATAACTATATACAAAATAGTTAAATGTTGAAGACGGAGAATAAAGCTGCAATAGATACCATCGGAAATTAAATTATATAAATATAAATATAAAAATGAACAAAATTAATATATACTACTATTTTCACTAATTAATATGAAAAAACGTGAATATAACTTAAATTTGCAAATGCAACAATAACATAAATTAAAAATTAAGTTCGTAATTATAACACTTTAATTAACTAGATGGTAACATAAGTTTAAAAACATTATATTTGAGTTATCTAAATGATAACAAGATAAATTCGCAGATACAATATCTATTTGGATGATAACATAAATTTACAAATGTGATACATGAGTTACTTAGATATAACATAAATCTATATACATAACACCTGAGTTACCTAAAAATGGTAACACAAGTTAAACCAACAAACGCAACATTCGTGAATGATAACATAGGTCAAGCTCGTTTAGACGATATTTTAACTTACTTAAATGATAGCATCAAGAAACCTACTTAGACAATATTCAAGTCTGCTTAAGTTGGCAGAACACGTAAAGTATGCCTAAGTCAACAATAAAAAACTTGCTCAAATAAACGACATCATATCTTGTCCAAGTAAATAATTCAAAGTGTTCAAAACAACATTTATGGTCAAAGACGAACATCCACAACTCGACAAAATGACCAATCTACTACAAAGTCAAAAACTACCACAAACTATTCGACCAAACAGTCCATCCGATTGCAAACAAAAAATCAACTACAACTCGACCAAATGGTTAGTTACAATTACAACAAGCATTCCCTTTACGATAATCAAACTTCCAAACTTGGGGGACTTATGTACATATTCGACCAAACAAATATGTCAAGTGATGTGATTTAATAATGTTCATTTTAGATTTATCGACCTAAAGTGGTTAGAAGATACTTCAAGATATATTTATTGGTGTAATATTCATATATTAACAATATATGTGATCAAATCTCAATAATTTAATTACATTCTTATATTTTTTAATACTATATATTTACAAAATATTTGATGTATCACGTAAAAAAACATCAAATTATTACGATCATTGTGCTAATCATCACATATATCCTAAATTGTTATTTTATTGACATTATTTGATATGAACTTCAATATCATCTATTTTATTACATAATGCATAAGACTCAAAAATCCTTTAAATACACATACTATTTCACCATAATATATATATATATATATATATATATATATATATATATATATATATATATATATATATATATATAATTATCTCATAATTTTTTTATTGACTTTAGAAGATCTCTTACAAATAAATAATTAATGTCTATTTCGTAACTAGGAATCATCAAAAGTCATTAGAGTTTTTACCACATGTTCAATACTCATATCTAGTCTCCCATGACTACGTACGATAATTAAATTTAAATTTAAAATAATTTTTTTTTTTATAAAAAAGTGAAAAGTGGTTAGAATTTTTTTAAATATTCATCGAAGCAAACTTGAGAGTAAATTTTAATAATCATTAATGTGGCCTCTATGAATTGTTCTATTAGCCGTGTCCTAAATATCTTAAATTAAAAGAATTTTTAATATTTGAAATAGATGAAAGTTTATCGTTACTTTTATTATTGTGTAATGATTTGCTATACTTTTTATTAATAGTTTTGTACTCTTTCTATTTGTTCATAATAGTCATTTAACTTTTTTCACAATTTTTTTAATCTCTACTATAATTTTAAGTTAATTTGTTATCATATTTTTTATATTTTAATGTACATTAATTATCGTTACATTTTTATCACGATTTTTTTCCATACTAATTAAATTAGGAATATAACTGATTTTTTCCCCCAAAAGATAACTAACCTTCTTCAAAATACCTACTAGTTAAAAGCAGAAGAATAGTGCTTAAACAGAATGTGTTGAAATTGACTTAAAAAAAAGGCTGAAATTAATTATGAAGGAAAAGAAAACGATGCACATGCACAGCCAGCTCATTTTCGCTTTTTTATCTTAATTAATTTAAACCACTACTGAATGAGTAAATCTTTATTCTCACTTAATAAATAGTCTTAAATGCAAGTTTTGAATAATCTCCAGCAAAAAAATATGTATAAGGAACCTATTTTAATTTCAATTAATACAAGTTTCTTTATGCACCATAGCATAAATGGTGTTACTAAAATTAATTTTAAAGTCATATGCTAACCATACATAATAATTTAAGATTAACCAAATATAAAAGTAACAATAAAGTAAAGTACATGCATGCAATGGTAGCATTAACAAGGTCATCATCTGCAACCTAATTATATGTCGTTTGCTTACTATTGTATTAACAAAGAGAAGAAACATCATAGTATTCTATAGAATGAAATTGGAAAGTTCTTGGTGGCGTGTTTTTTTCATCTTCATCATCATATTTTACAAGTCATGCAGCTGCATTTATTCCTTTCTTTGGGGTTATAAAAATTGAAAATTTCTACTTCAAATTAAGAATCCTACTAACCCAAAGATTAGAATTGAAAAAGAAGGAAGAGGGGACCACAAATATGGAGAAGAATGAACAACATATGTGGCAACTACACCAGAATTTGATCCTTTTCCATTGCTAGCATCCCCACTCTGCATCAAACACCAACACTTCACTGTTCCCCTTCACGATTCTCAAGCTGTTCTTCACCTTCCCAAAAATGTCATATCCTTTTCACCTTTTCCAAAATTTATGTTTATCACTTCTAAGTTGTAACTATTAATATATTAAAGATAGATTTTCAGACACGCGCGGAGTTCAGGTAAAAATCCGTGTCACTGTTTCTGAGTGCTTCTGCTAAAGCTGATGCCACATATTCTTATCTTCTCCCCCGATTGCAACTTTTGTCGTTTTCATCACATGTGTTTATCTATCTCCTAATGCTTTTTTCTCTCCACCTTGCATTCGCATGTCTTTTCACAATCAGTCATAGTAATTAGAAATCGTCATTGCCACACTTTCCAAACACTTTGTTTTTTTTTTTAGAGTTTTTCCAATTATATGTTTTTCTCATAGCTTCTAATAATTCGGTTGGGTTAGGTTAGACCCTTCTCTGCTTTCAGCTTAATTTATTAGCCCGTCACTTTCTCCGTGCTATTTGTGTAGTTGTGATACGATGATTGTATTGTATAAGAGAATATGTGGGCTACAACTTTTTTTTTTTTTAAATTTTATGACGCTATTCTGGCTGCTGAAGCATCTGTGATGATATGCTGATTTCTTTTTATGAGTTTCTGCGTCTTTTCATGAGTTTGTTTACGAGGGTAGCTTTGTTAAATCCTGATGGAAACTTTGCATTAATTTTGCGGTTGCAAGATTGACAAGGGTGGTCCCACAAAAGTGTTTAAGGAGACAGGTGCAAATAATTGTTTGTTTTTCTTTTAATTTTCTCTTTCCCTGAAGTGGTTGAAGGGCTCACAAGTTGAAGAAGGTAACTGTGTATCAGTGTCACGAGTTGGTGTTGTGGTAGTACGTGAGGAAAAGTGTTGCCGGGGAAGAAGCTTTTTGAATAAAGAAAGAAAGAATCGTTGTGAGGAAAGTGAAATGGAGCCACTGAATCAGAAGTCTATTGAGAGAGTGGTTTCGCAGAAAGCCTTGCAAATGGGAAGCTCGTTTCCTTGCCAAATTTGTGTGGTGGGATTTCTCTGTGGAGTGTGCCTCACCTCTCTGTTCTTGGCTGCTTTGACTTCCTTTGGCACCTTTCAGTTTGGTCCCATTTTGTTTTCAACCATGTCAATGGCTAATTCATCAGGGAATTCAACTTTTCCTAACGACATCAGTAAGTCAATTTCCTTCTCCTTTCTTTGATTTGCAACATTTCTTGTTCATTCTTGTTTTTTTTTTCTTTGTTTAATGGAAGTGGGGTAGTGGATGCAGGGCCATCATCTACCTCTGTTATCATCTATTGCTTTGTAGATAGAACATTGAGTATTCCAGAAACTTTAAAACTGGGTTGTGAAGAATTGCCGTGTTTAATTGAAAACTTTAAACACAGAAGAAAAAGGAGGGAGGAGAACCAGTTTTACTTCTCCTTTGCGTCTTTTATTTTCTTTTTCTTGAAGAAAAAGAACCGAGTTTATTACGAGTCCCAACCTTTTTTAAAGTTTGATGTATTCAAGGACGTTTATCCTTGAAGCGAACTCGATGAAAACGGGTTAGGCTTGGCCACGAAGCAACTTTAAAGGATACTTTAATCAGTAATTAGTGTCTTTACGTTAAGCATACTCTAATAACCATTATTTTTGACTTGGACTGCATATTTTACACAGTACATGCGTTGTTTTTTGCGTAATCAGCATTGGAATTATGACATGCTTGTAATTAGTATCCGCACAGCGAGATACGAAGAACTGATCCCAATGATGTAGTAATACTGTGAAATAACTGTGAATTATGTTTTCTTAGGCATGATTGCTCGTTCGGACTGCCATTTCAAGCTTAAGGAAACTGAGAGATTATGGGATTCTAGAAGCAGCAGAGAGCGAGATAACGAAGAGAGAGTCTCATTGCTTTATTCAGCTTGGAGTGCTGAGTTGAATGAATCCACAAGCGGTGGCAAAGAGGGGTCCAGTTTGCCCAATGCACCACATTTAGAAAACTGCAAGGTGAAAACAGAGCTATATGAGTATCTTGATAAGCGTACAGGAACTGATGTTTTCCCGCCATGGACAACTTGGAAGGGATCTTTGCAGACGTTTTCTGTGGCTGCATTCAATGAGCAGATGCAAAAGCTTAGGCATGAGGCTGCATCCGAAGGGGCCTATCCTCCGTGGGTGCGTTCTTAAACTATTTCTGTAGTGTTTTTGGATTCACCATGAACTGGTTCACCATCAAATCAAACATGATTTGTTTGGCGTAGGTGTTTGAAACCATTAATTGATACATTGAAAGCAGCATATAGAAGCTAAAGTTGTTGGTTAAAAAATTGGGAGCAATGTGGTTAGGTTTATTCATATAGAAGCTTTTGCAGATTGCAGGATCAGATGAAGAAAACTATCCCATGACCAGAAAAGTGCAGCGTGACCTTTGGATCCATCAGCATCCCTTAAACTGCAGTAGCCCAGAAGTGAAGTTCCTCCTTACTGACTGGGAGAGATTACCTGGATTTGGTATCGGGGCTCAGATTGTTGGGATGACAGGACTTCTTGCTATTGCAATCAATGAAGGAAGAGTCCTTGTCACAAACTATTACAACAGAGCTGACCATGGAGGATGCAAAGGTAAATTTCTTGTGAAAAAAAAAAAAAAAACATGTCGTTACTCATTGTGGTATCTGTTTCAGTTGTAAAATGTGAACTTCTGCTCTCCACAAAAGTCTTCAAATGTTACTATTATTATTATGAAGATGATGATAATACAAGTGGATACTCTTTTATATGCAGGATCTTCCAGGTCTAGTTGGAGTTGTTACTTCTTACCTGAAACCTCCAGGGAATGTCGGCAGCGAGCATTTGAACTCATAAAAAGTGAAGATGCGTGGAGGAAGGGAATTGTAACATCAAAGGAAAATTATACAAGCAAGCATATATGGGCTGGACCAACTCCCAGGTAACCAACCTTTCAACTGCAATCAGATGTTTATGATTTCTTCCGTTCTGAGAGCCTGAACTTATTGGAGTTTTATTCTTTCAATGTCAACATCAGGAAATGGGGGCTTCCGTGGAATTATTTGCAACCCACAACTGATTTAAATGGAACTTTGTTAGCTTCTCACAGAAAAATGGATAGACGGTGGTGGAGAGCACAGGTACCTGTCAGACCTGTAAAAAAGGAGTTATGTTATGTTATGTTAAGTCCTCATTTTAGTAATGGTTCATGATTTGATCTTGTTACCATACATATTGTTTTCAGGCAGTACGTTACTTGATGAGGTTTCCAACCGAATACACGTGCAATTTAATGAATGAGGCACGCCATGCTAGCTTTGGAAAATTAGCAGCAAAAGTTGTTCTTGAAAGTCTTGCTGGGGATTGGCCAAAGGTTGGAACTTTTTTACTTAATCATGTTTTTCATCTAAACATGGGAGAATAAAAGTAGGCCATGTTAGAAAATTTACCAAATGGTTGTATTTTTAGTAGAATTGTATTTATGAAAAGTGTTTGATTTATTCAGGAAAATAGTGCGAAGGCAAGGTCTAGTGATATTGATGAATACGTGTGGTCCAATCAGAAGCCATGGGTCCCAAGGCCTCTTCTAAGTATGCATGTAAGAATGGGAGACAAAGCATGTGAAATGAAGGTAGTTGAATTTGAAGAATACATGAAGCTTGCGGATCGGATTCGGAGACACTTCCCTCACCTTAATAGTATTTGGCTGTCCACTGAGATGCAGGTATTACAGTTGTTGCTAATTATTTGGACTCATCTTTTGGATGATAGTAGTTAGTCACTGACATTATAAGACTAATTTGATTCAGGAAGTGATTGAGAAAACCAGAGAATATTCTCATTGGAACTTTTACTACACTAAGGTAAGACGCCAAGTTAAGAGTAACATGTCGATGGCTGAGTACGAAGGCAGTCTGGGTAGGGAGACCAGCACAAACTACCCACTTGTTAATTTCTTGATGGCCACTGACTCAGATTTTTACGTTGGGGCGTTGGGTTCTAGCTGGTCCTTTCTTATAGATGGAATGAGAAATACTGGCGGAAAGGTAATGGCTGGGTACTTGACTGTCAACAAAGACAGATTTTGGTAAGAGTTACGTTTGTAAATTAGATCATCACTGCCTGCCATATCAATTTGATTCTTTCTATGTATAACTATTGTACATATATGCAAACAATAAAAACGACACGATCTCTATATGATGCTGGTGTTAGAAAGAATCAAAATGCTTCCACTTTGTTTTTCCATTACGTTATTTCTTGCCTCGGCTCGGTATGGGATATTTCCATCATCAAATTTTACCAGTAGGGAAAAACACTGAGTCTGTATTCTGACTACTTCAAGTAATATGTATACTATGCAAATTCTATAACCAATACGTCACATATTCAGCACCAAATATACTAAATACCTTATTCAGTTTAACTCGTGAAAGTCCTAAAATTATGAAATATAGCATACCTCTGAAACATTATCAAAAACTATATCTGAACTTTATGTGTATGAGTTTTCTTTTTTTTTCGTTCATATTCGTATTCGTTCCAAAAAAGGAAATTGTTATGTATACTTGGAGTAGAAAAATGATGAAGCTTAAATAAGAATTTTTGTATGCTCTTTAATAAAAGTATGACGTGCATGTTATCGTTTACATATCGTACAGAAAATTGATAATAGAAAGAAGTGCTCACAGAATATATACACGTAATACTTTTATTTAAAAAACTTCAAAAGAACTACCAACTATGTAAATCTTAGTTTGTCCATTAAAAAGCTTCTCACTTTGTTACCAGCTTATCGGAAGCATGTAACTATAAAGATTTCGGTGTACTCGATATTCTTTTGATAAGAAAATACAAAATGTTTATAAGCAATTTTCAATTATGCATTTCAGTGCAATGAAAAGAAAAGAAAAAAAACAAAAGATCCTAACTGTTATAAGAGTTAATGTGTAATAAAAAAAACTATTAAAGTGAAAAAAGAGACAGGTTCTTGTATTCAATGATGTAGGTACAGATTTCAACAAATTTTACTAGGCCAAAAGTCAGTTCAAAAGAATAGCCAAAACTTCACGAACGAACAGTGAAAACACAAATACCACTCACAAAAATTCAAAATCAATAATCAGAGATACAGATGTACATACAAATATAGGTATGTATCTTGGGCAAAATCAGAATGGAGCCAACTAATTGAAGGCCATAGAGACTCTTCCTCTTCGTTTTCTCTTCAAATGACAATACAATTATTTCCAGATGATGTAAACTCTTCATAATCCCACATACGCGAAAGGGGGAAAAACATAGGCACCCTTTTCTTGAGGAGTAACAATGGATCCTCCAAAAAGCTTCCAGTAAATTCTTGGCTAGATCATCCAATGTGAAAAGTAAAGTCAGCTGTTGCACAATGACACATGCACTTTCTTTCTGACAAAGATCATCGAGGCAGCAATTAGCGTGTTATTAGGATTCTTCCACATCCTCACCCACTAGCTGTACTCCATCTCCTCCTTTAGTAGCTGTCTGCTTCTTATGTTTTTTATTTTTGGCTCTCTTCGCCTTCATGCGGCGTTTCCTCTCATTGGCATCCACCCATTTGTAGTCCGAAGGTATATTGAAAGGGTCGATTTCATCCCTATATCTATGACTATCAGACTCACCGGACTGTATACCACGACTTCCCTTCATCCATGAAATCCATGATGTAGACCCTTCTGATTCCTTGGATTTGGCATCCTGGAAGTATGCTGGGCTGGAAAGTGGAGTTGAAAACTCCTCTGCTGGCTGAAGCTCCTCAAATTTTGTAAAAGTGACAAGGACCCGTATAGTAGGGACTATAGGGATAGCTACCTGCAAACCAGTAACAATAACCATGGCAATATGAAAAACTTGCATTCATGCAAAGTATCCCGCAACAGACAAACAGGAACACAGTGGGAAATTGATAAGAGCACTTATATGATAAATAAAGTAGCAATGCATATCAAATATTAATATTATGCAATACAATTGACATGTAGGAAATATTAACTGGCATATTTCATATATCAGTGTGTATTTGACATGTTTAAAAGTGTCTCTCAAATGTTCAGAAAAGAGAAGGCAGCAGCATTCGGTATTTTTCATTTGACTATCGTACAACAATTGTATTTATAAGTGGCATTCTAAGGGCTGATGTCCATTACACTTACATAACCAGCATGTGAATCCCCTCTTGGGAGTGCTAGTGCATTCATATCTTGAAGAAAAATTTGAAATGGACAGTGGAAAAGAAACTAGCGCAGTTTGAATGAATTTAAGGCAACGATATGCAATTTTGCTTTGCAGTATATAGTTTTGCTGCTTCTGGATAAAAGATGAACTGTATAACTTCAAAAATTTATCCGCAGAAGGGAAACTACATGTGTCAGCCTAAAGAATGCTAGATGTAAGGCAGGGACAAAAGTCCCATCCTTCTAAGCGTTCAACCAGGACAACATGACAACCATCCGAAGAAAAAGATAATTAAAAACCATAAATAACTCAAATAATGATGCTACGAACTTCAAACCACATAATTTGGCAATAGAATGATGATAGTATATCTCCAGATAACGACAATTTTATTCATCAATCTCTATTTGAGTTATCTACTCATCAACTGAATATGAAAAAAAAAAAAATAGTTGGGACAGCAGGTGAAGAATCTGTAATATACGCACAATCAATGAAAACCTGGTCCTCGAACCCAACAACAATAACTTTGAAGAGGAGGAGGAAGAATGTTTATAACTCAAACAAACTCCTATTTTTTGTTCTCCAAAGGTATGAATATAGTAACCACTACAGTGCAGAGCAAAGCAACTGTGCAAAATGAACTAAGGAAGGTTGAGAATATGATGATGTTTAGATTACCTTAACAGGAAAGGTTCCATGAGGAAGTTTAGTCGTCAAAAGTTCTCTGAGTCTCCTAATAGCCTTAACCTTGTTTGCTAAGATGTCAAGCAAGGGCAGAAGCTCGTCTGTTTTCAAAGGAAAGTCCGGTGTCAACCACAAGACAGGTCTTAATCCCTTCTTGTATTCACTCTCATTCTTAGACTCGTTAACTCCTCCTTTCTTCTTTTTCCTCTTAAAGTTTTTATCCTTCACAATATCAGGTTGTGGCTTCTGCTGATCACCCGACAGCTTCTTCGCAGTCTTCAAATCCTCAAGGTCCTCACCGCCGCTACCCTTCATGTTTTTCTTGTTCCAACCAAACCAGCCCTTCTTCTCTTTAGGCCCAGCATTGGATTCACAATAGGAAGCTGCTGAACCATTCTCATGACCATCAAACCCCCCTCCAGGTTCCTCCTCCTGACCAATACCATCAGAGTTCCCCATCCGCAGCGCCGAATCCAACTGCATTCTTTCCTCAGCAGTGAGCACATCATCATACTCATCATTGTTCTCTCCATTAACCACACTCTCCCCATCATCCACAGCAAAAAGCTCCTCATCAGTCATAGCACCCGGCACCCTCCTCGACTTGACACTCACCATCACATGAAGCATGTCATAAACCTTAGCCTTCCAATTCCCCACCATCTCAGTCTTCTCCTGTCGCCGCCAATTCAAATGGGGAACAAGCTCCGCCTGAGTAACATCAATACCAGGCCTATACATATTAGTCTGAGACATCAAAGAAACTTCATGATTAACCTCAGCTTCCGTTGGTTGCGTACCAGCTCCCTCCAAAGCATTGGTAACCTCCTTCTCCTTATGAGCAAGCGCCAGTAAAGAACCCGGTGGCAGGTTCAAATTCCCATCCTCGGAAGCATAACCCTCTCCGAGAAACAAAAAGGTTTGGTCGGAACGCTGGATGCGGAAGCCGTCGAAGCCAGCGAGGGTCATATCAGCGCGGAGGTTGGAACCGCGCTTCCAAATTCGGTAGGTGTCAGAAGGGGCAATGCGGCCAATGAAGGGAATGACGGAGCTCTCGAAATGAAAAGATATCTCCATGTAGAAGTCGCGGATTCGAGCGGCGGAAGCCACAATGCGGGGAAGTCTGCGGCACCATTTGGCCCACGCAAGAGGCTGGTAGTGGCGCGCGATGATCACCGCAATGGCTTCCTCTCTAGTGCACACGGCTTCTTGGAGCGCACTCCAACCCTGCTCGTTCTGAAGACTCCAATCCGCACCAGCACACATGAGAATCTCCGCGGAGACAGCGTCTCTGAGACGCACCGCGAGGTGGAGAGGGGTTTCTCTTCCCGGCACGTCGCGGCGGTCGATAACCGCCGACACCCGGTCAGCTTTGAGCTCCGCCGCGAGCGATTCGGCTTCTGTGTTGACCTCACCAGCTTTGGCGAGTCGAGGAATGGTGGAAACGAGGTGGCGCAGTGCGGCGTGGTCACGCCTGGCTACTGCCACGTGTGCAGGACTGTGCGCGTATTTGGATATATCCTCCATCAGATTTCTCTCTCGGTCTCTATGCTGCTGCTGGTGCTACTATCATGAGCCGAAAAAGCAAAAATGAAATCGATTGAAGACAGGGATCGGTTTTGGCTCCAAATCGTAGCTCCAGATAGTTGGATTCAAATCATCTGGGTGAGGAGATTTGATTTAAGGAAAGTGAGAATTTGGCGGATTTGGATTCCACATGAAGAAAAGTAGGAGAAAACGAAAGGGTAGTTAGGGTTGAATTGTGGTAGAGAGAGAAGGTGATTGGATCTAGCAGTGAGAGAAGAGAGAAGAGAGTAATGCTGACACACACAACTCAAAAGCACCGTCTGAGAGGCCCTCACCCTCACCCTCACCTGAGAGAATGAGCGACTCAGTGACCACTTAATAATAAATGCCTGTTGTATGCTGCTCCACTTCCACGGATCTTCTTATTTCATACATTACCATCCATGCTCTTTTCTTACTTCCGCCTCCCCCGTTTTAACTGTCACATTTCTTACAACCAACTTCTAAATCCTTATTTCAGACTATATATCTTACGTTTATGCTTCCTTTTGATGGAAGATGGATTTAGGTGTGAAAAGGTTTGAATTATAATAATAAATATAAATAAATGAGATAAAATTTTATGACTGATTTAATTCACGTCTATGATAAAAAAATTTCTAATAAATAAAATTATAAAATGATTAATCTGTCATTGTGATAAAAAGTGTTGTTATTGATATTATTATTTTTTATATTCTGATATAAAATTATTATTATTGTTGTTGGATATTGTAATATTTTATTTTTAACATGTTCCGTAAGACTTTATAAGAGTGATAAAATTAAATAAATGTTTATTTCAAATTATAAATGTAGTATTAATACACTCAGAAAATAATATAATCATAAGATATATTTAAAACAATTAAAGAAAATCTACTAGTCAATTAAGAACAAAACTTTGTTGCATTACCATCTTTTATTATAAATGTTTCAACATATATTCTTGATTTGGTTATAATAATAGGATGATTATTATAGAATAAACAAATATAGACATTAGAAACATCAAAAGAAATAAATGGGTCACCTAATGTGCAAATAAATTTTTCATAAAACAAATAAAGAGATATTGTTATACACCATTCATTCATAAAAACACCCCTATCATATATGAAGATTCAAACAAGATTCAATTATCCGAATTAATATGAAATCTTTAAGAGTCTTGCATTTGTGATAGTCTCTATTACTCTCTAAAGTCATAGTCGATGGATTTCACCCTACCACACACAATGTTAGTTTGTTAACATCTTTGACTATGGTAAAGTGTACTAAGACCTCCTACACCTCTCACCACACATCTCATTCTACTTTACCTAAACTTGAATGATTATTATAGTAATAGGATAAACTCTAACGTCTGAACTCTCACATCAATGCTTACATTATACGTCACCATGGAATTTCTCCACGAGATCCATGAAATTATGCCAAACAGATATACAATACCCATCATCATTATATTATCATACATAATTACTCACATGCATATTTATCCATAAAAATTTAGCCACCATTATAAGATAAACTTCATAAACCAGCAATTGTTTTAACTTCACAAAATCTTACATTAAACATACAAATAAAGTAGACTCTATTCATTTCGCTCAACGAAAATATCTACTTGCTCAGCGAGTAATGCCTAAAAAAACACTTGTCCAATGACTAGATAGCTCGCCCAACATCAGTGAGCTCCCTTGCATGGGTTTCGCCCAATGAGTATATTTTCACCTAGTGACCACTAAGTTAGTAGCTCTCTAACTTTGACTTTATCCAACGAGTATATTTTCTCCTAACAAGTATATTCTCGCCCAATGAGTGTATATAATTTTGCAGAATATAATAATGTAGATTTATGTCATTCCACCCTTGCAAATCAATCCAACAACAATCACAAATGCCAAAACATACTAACTATCAAATTGTACAATACTCAATGACTCAATTAATCTCATTTGTAGTTTCAACCATAAAACATAAACATTTCCATAATATCACTAAAGCCAAATTAAAACCCTAATTCAACTCCACATATCATATTTCATCAGACAAAATAATCACATAAACAAAACATTATACAAGCATATAATTAACAATTACAAAATATCTATGAGTTAAAAACAATGCAATTAGCTTTCGTTACTTGACCAACAACTTAGAAGACCCTAATCACAAGAATAATTATAACATTATGATAATTTATTAGCAAAGACTCATATAAATGACTGAAAATATGCATGTAAGTAGAAAAAGGCTCACATGCAACAAATAACATAAAATACTAAAAATATCTAAAACTCAACTGAATCGAACAAAGAAACTGATAAGTCCAAATTAAAGAACTGTCACAAGGATCAATCATATGATCTTGATTTTTCAATCAAATAAGAAAAAAGGAAAAACTCTCATATAGAAGTAAAAGAACTTTAGAAAAATAATTTATATAGAAATGACGTTTTTTAAAATAATGAAATTTGTTGATAACAAAACGATTTATATTAAAATCACTAAATATTAAAATATTTGAGTTTTATTATTTTTAAATCATTATTACTTCTGTTTTTTTAATCTTTATAAATAAATATGTAAAATGTTATTTTCTAATACTTTATAGATATGAAAAGTTAGTGGATGAGTGAGAAGTTGAATTTGCAGCTTCAAAAGAGCATTTTATCCTAGAAAATCGATGGATTTTGTGTCCATATCAAACTAAAAGAATTGATTCTCTTCTCGCCAATAATCAATTCTTTACGATATAAATAATGTGAGAATTAAATTTTCCTTCACAAATTTTTGTTCCTTACCCTTTCATGCTAGCCAAACTCTGACGATAATGTCTCAACAAATCACCTCCACAATCAAACACAGACACCTTTGTGAACACAATGCCACTAAACTACCAACACGATCCTCACTTTCTCCACGAAACTAAAAGTTAAAATCAAACATTTTCACATACTTCAAAAATGTGTTTTTTACACCGAACAACTTCAGCCAATTTGTTTGTTTAGACAAAACATTTTAAGAGGGCAATTAATTTTTCATAGAAAATTTTAAATGATTTATAACAAAATACTTGACTAAGGAATTTTAAAATAAATTAAGATTATACAATTTAATGAGTAACTGATTTGTTTAAAATTAAAGAATTGTAACTTTCATTTAAAAGTAAGAATTTAAACATTTAAATCTTTACATTCTTAAATTTATATTTTAGATTTCGCAGTTTGGATTCACTTAAATTTGAGTTGATTCGATTAGAGTTAGATCTAAATGAATTTGACTTGAAGTGAGGTTATTTAACTTATTTTAGTTTAATATTGTGTGACCCAAAATATTTGTGTTTTGAAATTTTATTAGCTTTACACGGTTGAAAAAAATTCGTAACACAAAAATAATATATTTATATTGTACATTTAAAATAAGTTTAATTAAACTTTTTTATGAATATTATAAAAAAAATTGATTTCAAATAATTTTTTCATAAACTAAATATTACATTTAAAAAATTAATATAGAACACAAAAATTAGATTTACTTATGAAAAGATCGTGAGGAGAAATTTATTCAAAAGTGCAATAGAAAAAGTTCACGGTTTAACATGATTTTAGCATGTTAACCTTTTTATAAGTTGTAAAAAAATCAATCTAAATTCTTAAATTTTCCTTTATTAAGATTTTAAGTCTTTGTTAACTTTTTAATCTATGTCATTAAACATTTTAATAAATGTATTTTTATTTTTTTTAAAAAATTATTCAATCTAAATTCTTGAATTTTGTAGTCTATGTGGTAAAGTATCAGTATTAAGTGATGATGTAGTGATCACATAAGCCAACGAATAATCAATTTGTCTGTGATATCCACTTTTATGTTGTGTTCGCTTCCGCTGATTTCACTATTCACGTGTAGTTGTGAGTGAAGAAATGCGATGATTGTTGTATTCGCTTCAGAGGAAATGCAAGGAACAATTTGCTGCGATTTACGGGATGTATCACTTTTTCATCACCCGCGAGAATGAAGAGATCTGCAGGGATTTAGGGTGTAATCTTTAATTTACCCTTCTTCAACCTCTTGCTCCCAAAACCACACTTTCTCCTCTTCTGCCTCAAATCCATCTCCTTCACTTCATTTTCGCCGTTGCATTGCTGAAAGCCGTGAAATTGAAGATAGACTTTTGAGATTCAAATCCCTATTGATTGGTGCAATAAGAGTCTTCAGGGAATGAATAATTTCAATTACATGTTGTAGAGGCGTGTAGCTCTTTCCTCATCAACACATGGACCTGTTATTTTATTAATTTGACAGCAAATTATGTAATGCACTTACTATAAATAGTGTAATAATAATATTATTAGTATTTTAATTATTATAAGAATTAAAATATGATGTAAAAAATACAATGTTCAAAATTAAAATTTAACTTTAATACACTGTCTTATAAAAATAATTATTTTAATTATTGAAAATAATTATTTTGATTTATTAAATTAATTTTTTTTACATTTTAAAAATTAATTTTAATATATTTTTTTAATTTTTTATTCTTTATAAACATTTTAACAATTAAATATAACATTTTAACAATTATCATTTTATATTACTTTAATAACTAGGGGTATTTTGGTAATCTTCAATTTTTACCAATTAAACAAATTTTTAAAATTTGTCACATCAATCAAATCCTACACTAATTCTCACAAACTTTACTTCCAAATCCACTCTCAATTATCCACAAATCCATTCAAAAAAACAACAAAAAAATTACCCTCAAATCTACTCAAATCCATTCAAATCATCTCTCCCAAATCATCTCGCTCAAATCATTACAAACGAACAAAGCCTTAATCTTCTATTAAATTAATTTTTAGTGCCTCATCTTTTGAAAACAAAAATTAGTCTCTCTGTATTTTGTTGATTAATATTCATTTTTATCATTTCAGTACATTTGTGTAAATCTTAATTCTTCAAATGTTCATAGTGATGTTAGTTCTTAAAAAAAAAAAACATTTTTTTTAATCAATAATATAGATAGAGTTAGGAAGTTGATTCATGACAAGTCCACTTTTATAAAAACATCTTTTAGGAAATTCTCGGAAACAAAAATAAGTTAAGTCTCCAAAATTTCTCTAAAAAAGAAGTTAAGATCGGATAATGATTAAAGTTAATTTACAAGACTTTAGTTAATTTTTAGAAAAGAAAATTTATAACATTTAATAAACTGCGTTCATATTAATAAAGTTTAAACAAAAACATTTAAAATAAAAAAAGACACGAAAAACATGGAATTTGACCAAAATATATAAAATTTACATTATTTTTTATAATTATTAAATATTATATATATATACATAACCCCGGCACATTATTTATACATTTAAAATTTTGTTAACAATGTAAATTATCAAATAATTATGCAAAAATGTTAAATAACCTTGTATGATAGAAACCCCATATTAAATTTTACCGACATTCACAATAGAATTTTAAGAAAATGAAACAAAAACATAATTAAGTGTATAACTTATAAAACAATACTTGTCCCAAAAAGACAAGTTGAGAGTTCATGAAGAAAACGCTATGGATTTTTTTGATACTCAACTCTACTATATAATATAAGTGTGCCTATATTAATTTTAAAATAATAAATGACTTGGTTCAACTATAGAACAAATAAATCTAATTTCAATCAATTTAATATAAATTAAATAAAATGATATTTTATAGTTTGAAATAATTATGCACTCCACTTTAAATTGGAGACTATACTTTTATTATTTCATATAATAAAATTTGAAAAATGACAATAGTATTATTGATTGATAAAATGAAAAAGAAACAAGTTTTAACGTTCACGATGGGACTCGAACCCACAATCTCCCGCTCCGGAGGCGAGCGCCTTATCCATTAGGCCACGCGAACTTGATTTATTGTTAATACTCAAATAGCCTATTTAAAATTTATTATTGGACTTCATTGCTTTATTAAAAATTGTGTTATTTTATTGTAGATACTACACGAGGATGAAATAAACGTGTTATAGTTACCCTTTAAATTCTTTAATTCGGTTTGTTTTTCAAATGATTTTGTTTAAAATAATAACTTTAATATGTATATAATCGTGACTATTGACTATATTATACTTTTTTTTTTCTTTTTGAACATTAGCAACGGTATTTAAAGAAATGAAAAAAGGAAGTCGTTACCATGAAATGTACCATTTTTATAATGGAAAACAAATGTGAGCATTTTTTTTAATGTTTCTATGATTCTTCTCTCTTTTTTACTATATATATTATTATTCAATGTGATCATTCAATATCTTTCTGTCTACGATTTTGTTGTTGTTTTATTTAAAAATGATTTAATGTGGTTATTTTTACTAAATTAGTGTTAATATCATTTGAATTGTGAATATATATCAATTTTTAGTGTTTTTTTTTCTTTCTTCCTTCAACTTTCTTCATTATCCATGATACTTATTTTTTTCATTTCTCCCTTTCATTTCCACTGTCCACCTTCCACCATGCTCTGTCATTTTTTCTTTTCTTCTTCACCATGGGAGTGAGGAAGGGTAATGGGAAGGGTGTTAATGCTAGAATGAGCCTTGGATACGGACCATGACTACAAACTGACACATGATCATCTTTCAAATGATATAAATATCAACTTAACTAAAAAAAACCATGATGAATATTTTAAATAAAAATAGAGACTAAATTGAGGATATAAAAAAAATTAATGGATCATATTAAACAAAGTCCCACAAATATTGGAACCAAAATACTAATTAAACTTAGCTTCTAGTATTTATTCTTATGTTGTTGTGATTCTTCGTTGTCTATTTTTTTATGGTAGGTGATTCCTCTAATTGTGTATTCTTCTAGGAAAACATACTATATTTCATCCAAATGAAAACTTTTAAATGACTTTGGGATTGTACAATTCAAAACTTTTTTAACGTGCAAAAAATGACTTATACATTATGAAATCTCAAAGTTAATAGTACCTTCCAAATTACATAGTTCAAAAACTTTTTTCTTATTAAAAAGAAATTGTGAGTGAACGAGATAAATATAACATTTTGCTAATTAAGAAAATTGAAAAATTACTTAAAATTCGAAGAAAAAAAAGTAGCCAAAAGTTGAAGTTGAAAATTAAGTTTTTCGATTAAATTGTACGTATTCAAAAAGAAAAGTATATGTTATAGTTAATAAAAAAAATTAAAATGCTGTTATGTGCATGATAGTGGTCAATTTAGAAAAACATTATCATATCACCATTAAAAAAGAGGTCGTCACTTTGAAGTTCAAATGGATAATTCTCCATTTTCAAAGACTCTCAAATTAAAAAACAAGATGTCTCTTGACCCTCAAATATTCAGATCGAAGGATTGGTTTTCCTAGTATGATTTCTCAGTCACTAGTGCAGCGAGGGGATTTTACCGCGATTATTTTTCACTATACGTCGCGGTTTACAAACCGCGGCATATTCAGCCACGGCATATTTAGGCCGCGGTTATAACCGCGGTAAAAAAGTTGAGGAATATGCCGCGGTTGTACAAGGAACCGCTGCCTAAACTCATTTTTTTTAAAAAAAAAATTGTTCCAGTATATGCCACGGTTAGAACCGCGGTAAAAGACCCAGGAATATGCCGCAGTTCTAGCACTAACCGCGGCCAAAGGTCTGTTTTTATAAATAAAAAATAAAAAACGAGCACTATATGTCGCGGTTGTGGTAACAACCGCGGCATATTCCCCTGCAGTTTTTTAAAATTGCAGGTCTGTTTTTGTGATATCTACTACCACAAAAACAGACCTGTATATAAAAACATGTACACAAATTCAATTTCAACATAACAAACACATGTTCAAATGTATTTCAACATCAAATAAAAGTACAAAGTCTAATAAAATACAATCTAATCAAATGCAATGTTTAAATCTAATAACTAAGAGCTATTGTATAATCTAATTATATACTTCGCAGCAACGTTCCTTGTGAATAATAGTGGCTTCTTAGCAACTGGTGTAGTAGTTTTGAATTTCTGCACAAGACAATTCATATTAATTAGTGTATATGAATTCTACATTTGGGAAAAAATCAAAATTTGTTAAAGTTAAATATTACCGTTTCCCAGCGACTTGTGATGTGAGAACAAACAATATGGGTCATCCAATACATTACATAGTATCTGCACTCATATGACCCATTTTGTCTGTTACACTACAATATATCATCACAATTGTAAATAGTTAGTGAATAACATTAAAATAAAACAACTATAACAAAGTATGACTTTAGCATATGTCAATTGGGTCAGTTCAAAACTTGAGGACCGAACTGAGATTTTCACACAAATACGAGGACCAAGAAGGGATTAAGCCAACACGTCAGCATACCACGTCAGCTAAACTTAATGTCGTTTGAGATCAGTTAACGGTTGGGATAAAATGTGTGCATTTTTACAAAAATTATGACCCAATTGAGACAGTTCAAAACATAAGGGCCGAACTGAGATTTTTTCACACAAATACAAGGACGAAGGGAGATATTAAGCCTAAAAAGTAACCATAATGATTAGTTATTAAATATAAGAAATTACTTTCCTTATTTCACGCAAGTAAATTTATTGAGTTGTTTATGATATCATAACCTGTCTCATTTTCTCTTTTAACTTTCTCATTAAGCTTACCTTATATTTCCAATATTTCTTTTTAATAAATACATTATCTTTTATCTGATATGAATATTACTACTAATGCGGTTTATTGAGGATAAATTATGAAATGAATAATTAGTATTTATTGAGACTGAAAATATTTGTTAATTTTAAGAAATAAAAATTACCACGCTAATGATTTTAAACGGTGAAATATTAAATTTGTAGAGCAGTGATATTCCTCATGGCGGAAGGCATATAAAAGGCATAAGTGAGTTTTAATTTCATTTTTCAAGACATTTTCAATTCAGAAATGATTTTTCTATTATTTTAACACTCAAAAATTTTTAAATTTTTTTACATTTTCTATTATTATTTACAAACATAAAATTTTATTTTTCTTAATATCAAAATAACATAAAATGGATTGTCAACTTATACTAAAAAGAAAACTTTCTATAAAGAAATAACGTCAAAACTTTTAAGTTAAAAGAAATACGAGGTGAATTTTTTAATTAGATTTAATTACAGTGTAAATGTGTTGAATATAGAAAGCAAATTTTGATTTGGTGTAGCATTATAGTTCAAACACAAACACATCCTTAGCCGCCAAAATTGTACACCTAAAAGGCTGCTAAGCAGGGATGGATAAGTCATTATCAAAGGAGATTCAAAAAAACAAATGAATACTAAATTATAATTAAAAAAATAGATTAAGTTAAAAATTGGTTTAAAAAAAATTAAAAGTATAAGGCATGAATGAATGGATTTGCCTTTGCCTCTTTTAAAAAGAACCACTGATGTTGGAAAACACTTTTCTAAAAGGATAAAGAAAGTAATAATGTAAACAAAAAAATGATATTATGAGCCAATGAAATTATTGTGTGATAAGCACATGACAGAAGCTAAGATGGAGTGTGCATAAAAGTTGAGGAGAAAATGCTTTGGAAAGAAGTGTTTTTTCCATTGGACTTTCCATGAATTTGATATTTTAATACTAAGGAAGAAGATGGTGAGTCAATGCCAGCATGCACAGCATTTTTGAATAATGGTTAAGATGAGTGTTCCAAAACAAGAACCTTTTTCCAATGGGATAATCACAAACAGATGGCAGGAATGAATAGCATTGTTAGAAAAACCTCCTCCGTCAGAAAATAATAAATAAAAATTTAAAAATTAGTAATTAATAGAGTAGAGTACAGTATAAAAACTGGTGGTATTTCATAATATGATTCAAGAAATTTCAGATTTTCCCATAAAGCGTTAGTTTCTCGCACTGCATGCACTTCACCTGAACTCAGACTGAGCCAGAGCTAGGGTTGCTTGCGATCTTCTTGAACCTCTATCTGGTAAATTGGATTGACTCTTCTAAACTCAAAATTCATCGTACAAACAAGTTTTTCTTCTTGTTCCTTTCTCAACCACTAAAAACAATAAGAATAATGATTATGTGCACACTTATCTGTCGTCCGTTGATCTTGCTTTTACTTGTGCTGACGACGGTACAGTTGTCTTAGAAAGATAACAAAAGAAGGTTCACGGGTTGCCTTGCTCTTGCATGTGTCATGTCCTTTGCAGCAGTTGCGTCTTTTTATATGTGTTTTTTTCTTCACCGTTTCTTATATTCCATTTTGTTTTCTATTATTGATGTTATTATTTTATGTATTCTGTTTGCTTTGCCAAAATAGGAAATTCGACGATATTTTGTCTTCCAGAAGTGTCCAGTGTGTGATATGTTATATTTCGTGATATCTTTCCTATTATTTTTCTAGAATTTTGGGTGGAGAGTGGAGACTGTTTCAAGATTATCATCCCTCCTCTCATTTTACTGGTAATTTTCGGTGATTTCTTTTTGGTCCGTGTTTTGTTATGTCTTGAAAGAATTGTTATTCGGCTCCTAAATTCTTGGGAATTTTTTTATTACATTTTTTTTATTATCATTTAACGTTGATTGCGGAGATTACTGCTGATACGTGATTGTGCTTCTGTCTGTAATTTGTTACTGGTGGAGTTCTGTAAAGACTGCTGTTATTATCGAAAATACTAATCATTTACGAGTGTTTCTCCATTAGTGAATTTGAATCCAACAGTGGTGGCAGAGAAATTCACCTGAAGCATCTGTTTGTTTAAAATTGGTGATTGATTCTTTTGAAATCGGATTTGTTGTTTGGCTTGTTTTATTTTAGTTGAGGAGAAGATGGTGACTAGAATTGTGGATCTTCGGTCAGACACAGTTACGAAGCCAACGGAAGCTATGCGGGCTGCCATGGCAAGTGCTGAAGTTGATGACGATGTTCTAGGCAATGACCCTACTGCTTTTCGCTTAGAAGCAGAGATGGCAAAGACAATGGGCAAGGAAGCTGCTCTTTTTGTTCCATCCGGCACTATGGGGAACCTTATATGTGTACTTGTCCATTGTGATGTCAGGGGAAGTGAAGTTATTCTAGGAGACAATTGCCATATCTATATTTATGAGAACGGCGGCATTGCAACTATTGGAGGGGTGCATCCAAGACCAGTGAAGAATAACAATGATGGAACCATGGACATTGATTTGATTGAGGCTGCTATCAGGGACCCAAGGGGTGAATTACTGTATCCAACCACCAAGCTTATTTGCTTGGAAAATACTCACGCAAAGTAAGCACTTAAGAACTTGGTTTAACCATCCAAGTTGTGTATTGTAGATTTTCTCTTTGTTTACAGATACTTATAACCTCTTCTGAATGTATATTGGTTTCTGGGTGGAGATGCTGCCTCTTACAAGGCCTTCAGTGATCGCAGCAGACCATTTTATTTGTTTTTCTAGTACTGCATCATTACTCCATGTGGTGTTACTGGAGACACGGGGCATTATTTTCTTAATGCAGTGACACCACTTCATTGTTCTGTACACTCTTGTTGGTTATGGTTGCCACATAGCTACTACAATGATTTTAGGCTCAGGGAATTTGCTAGTTTTTATTGAATTTTAAATGTTCCTTTCTGCTGATAATTGATTCAAAACCATATAAGCATTATGGCTCACATTTACCTGAATGCAGCTCTGGTGGCAGATGCCTCTCAGTTGAATATACAGACAGAGTTGGGGAATTAGCTAAGAGGCACGGACTGAAGCTTCACATCGATGGAGCCCGTATTTTTAACGCATCAGTTGTAAGTACATTTTTTTCTTATCTTTTCCTATAAGTATTTATTATAATCATGGGCAAGTTGTATTGTGGAGAATCCCGTAGTGACTTTCCTATCTGCCATCCTAGCACAGGGCCTGGTCACAATTTATTTATACGTGTATAATTACTTTCAGAAATAGAAGAAGGAATATGACAATGTGAATTTACAGTCAAATCAATTTGAAAGAAAAGATTGTTTGCCATTTGCACATTTGTTTAGTATGAAGTGAGATAAGCTGTTAAATATTATCTGATCCCTTCACTGCCTATTTTCCATTGAGTGGCTTAATCTTATCACTTTTCTTATTGACAGTTGCCTTAAATTATATATCTACCTTTTAATCTTTAGCTTCCTGTTTGCTTTTTGTTTCTCCTTCCAGCTAACATACGCATTATAACTAAAAAGTTTGACTTTTCAGGCACTCGGTGTTCCGGTGAATAGGCTTGTCCAAGCTGCTGATTCAGTTTCCGTATGCTTTCTGTTCTTTTTCCCGTTTGCCTACAATTCATTATATTTTTTGCCTTTATCTAACTTATTGATGAAAGTTCCAGACGACTGATTTTATGGTCTGTTGCATATGAAATTGATTGCGTCTATAATACCCCATTGAATAATAGTAAAGCAAACTGACTTTATTTCCTTGAAAATATGAATTAGGTTTGCCTATCTAAAGGTATAGGTGCTCCAGTTGGATCTGTTATTGTTGGTTCCAAGAATTTTATTGCCAAGGTAGTTCTATACTTTTAGAGGGAAATCAATTGCAAGTAGGTTCTTACCGAACAACTGATGTTCAAGTCTTGTTTATCTATTTTTTTTTTTTTGGTAGGCTAGACGACTCCGGAAAACCTTAGGAGGTGGAATGAGACAGATTGGCATCCTTTGTGCTGCAGCACTTGTTGCCTTGCAGGAAAATATTGGAAGGCTAGAAAATGATCACAAGAAAGCTAGACTTTTAGCTGGTAAATGTCACAGTTTTAGATGACTCTATGTAGAGTCCTGGTCTGTTTCATTAATTCTAATTGTACTATAACTTTTTCCTTTCTTTCAGATGGATTGAGGGAACTTAAAGGACTGAGAGTGGACACCCTTGCTGGGGAGACCAATATAGTGAGTATTTATTTAGAATCTAGTGCAGTGTAACTTGTTTATATGATGAAACTACATTGTTGCTCTGTTTATTTGTGTTTTGATGGTGCACTCTGTCTTTTTTACGTTTTATTTCTTAATTTTTGTCCCAATACTGAGCCTAGAATGCCAAGTGAAAAAAAATAGCTATAATTTTGTATAAATCCCTTAAGGAACCACTGAGTTTTACTTTCTGATACTAGGTATTCATTGACATTGAAGATGGTATGCGGACTGGGGCAGAAAAAATACGCAAGTACTTGGAAGAACGTGGTATCCTTGTGATGGAGGAGAGCTCATCCAGGTCTTGTTTCTCCTCAACAACGTTCAGTCTGTTATAAATTATTGAAATAATTGCAAACTTTACAATGAAGTCAAGTCAGTACTATGAGTTCTTTCTGAAGTTTAATGCACTGACATAAACCTCCGATCCTTCAAAATTCATGTTTTAATTGTTATTTTGTTGACTAATATCTCTTTATTTGTGTACTCAAACGTAATCAGTGAATCAGCAGTTGATCTTTTCTACTTTTTTATCAGCATAATATGTCTCAAGTATCTTGAGTCGATGTGGCATGTTTATCCAAATGTTGGAGAAACTTGTACATGAGTTTTAGAATATTTTTGTGCATCTGTTGTGTATTCTTTTTGTTACCATGTCAATGAATAAACGTGAATATAATGAGATTTTTCTTTTATAGAAAAAGGAAATGTTTGTTCTGAAAAAACATGAGATAAGAATTCCATTCCATGAGGAAGGCAAGAGTTGAATAACAGTGTGTATTGATTTCAGATTGAGAGTTGTTCTCCACCACCAAATATCGGCAAGTGATGTGCAATACGCCTTGTCATGCTTTCAGGTGATGTTAACCCTTTTCCTCTGCCTGGCATATATTTTTTACTGAAACTTTCTTTTGTTGTATATTGCAGCAAGCTGTTAAAGGTGTAGAAAACGAAATGGGCGACTAGTGTTGTTGACATAGTAGTAATGAAGAAGAAATGCCCTGTTCCCTTTTCCTTTGCTCATTTTATTTTCTTTAATGTACTACCCTAAAGGACACACATGGATTTGCATCTTTCATGCTGTTCTCTGTCATCAATTATTTTTACTTCTATTGTAGTTCCCTTGCTAATTTAGATCATTCTGTATGTTTAAGGTATTGTTCAAAGTTTGCCATATATTTTTAACATATATCATTTATTAGTAGGTGAATTTTTTATGTACGTGATAAGGTTCGAAATACATGTAAACATGGTTAATTCAATATTAACAAGTATTTTATGTATAACAAATATATGGTATATTAAAATAACATTTAAGAAAAAAAATGTATATGAATAGTTTATACGAGTTAATAAAACGCGAAATTACAAAATTATAAATTTGTCTAATTTTAAAATTTTAGAAATTGAGAATGAAATTAAGTAATAAATAAAAAAAAAGATAAATTTTATGAAATTGTATTTAATTTAAGTTAAAATTGTTTTGCACAATTCTATAACTTTGTATGCTTCAATTATTGAGATTTAAATGGGGCCATAGTTTTCTGAAAGTGAGCAGCAGAAGTAGTGGGTGATCTTGGGATGGTTGGAGTTTGAAAAGTTTGAATTCTGTAAGCTTGTACGTTTGTAGAAAAGATGGTATCTACTCCATTGTACTGTTGGATTCATCAGGTATCGGATTTTGCTGCAGATTGACTGGTTTCACACGGTTTCAACATAAATTGAACTAAATTGTAATTCTAGATAATTTTTTAACCTTTTTATAAATATTTTCTTTTTAAATTCTGAAAAAAAAAAATTGTAATGGTAGGCCTATTTTCGAAGGGTTTAATGGGCTTTTTTTTCTTTATATGATACCCGATAATCTTAAAAAATAAAAGACTAAGGTTAAGAGAGATATGTAACAGTAGATCAATTTTTGAAGAGTTTTATTAAATTCATTTGTGAACCATGTTTGTTAGTTATGATTAAGTACATAAGGGATTGGGGAACTTTTGAACAAATGATAAGATGCTATAAGAACTTTTTATTAAGGGAATATAATTCTTAAAACATAATTTTGAAAACTCCACGTACTCGATAACTCGTATGAATCTGTCCCGTAACAGTTTTTTCCCATGTTTATTGGTTCGGATCGGGTTTTGGCTCAGCCCGATTATCATTTTTGTTTTCGATTAGCGGCGACGAGAGGTGGTGACACGGCAACGAGAGTGACGAGACGGCACCGCGACGAGAGGCAGAGGGATATGGCACGTCTTCTGGGTTCAAATTCCAGGTCGAAGTGTTTTAGTGTACATCTAAGCTTGACAGGTTTTGTTCATGGAGTAAGATTTTGTTGAAAGGGAAGGGAGTTTTGGGTGTTTTGTTGTTGTTATTGATAGTGTTTTAGAGGATGAGGATGACAAATTACAACTACCACCATTAGGCCAAAGTGAAGAATTAGGATTTCTGTGTTTTGAAAAGGAGAATAAAGTTTGGGCCAGAAATTGGGCTTGGATAATAATGCATAGACTACTGGAAAACGGGTATCCAATTGGTATTCGTGGGTAGAAAAAAATCCACAGATATTTTTTATGCGGATACCCGATGAGTAACGGGACGAGTACGGGTATAATTTTTAACATGCGAGTTGACATTGTCTGTGTCTGACCCGACCTATTGTCATCCCTATTCACGTCTTTGTAATATCCGAAAAATTATGAAGTAAATAACAATTCTCTCACTTTTTTCAGTGCATTTACACGTATTTATGTTTATACACACAAAATATTTTAGGTTTAATTATGATTCTTTTATTTTTTGAGTTGTTTAAAGTAATTTCATCTCTTGTAAAAATTGTTTGATCATCTTTGCTAATGGCATTTAAAACGCTACGATGTAATCCAATTTTGAATGATTTGTCCAGTTTTGAAATATGTGGCATGAGAGTTCCTTCATTCTTCCATCAACCACGAATCCTCCATAACCTATAGCAAACCCTAAATCTCCAATTTTGATAAACCCTAAATCTTTAATTTCTAGAAACCTTTATCGTCAAACATGATAAACCCCAAATTCGAGAATAAATCTCGCGACTTTCTCCTTCATCATAAACCAAATCTCCAAAACCCTAAATCTCCAATTTCTAAAAACCTTCATCGTCAACCATGAGAACCCCCAAATTTGTGAATTAATTTCGCGGTTTTCTCCCTCATCAGAAACCAAATTGCGCTAGCAAAAACCTCACGAGCACCACCGCAAACCACTGTTCTCCTTCGACCTTCGAGCAACACTGTTCTCATGCAACCACACTCTTCCACCATGAAATCGCATTGTGACAAAACCCTCAAATTGTACCGCCACCATCATCAAGCTACTTGCAACCACAAATAAACCTTCAAATTCAACACATAAAGTAATCTTAATCACTGTAGCGCATCCTATTCGCGAGTCAACCTATAAGAAACCACAAAACGCAGAAAACCCCAATATCTGAAACCCAAATTGCTTAAATCGAACAACCCAGAAATAGGAAAATTGTCACGTCAATTGGGTTGATGTTGTCACGTATTACAAAAACGGACATCTCATTCAAAATTGGTAAGATAGACATTACGTTGTAAACGTCTTAAATGTCGTCAAGGACCAGGTTGAACTATTTTCACAAAAGATTGAAACACTTTGAACAACTCAAAAATAAAATGACTACTTTAAACAAAACTATCAAATAAGAGGACTAAAAATAAATATCAAACTAATATTTTATCTACTTATAAATTTGTCATCAGTTAACCACCATCAAACATATAAAATATCTTAAAAAACAGAATCTTTTTATCACTTTTAGATTCAAAGTTATTAATGACACTAACACAAAATCATTTATTCAAGTGAAAAGGTTTCGTATGAAGTAATGTAAAATGACATCTTATAGTTATTATGATACTTAAAAATGTCCTAAGAGTATGTATGTTGGGAAAGAGTTTTTGGATTAATTGTAATGAGTTGAGATCAAACTAATAAAAAAGTAGATGTGCTTTGAAAAGTCACAATTTTATACACTAAGGAATAAAATATAAAGATGGTGGGGTCTAAAAAAATATTTACCAAATAGGTGAGGATTTAGATAATTCATTAGATTTGACCTAAGATATTCTTAAGCGAAACTTGAAATCGTCTACTACCTCATCAACATCACCAGTGAGTATATTTCCATTTTGTACATCGATATACAATTTATATTTACGAGAAAGAAATAATTAATGATTATATCAATGATTCTAATGTAAAATACTTAACTAGATGATAACTTTGAAAAACAACTTTTAATGTTTATAGTGGATAATAAAATGTGAAATATGGATGCTTATGGATGATAAATTAAGATTAGTTTTATAGTTGCAGGTCAAGGTTTACAAAGACTTCAATCACTTTTATATTTTTACTTTCATATGTACTTCTGAATAAGTGAAGGAAAACTTATTCAATAAAATTTATTTGAGAAATTTTCAAAAAATACTTCACAACATCCACGTGTGAATATTAAAGAAATATTAAATATATAAATAGTCACACTGAATATTATATATATATATATATATATATATATATATATATATATATATATATATATATATATATATATATATATAAAGTTATATTATGACTAATGTTTTTTAAGTACTTGAAAACACTAAAATATGAGTAGAATAGTATTAATGGAAAAAAATTTCAACCTTTTTAATATAACATTCTCGCCAAATATAAAGATTTTTGTAAGTATAAGTTGTTAAACGCATAACCTTGCTATTAATTTAAATGATAAATTTTTTTGAGCGTTATTCATAATATTTGTTGTATTATTTGATGAAACTTTATCCTTAATGAATAGTTGTTTGGTATAAGAAACTCTTGTATTTAAAACGAAAATGTAATTGCACGTTTTTATAAAAGAAGTATTGAGAGAGAATAAAACAATAAATGCATAAATATTTTTTATACTGGTTCAGTACAACGAAACTGTGTCTAGTCTCTCCTCTAATCTTAGAGAGTTTCACTATAATCTTCAATAAGATTACAATTGAGTATTCTCACCACTCCTGGTATACCTAGGCAATTCTGGTATCCCCTGTCGTCTAGTTGAGTTTCGCCCACTCCTGATTGCGTAGTATTATTCACCACTCTTGGTATCCCTAGTCAGCGAATAACTCTTTTTATCCTAGACTAATTTAGTTTCACCCACTTATGGTTTCCATTAAAAAATCCTGGTATCCCCCGATACACCGTCTAGTATTCCTTAACTTTCCTGAGTTAAACAACAAATGTTTGAATTCTCTTCAAAATTTGCAATTACTTTAAATGCTTACAAGTCGTTAGACGATTACTCTCACAAAGAGGATATATGTTCAATACAATATTGTTTATAGACTCGCTAAGTGTTTCTTTCTTTTCTCTCTACTTATAAATAGTAAATTGATATTACAATGAAGCTTTAGAGTGTTTTTCAACGTTTTCTTTATCTCTTATCATATATTCTCTTTTGATCTTGAGCTTTTTTGTGTTTTTTCTCTGGACGATATTGTTTTTCATATGATATTATCTTTGTAAGCTATGCTTTTTTTCTTTCTTCAAATCTTTTTTTATTTAAAGGCTTCTGAAAAGATATCCATTAGATTTGAGCTTTTGCCTTGAATCTTATGTCTTCTTTGTATTATCATGGGAAACAGTTGTTGGTTAAAGTCAACTTGTCAGAGCAAACTTGTTTTTTTCAGTACTTTGATAGAAGTAGGTTGTACTATTTTCTTGGCATGACTTCTAATGGAAGAACATTCTGTGAATATCTTTTTTGTCTCAAACGTCCACTTTTGATATGTTTAATTTGAATATAGCAAGTGGATACGAAGTAGGTGATCTGCACAAAATAAAGTATATATGTAGGTTGTATGTATGTATTTTTTTTTATCACTTTTGTTGTTTTTAAACATTGCACATTTAATGATATTTAATGTTTGTTCATAACTATAGAGTGATTTTTACGTATTTTATCCTTCAGGTAACATTTTATCGTTTAATCATTTGTCTTAAGATAGTAGTTGTTGATTAAGGACTTCATCGTTGGACTAAGTATGATGTTTTGCTCATGGTATAGTCTAGATTGTTGTAAACGCTTTAATATTTTGCTTCCTTTAACTAGAGCGTTCAACAAATTTGTCTTCTATGGGTTTTTTGAATATTGATTGAGACTCTTAAACGACTTTATTAAAAACATTATTTCTGACAGTTTTACATTCTTTTGAAAGTTTGACTGATTATAGTTTGGAATGGTATAACTTTAGCACAACACTTATAGACACATCTTTGAGAATAGTTTAATACAGTTGTTTAGACTTAAGTGTTTTTCTAAGGTTTTCTTATGTTACTAGATATTTAAATATTTTGAGCTTATGATGTAAGTTTTTACCATCCTAATATTTTAGTATTGTCTTTTTTATTTTACGTAAATGTTATTTTGTTAAATTTCAAAATATATATGAAAACGTTGAGACATATTAGTTTTTTACATGATTTTCTCTTTAACATTTTTTTCCAACAAAATCTTATTATAAAAAAATATTTTTTAATTAAATAACAATTATTTATAAGAAAAAAAAATGGAGGAGTTACATTTGTAACGAGAGATAAAATTATAAATCAATTATTTTTTTATGATAGATACGTGTAAATTATGTTTTCTTTTAAATAAATGCATTATATTTAGAATGAAATTGGTATGGGTAGAAAATAATTTATAAAATAATTTTATTTAACTTATTTATACATAAATTAATTTTAGTTTGTAGAAACGTTTCATTTCTTTTCTTATTTTTTAAAGTATTAATGGAATAATTCTAAAAAAAACTATTCCGCTTTTAAAAAAACAAATCATTTAATACCATGGAAAACTGCATTTAATAAAATCCCTTCATGACAGAGGGAATTAAGGAATTTTTCCTTCTTCTAAGTTAAAGTTGTTTAGACATTTTTGGTATGGGTTATCACTCCTCCAACCAACAAAAAGTAATAGAGTACGGAATTTTTAACAGAAACAATAACGGGTTAATAATAATAGTTAAGGTGTGATTTAAGATAATTCAAACATACTTTTAGTTAAAATTGTATATTTCTTATTCTTACACCAATTTTTTTACTGAAAAACTGAGAAATTAAAATTATTCTTTAATCATATAAATAATGTAAAAAAACAAGCACAACTTAAACAGTATAAAAATATTATATATACAACTTTTAATAACATTATAATGTAAAATTTCATGTAACATGAGACATTCTTTTTTTCTAAATTTTATAACTTGAAAACTTTCAACAAAATTGCCATTTGCATTCACAAACTTTTATATTCTTTTTACTCAGTTTTCTTAACTTTTATTGTCATCATTCAGATTTTTTTAATTAAATTTTAGGGGCATTTAATTGTATATGTGTAAATTTATTTATTTAAGAGATTTGTCTTGAGTAGAAATTTATGTTGTTTTCTTTATTTTATTATTATGTTTATATGATAGAAAAAGGAATAAAAGGGAGGGTGAGAATAGAATTATTGCTGAAAGATTTTGGTTTGGCTTCAATACAACAATTCCTTTGTTTTTCTCTTTCTCTTCTCTCTCTTCATTTCACCTCTTCAAAGTTCATCTTCCAAAAATTTATTTATTATTTTCATTTCCGAAAATAAAAGGTCCAAACATAGAGTTTGTAGAAACCAGTTATTGTAATAGCTAACAAGATTTCTATCTTCAATTTTTAGACTATTTCCCTATTAAACCATTCTCTTCATTTTTTTTAAGCTTGCATGCAAGATTTTTGGAAGAAGGAAGAAATTCAAGAAAAATCTAAGTTGATCCATTGTGTTCTATATATTTAGGGTTTGTGGCCTTGGAAGAAAATTTGGAATGTCTTTAACAAATCCTAACTTTACTTTAATAAAAAAAAAGGTTAAATATGTTTTTTGTCCCTCAACTATTGGTCGTTTTTGTGTTTAGTCCCTCTTTTAAACTATAGTACAATTTAGTCCTTCAACTTCAGAAAACTCTGGTTTTAGTTCTTTTTACCAAATTTTTTTAACTTTATTTATTGTTTCAAACGCGTTTCTCAGTTAACATTGAAACAAAAATGTGTCAAACAGTATAAACAATCCAAATGTTATAATGTAACGTGCTTGAAACAGCAAATAAAGTTTAAAAAATTTGGTAAAAATGACTAAAACCATAGTTTTCTAAAGTTGAAGGACTAAATTGTACTATAGTTTGAAAGATGGACTAAACACAAAAACGGTCAATAGTTGGAGGACGAAAAACATATTTAACCCTAAAAAAAAAAGCTTATTATAAATTTAATTAACTGTCTTAGTAAGTGTTTTTCTATAGGTCCTCTAAGTTAATTTTTTTAAATTATATATTTTGATTTGTTGAGCATAAGTTTTGTCTTTGAAATCATACATTTGCTTTAACGGAAAAATATAACTTAATTATTCTAAATGTAACTCTCTTTTTTAACAGGACTAAACATTGTTTATTTTTCTTGAAGCTTGTTTAAATAATGTGTGAATAAACAAAGAAGATGCTAAGAATGTTTATACCATTATTTACAATTTTTTTCTTCTCATTTTCTACTAAATACAACAAAAAATTGTTTTTATTTATATTTTTCTCTTCCAATCAATGCATTAGTGCTCTTCTTATTTTCTTAGTTGTCCTTTTTTCCTTCTTTATTCTCATTCACAGTCAGATAAGTCAAACAAATTATTATAATAATTAAGATCGAGAAATTTGATTGTAATTTAATTTCGTTGAGCATGAAATATGTTTCTCACTATAAAAGAAGATAAGTATTTCTTTTAATCTAAGAAATATCTCCACCAATTAAAAATAATGTTCTAAAACACTTATATATGCATCAAGGATCATTCTCTTCAAACAAATATGTAAGAATCTTAGCCCCAAAAACATCTAACTCTTTAAGGAACATAATTACAAACCCACTCACAAAGTATATATATTTTTTTTAATAAAAGGAAGATAATTTAAAAAAAAAGTATTAATATTTCAAGCATAATTAATAAAAATATGTATCAAGGTTCAAAAATGAAAAGAAAAAGAAAAAGTTTAAATGAACAGCAGTGAATCATTTGCATGGTATATGTATATATATATGTAAAAGATGAACCATGAAGATGAGATGATTGGCAACATGCATGGATGTCTGAAAAGGTGGATGATATTGATGGCGATGATTCATTTGGTAAAATATATATAAATATTAATTTACCTGATATGTGATGGTGGCTCTTCTATAGATGTATCATGATGTTCTGCGTCTGTCTTGCGTGGTGCATGCACTGAGACAAAAAATGGATGACATAATTCATGCATTTTGATTGCTATTACATGGTGTTGAGGGTGGTGATTACAGTTTAAATGTTAATCCGTGATGAGCAGCAGCAGCAGCAGCATAAATGAAAAAAATCTGAACTGGTTTTTGTTGCTTTTGTTAGTCAAGTTTCTTTCATATTTTGGTTTTCACTTCCACTTGCTGCGATTTACCTCTGTCCTGGGAGGGAGTCTCTGACCTAAACCTGTCTCAGGTGTTGGTGCTTGTGGGCGGTATTGCTATCTATCTTCCATGAGGTTAACATATGTGTGTGGGGGGTCTTCTAGCTCACCTTAATTGGGCAAATACAAAAGGGAAAATCAGTGTCACATGTTGATACACCTGCAGAGCACATGATGAAGATGTCAGGGAGCCAAAATTAGGTTTGATTTTGTATAGAAGAAGGATGAAAAAGGTTGAGAAAGGAGTGGGTCCCACATTGGTGTAATGTAATTAGTATCTAAAAAGAAAAAGGATGAGTTTGTAGGAGGCACGTGGTAAGGAAATGGTTAATTAAAAATGCATCATGAGTAGACGCGCTGAGAAGCCATTGATGATTTGTGGAGTTGAGTTTTTATGGTTGGAGGCGATGAAGCACTAGCAAAATTTGCCACCCTCAAAGCAAATGTAGGAACATTAAGAAACAGAGGATGCCAGACTTGAGAAATGAAGGCGGGGACCATCTTATATTAGGCCTATTTAAATCTTTTATTCTTTCCATTTCAGGCGCAAACCTAGTTTACTCAAACTACAATACGTAGATCTATCTATTTATTGGTTCCTACCACAACCACATTAGCTTATAGGCCCAATCGTTGGACATCCCAAAATCACCCATGCTCCTCTGCCCCTATTTCTAGCTTTTGAGATTACAAATGCACCAAATCCACCACCACACCACACCTCTTTCTTACCCTAACTGGAACAAAACACATGCCAACACTCATACCATTTTTAACATCATTTTCACCACTTTTCACCTCATCAAACTCATACTTTTCTGCGCTCTTCTTTCCTAATTTATTATTAACTATTTCAAAAAATTTTAATTATAGTACAATGCCTGCCGTATATCTATCCGTATTTATTTAATATTTATACAAAAGATTATCAAATCTCTCCGTATTGCCACGGCACCCGGCCCCTACTGTCTTGATTGATTGATAGAAGGTCATAGAAGGTTGAAAGCTGTGTAAATAATACATTAAGGAAGATATTTTCTTAAAACTATAAATCTTGCTCCTATAATAATATATGTAGTTCTCTCTTTTTTTTTTTAATTAGTTACATGCATGTTTTAGCAGTGCCTTAATTAAAAATTACAATCTGAATAATGAGATTCCCTCTTTCTTAATTAGATGTGGTTTATATATTAAAAATACTTGTTATAAATTTTAGTTATATAGAAGTAACTATTTGTTTTATACTGTGCTTGAGTTAAAATACAGCTAACATAACGACATTTGTTATTTCAACGTTATTCATGTTGTTATTATGTACTTATTTTTTTTCACTTTTTTTTTGCTTTATAAGCACACGTATGTTAGAAATATTTAAAAGAGAACTAATATTGTCAATGCAAATAAAAAAAACGCGGAAAGTAAATGTCTATATACACTTTTTAGCCTTATCTTAATTATTTTTCTGTACTGCTAACCTTTATGACATGTTAAATGAAAAATTGAATACCTTTTTTTCTCGTAGGGATGAGAGAAAATTGTGAGAAATAATGTCTATAAAAGTGTAATTATTGTCATTGTTTTTATAAAGTATTGAAAAAGAAAATTTGATTTTAATTAAAAATTAAGAAAAAAAGATAAGCAACGTTTTAAAAGAATTTGTGAATATGTGTGGCATTTTATTTAGAAGAGAGTGTTGGTTGTTGTTTGATTGTTATAGTAGAGAGAAGAAAGAAGGGTGGTAAAAGTTGTAAGTCACGCGCTGAAAAGAAGAGTGAGGAATGTGCATAATTTGAAATGTCTGCTCATCTTTGGTCACCATCATCACTGCCTACTGCCAAACTTTGTCCTGTTTCGGCACAACACCCTCCTCTCCTTCCTTCATTTAACCCTCGGTTCTTCACCACTCTCCAACCCACCACTTTCTCTCACATAACTCTCAGTTCCTCGCGCTTTTCTGGAAACAAATACCTGAATACCTGATCCATCTCTAAGCTTTACCCAGGAATCATTCCACTTCCACCAATTACTGCCAACTTCCCACCCCAACCAAACTACACTCACTCCTCCTCCACTCTTCTCTAATCCTTCCCCCAAAACCTTCAAACCCCAACAATGGAACCTACCTTTCATCTCTCCTCCACCACCAACACCAACACCCATTCTTTCTTTCTCTGCATGATATAGATATATATAAATATATCTATATTATATGCAACCAAACCCTTTTCGCTTTTCCAGTTACTATCACTACTACACATCGTCACTATCAATATTATTATAAAACCAAAACCCTAGTCTTTCCTACAACAACCACCCCAAGATCTAAAGCAGATCCGAGGGTTTAAACCAAAAAACTCTTGCCGGATACATCAGATCAGATCCATGGATTTGGTTTCGGAATCGGCCATCGTTGTAAGCCCCAGGTACAAGATGGAGACCCCCACCACCAATCCTACCGCTGGAACCTCCGCAGTCTCGTCTCCTTCTTCCGGAAGCAACAGTGGCAGCTCCACTCCCAGCCGTTACGAGAACCAAAAGCGCCGAGACTGGAACACTTTCTGCCAGTACCTAAGGAACCACCGTCCACCACTCTCGCTTGCCCTGTGCAGCGGCGCGCACGTGCTCGAATTCCTCCACTACCTCGACCAGTTCGGGAAGACCAAGGTTCACAACCACCCTTGCCCGTTCTTCGGCCTTCCCAACCCTCCTGCGCCGTGTCCCTGCCCTCTCCGCCAAGCGTGGGGCAGCCTCGATGCCCTCATCGGCCGCCTCCGCGCCGCCTACGAGGAAAACGGCGGCCGCCCGGAGTCCAACCCCTTCGGTGCACGCGCCGTCAGGAATTACCTGCGTGACGTTCGTGATTTTCAGGCGAAGGCGAGAGGTGTGAGCTACGAGAAGAAAAGGAAGAGGCCGAAGCCGAAGCTCACTCCCGCTCCTACTTAGGCAGCCACCTTGAAAGAGAAGCTTTGCTAGCAATGTTTCACCACAGGTATCAAACATGAATCGTTCGTATATTCTATGGTGCTTTTGTTTTTGTTTTGGTTTTGTCCTTTGTATGTTGATCTTTATTATTGGTTTAGTAAACCGAGTGGTGGATGTTTTGTGCTGCTTTTTTCCAATTTTAAGGTGCTTTTGTCTCTTCGAAGACGTGCTTCGTCCTCTAGATTGTTGAGATGATGCCCTTGAAATTGTTCTTCTCGCTTCTTGAGTCGGGGGATGTTCAGAGCCACGACCTCTCTCTGCGTCAACTACTACTAGAAGATATCTTATCATATTTGTACTCAAGTTAATATTATATAGATATAAATATATCTCAGTCGTCATCTTCATCTAGTGTATATTTATGAAGCATGCACTTCAATCTCTCCACCCCCTCCTCCTCCTCCTCCTCCTGTAAGTGAGAGCTTCTTTGAAAAATATTTATTGACTTTTCAGGGGATTAATTAATTGGGTTTGGGTATATTAAATGTCTTCCATTAGTTACATGTATGCTTATGTACATGGGGATTGTATGAGCACGATGAGCAAAAGATAAACCTTTCTGTATTCACTTTGTTTTTCTTTCTCTCTTAGCATCCGAGAAGAAGTTCAGAGAAACAAACATATAACTTTAAACTTGAGATCGAATCTAACCTAGAAAATGTGCTTGAACAAGCAGCTAAAAGTTACGAAAATAAAGCGTTAATGAGTAGTATAGCTTGAGAGGACTCACGAGCCTAACATGTAAATGGTCTAATCCAGTTGAATAGTTAATTGGAGATTATTTAGCAAATTCTATGATATAGGGTATAAGACAAATATGTAGATTGTCTTTCTCTATTATAGATGCCAGCTAAAAGATGAGTATGTGAAAAGTAATTGGATATGGCTATGGAGAGATTAAGTTTTGTAGTATTGGCTTAGAGAACAACCTATTATTTTTTATGCAGAAAAGGTTGTTCTTTTTGGTGTGTTGATGAAGGACTGTCTCCCCTCGCTTCTTGGTTGGCTAGGTCATTTGGATGAAACGGTCCTATATTCAAATTATCACACTAAAGATCCAAACCTAATATATTGTTTGTTAGCTTGTTGATTGAATGGGAAAAGATATACATTAATTGCGCTTTAAAAGAGAGAAAGTTAGACCTTTGGTGACATGATTGATACTTTTCTTGATTCTGCGCAACACAATAAAATAATTCACAAAATTTCAAATTTTTAACCACTCAAATCAGCTTCATTTCAAAAAAGGCTTTGTTGACACAAGTTCATAATTATTCAGGAAAATTAACGTATTTTGATTTAGCTACTTTATCCCTAGCTACCAACTTAATTAAACCATGCTTTCATGTATGTTCATAATTGACACAATTGTTTTATTTTACCTGTAAATAATTGCATCCTGGGCTGTCATTAATTATACTTCAAAAGTTGGAATTTACTCTAGTTAATTATCACATTTTTTTTAAAAAGAAAGTATGTAAACAAGTGTGTTTTTTCTATATTTAGCAGTACATAACTTTTGACATTTTTATGATAATCAGTTTTAATTTTGTGGCAATGTAGGATAAAATTATAATTCCAAATATGATGCATGTTTGTGCTTATTATGCAAACAATTATCCGACAAAGATATTAATCAAGTCAGGACCAAAAAAGACATGGGACTGACTAGCTTCAACACTCTAAGTAGAAACTTTTATAGTTTCTTCATAAAATTTTGAAGAAAAAAAAGTAAGATTAATTTGTATTGAACTGGTATAGGAATTATTTTTAATTTACGAAATTGCTGGTTTTATTTATTTATTTTTAGAAAAAGAAAAAATCATCAAAAAGTTCTTTTAAATAAGGTAAATCCTAAATAAAAATCAAAGAAAATCTGTTTCTTCCCTCAAATAGTTTTTGTAACCCTTAATTAAACATGGGAATTGGCTTATTATTGCCAACTACGATTGCTACCAGGTGTGGACATAATTAATTGATGCACTGAAACTATAAAGCGAATTTTCTTGAGTAACAAAATGTTTTTTCTTTAAAACAAAAGATAGAAAAGAAATTACATTTTCCAATCTTTTTAGCTTGAAAATTGCATTCCTACCAATAATAGATTTGGGTAGTACCGAAACAAAATCTGAATTCCTATTTAAAAATGTTCATATTAATAACTTTTTTTTCTTCGGAAGAAAAATGCATGTATAAAGTAAAAGAGATCTTTTAAGAATTAACGTGTTACAGTTTAATGTGCTTTAGTCAGCTCTCAACATAATCAACAACGATTTCAAATCTACTTTTAAAAAAATAATTGTATTAAGGCTTTAACTTCAATGTGATTATTATATATGGTTAAAGTACAAATGTTTTTGTTACTAACATTCCAAAATCAATTATACAACTTACTAATTTTCGTAATGTGAATTTGAAATTTAAGATTTTTTTTTTTTTTTATCAAAAGTTATATAATAGCGCATTCCTACGTATTCCAATATTCTCTCCAGACAAACAAGGAAGAATAATATTTGCATTGACTTCAAACATATTATGTCATTTATTTTCTATTAGTCCTAAATTATATAACAATAAAGATATAAAAATAGCCGCCATTTGTGTATTATATATGATTTTAATACACTATAATAATTATTTCGGAAAATTCAGAGTAAATATTTCCATGTAAAATATTTACAAAGTTGTTTTTATAATGATTCAACATTACGATATAAAAATGAATACATAAAAAATACTATATATATATATATATATATATATATATATATATATATATTATATAAACGAATGAAGTACAAATTTTATTTTATTCATAAAAAAAATGTATCTATTCTTATGTTGGACATGTATAAGTTCATATGTGTTGGTTTAACAGAGAGAATTATATTCATCCATATCGATTAGAGATAAGACCAATTTATACTATATAAATAAAGTGTAAACATTATTTTATAAGTCAATTTTGTGGAATTAAGTTAGACTTAAAATTCACTTTTAACATGGTATCAGAGTCATGGTTAAAGTCTATCCTAGCGATATTTTTTGGTTTATTGGACATTTCTATTCCACTCGTTGTCGAACCACTATTGGACCACTCATTTCTACTATCACATCCGAAATGTCTATATCTCGATGTATGTTTGAAGTCCTACACCGACTAAAAATAAGATCAAATTATAATATATATATATATATATATATATATATATATATATATATATATATATATATATATATATATATATATATATATATATATAAGTAGGATAAAGACCTTATCCTAGTATTGTAGGGTTGAATTAAATCTAAAACTCTATTTCTTTAACATTTTTTGTTGTCCTATATGAAATAAGATATGACTCTTTCGTGCAGAAAAGAAAATAAACGGTAAGTCACAAATGAGAAGTGTTTTTTCTTTTTGATTCTGAATTAAACTACAGTGAATTTTGATGAATGTAAAGTAAAGATGAGAATAATATTTAGAAACACAGACCAACACACGCGGCGTGGTTCTGGGTTGGTTTGAATTTCCTGAACTAATTTTGAAACTCTTCCATTATTATTCGACATTCTACAGGAAAATCTTTCACCTTTTAGGAACTACTTCAATAACTTTATTACATAAGTCGTAATCTCTCAATACTCATTTTCTTGTTATCCCAAACACACCACTAACACTATAATTTCGTTTTGATAAAATAATATAATTGCAGAAAACAGTGTATCTTAAAAGATGATTTTTGAATTATTGGAAAACTACATGAAGAAGTTTCTATATATGCTTAAGGCTACACTTTGCTAGTTTTGGGGTGCCCGTGGCAGCTAAGCTCTCAGCCACGTGCTGCGTTTTCCGGTGAGCCTTTAGGGGTGCCAAACTTCAAGAAAGCAACAACAGCAAAATATTTTTTACTCTGTCTTCAATTTACGAGCATAGTTCCGCTTAATTTCACTATTATTAATACTGCTTACGGAGATATTTCTCACGTGACTTCATCATTTCAATGAACTTCGTCTTGGTTTTGCAATTTTCTTTTATCAATATATGTCTATAAACAATTTTCTTTTTAAAATTATAACTTAATTCAAATGCTTTTATGTGTCGCCAAACGTCCAATGCTAGTTTGCTAAATAACTTTAATAATTAAATCATACACGTGTCTTTTAAATAACGCCATGTTATCTTATCTTGCACCATTTTAAGCTGTGTTTTCAATAACAAATCAATAATTAATAGATGTTGGAAGTTAAGATAACATCCAACATATTTGAAAACGAATAGGTTGCAAAAAATCATCCTCGTTTGAATTCCTAGTGGTAAAATTAATAAAAAAAAATTGAATAGAAATTTTTGCCTAGTCAATTAGTATTTTTTAAGAATCTTCTTATAAAATCAGTAACTCACAATTTTAAATAGTTTACCATTGATTTTTCATGGAAAAACTATTATGAAGTGAATTTTTATCTTTATTTATAATTTTATAAAACTAGTTATATAATATAAGTTATTATTTATATAATATAAAATTATTTTATCGTTATTTTTTTATTTAAAATGTTTGAAATATTCTTGAAATTTTTTCACATTTTTTGGAAATATCTATTCCAAGAGAGATATACCTCGACATACAAAAATAGATCATCACTTTTTCATATTTCTTTGTGTTTTTTAAATGTTAAGTCTTTTTTATTTTTATTTTATAAATTATTTTTATGATTGAATTAAACTTAAAATTTATTCTTAACATAATTAGAATAAATATATCATAATGAAATTTTTTGTTTATTGAATTTATTATTCTATCAAATTAATCATTATTATTTATTTTCGTAAACTTATATGCTCAGCTTAATAAGAGTACGATCAAAATTATATATCGTTTATAAATAAAAATATTTATACTATATAAATAAATATAAATCTTATCCCACAAATCTATTTTGTAAAAATAAATTAAAATTAAAATTCACTCCTTAATAAAATTTAAACTTATTTTGTATTTATAAGATTAAATTAAAATTAATATTCACTTTTTAATAAAATGTATTGCATATCAATATACATATTATTTAATAAGTGAGCTTAACAATTATGTATGATAAAGGGTCAATCATTCGTAAAGCAACTTAACTTTTAAATGACTATTGTAAAACAATTAAGTTTAAGTTGCATTATTTGTTATAAAATAAATAAATTTATCTTTAAACAAAAAGTTTGTAGCTGAAAAATCTGAAAGTGCTTTTCTTTGCAAACTACATAGATTAAAAGTGTTAAAATCACATTAAAAGCAGTGACTAGACATGAAATGAAGCAGAGCCAGTAAAGATGGACAGACAACCAATATAGCGACTAGCGTTGACTGCCAAATATATATTTTGAGTGTGCGAAATACACATTTTCTTCCACTAAAATTAAAAACAGACGTAATATATTTCTTATATTTTAAAATATTTTTACATAAAGTAAAACTTGGAAGAGAAAAAAAAAGGTAAATTATAATAAATTAAAGAAATATTTGGGTGGACACGTTATCCTATGAGTGATGAACACCGTACAAACATCCCCGCAATCGCCGGTCACATGACACGTGCAATTCCTGTGGAGTCCACGAGGCGCGTGCTCCACGTGGCAAGTGTACTATGGATGTCGGCATTAGGCAACAGCATTGTTGTTCTTTTTTCCATTTTGGTTTCGGTCCGGTTTTACTGTTTTGGTTTAGAGGACTTTCACTTCAACGACGACCCATTTTTTTTATCGGCTCGATGACAATGGAATAATGGATCACGTCTCCATGCAAATGCTGCCCACTTCCTTCTTTTTCTTATACCAATATTTTACTACCTAACCCTAAAATCAAAATCTTTAATTTTCATAAAATCTATACAAAAACATATCAATCATATCTTTTTCTTATTGACTTTTAGGATATATTGAAATGATTGTATTCATGTATCATAATTGTTTCCCTTAATTGGGAAGGGCTGCAATTAGTATAAACAAACTTTATAATGTGTTTAGTTACGTTTTCTATATTCTTGAATTTAAATTAAATAATCGAGCTAACTTTTTTTTTTTTTTGTAAATACACAAGTCTATCTTATAAATAATCGAGCTAACGTTTGTGGCCAATGTAATTATTAATACGTACACGTTAATAAATTGTTTCTTAATTCACAAGTCTATCTTATAGAATTTTAATTTATTATATAAAATGTTTTTGTACAACTACTACTAAACTTGTTTATATAGTCCAAACTCAACTTTGAATTCTGAAATAACCTAAATTTCATTTTTTGTTCAGCACTATTTTTAGTGTTGGACCTATTTATCCATTTAGATATTTGTAAATAGTTTTAGTTAATTCAATAACAAATACTTTTATATAGTTTATTTCTAAATGTATTTATTTAGTGTGAGGTATTAATTGTCTATGTTTACTCTTTCTATAATGTTGATATGGAACTTGACTAATATCAAGGTGGAGAATACTTGTGATTTTCATGTTGGTGGTGGTGACGTGGTGCAATAGTGGAGGGAGTTTGAATCTTTTCCACAGTGTGAGGTGTGATTAATAATAATGGGGGTGCAAAACAAAATATCCAATATATTAATTGGTTTGAGTTATCTTTTCTTCAACTTCAGGCCCATTTCAGGTAACTTTTACTATTTCCGTGTTAAAGTGAGCCCACCAGGAAGAAATATGCTAGAAGTATTTCAAATTAATTAAATTGGCATAACCCAATTAGAACCCTAAGAAGTCCAAACGCTGTTTTCGAGTCCAATTTCTCGTTCCCTCTGCATTGTGGAATTCGATCGGAGTTGCGATCAATGACGACACCACCGTCTTCCTCATCGGCTTCGCAATCGCAGTTTGCCTATTCAAACCCTTCCTATTTTCCCGTCCCCTTTCACCTGCAGCAGCCTGCAACTACTCATTACGCTGCACCCTACGTCGCCGCCCCCTCCGTGCAAATCCCCGCTCCTCCCGTCGTCGGCCCGGTTGCGCCGGCGCCGGTTCCCGCTGTATACTCCGCCGTGCCGCAATACCAGGTCAGTCGTTTTCTTCCTTCTTAGAATACCAAGAGGGAGAGGTGGGGTAAATTGATTCTATTTATTTTATGATTAAAATTAATATTATGTGATTTAACAGGCGCAGCAGCTATTTGAAAGGGATGCACAGATAATTACGCCGGAGGCTCTTGAGAATGTTAAGGCAGCGATTGCGAGCAGCGACGTGGAACACAAAACCGATGCCAAAAGGAAAGCGGTTCCTCGCAAAGCTGCTGGCCAATCATGGGAGGATCCCATCCTCGCTGAGTGGCCAGAAGGTACGATGACGATGTTATGAATATTATGTCGTCATTACAATTTAGTATTTATTAATGGATGGTATAATTTTATGTATATTGAAGGTTTTCTTGTATTTTAAAATATCATCTAGTATTCCTGAATCCAGTTTTATAAATGTTTGGGTTGTGTCTGTGAGAGCGCTTGTTTTTGTTCTATTTTCATTGAGCCTATTTAGAATTTGCGATCGTGATTTTGATGTGAGATAAGAAATGATAAACTAATTTATCTTTTTTCTTTTATGATCAGATGACTATCGGCTCTTCTGTGGTGATCTTGGTAATGAAGTGAATGATGATGTTCTTTCAAAAGCTTTTTCCCGATTTCCTTCCTTTAACATGGCACGAGTAAGTAGATTTCCCATCTAACTTGAATTCTTTTTATGTTTGGCTATGATAGTCGTGCTAGTGTGAGCATTTTTTATTTCCTGTTCAGATTTTTGTTTGAAGGGATGGAGTTGTTAATGATTTGTGTATCTTAAGGTAGGTCTTGTTTTATACTTCACTTTTGATTAGACATTTTTTAATGATAAAATTGATGTGTTATTTTGTCATCTCAGGTTTCCCCTTCTTGTTGCTCGTTATTCACAATTCAAGGGCCATTGAAATTATATACTGGTGACCTAATGCACCTTAATTTTAACAATCAATTCATTTTAAAATCAGCGTTGTGATTATTATTTTGTAGTGTTGTGAGATCTCAATATCAGAAATAGATGAAGTCAGGTGTCCTTTGAGTATTGGCTAACCGGTTTGAATTTGGTAGATTTGGCATCAGGTTGATTCTTACATGGGATCTTTCTACTAGATTTTGTTTGCTTTTCCTGCCTGCTTCTGCTCTGTTTAACCTACATACACATAGTATTCTAACTATTCAGAATTATTTCGACCATTGTATTTTTGGGTAATGTTTCTAGTATGGAATTCTTTCAACATTATACGAAGTTAAGTTTAGGTGTGGATGAGAATAATGGACCATATGTTAAAATGACTTTTAAATTTGCATGGGACCGTTCCTGGACGGAAGCTTAATAAAACTATTCTGCTATTATTAACAATAATATGAGTGGAAATTCTTTTATTGTATTAGAATTTGATCAATAAATACAGAGAAGAGAACCCTAGTGCTGACCGTATCCCTACAGGGGTAATGATCCCACAGTCTATCAGAAGCTTCTAATTACTGAAAGATAAAACAGGGTAAAATATTTACTGCACGTGTCATTGACTAATGGTTGAAATACTTGAGCCAACTGCTGGCATAAGTGGAATTTGGGCCTGCTAGTTGTAAATGGGCATCTTGGACCAATGGCTTATCAGAGGGCAGCTGAGACTAGCTCTTATGCGTGTTGGCTGGAGACATCGGTGTCTTTTTAGAATGAGGAAATTGGTAAAATAATGTTAAGGAAAATATGAACTGAAAAATTAGTAATAGTTGTGTCTATTAATATCAATTAATTATTTATTCTCTACAAACCAGGTTCTTTGTGCATAGTAAATATTGTGAATAATATATTAAGTTGGTGCAAATCGGAAGTTAAATAGGTGTTTTTGCAGTAGTTCTCATTTGAGACCGAGCATTTTGCTTGGTGTCATGTTAATGGAAGTATGAGGGCATGCTATTTAATGGTGATGAAATCTAATTCCATCTAAAGAACTTAAGGTTTATATAGTCTTCTGTTTGTAATTTGCCTTGTTTTACTTGTTTGTAAGCAAACTAAACAATAATTATTTACACGGTTGTGGTGCATTGTAATGGGGGCTGATTAAGGTTTTTATCTTTTTAGGTTGTCAGAGATAAGCGTACTGGTAAAACTAAGGGTTATGGATTTGTGAGCTTTGCCAATCCTTCTGACCTTGCTGGTGCTCTTAAAGAAATGAATGGTTAGTAAGTTCAGATGGGCCTCTTCAAGTGATAATCTGTAATTTCTAAATATATATTTGCTCTTACTCTGTAATATCTGTTACTCTACTGACTTTTGCTCTGATTTAGTATAAGTATTTTAGTGGGATATAAAATGATAGCTTGACAATCCAAAACTTCATGATGAATTATTGTTTCTTTGAGTAATGAATTTCTTTAAGGCTTCCCATTTGTCACTAAATACTGCCAACATAAGGAGACAATATTTTACCAAATCAACGAAATGTGTATTTTGACTTTGATGTCTCCATTTCAGGAAAATATGTTGGCAATCGGCCAATAAAACTACGCAAGAGTAATTGGAAGGAGAGGACTGATTATGAAGCACTGGAGAAACAGAAGGTACAATTTTCTTTGTAAATGATTTGAAATTGTTCCGTTATTGTAATCCTCCTATATGTCCAATTTAATTCTTTTATTGTTTGCATGACAGAATCACATTCAAAAGAAACCAAAATTGTCCAGGAAAGGTGTGCTGCACAAGTAAAAAGGGCCAGAATCTGTGTAAATCAGGTTACCAACTTGCCTAAGTAAAACGGTGTTTACAAAATGCTATTTGTCTTTTCATATGAAATGTGGTCTACTTATACTTAAGGGCCTCCCATTCAGATGTTTATTTCCAAGGAACTGCATGCAAAATTCTATACCTTACTTCTGATGTTTCTATTTCAGGAATATGCAGTGAGGAATTAAACTCAATGTATAAAATTTGACTTCTGCATATTTTAATGAAAAATCTTAGATTGTGTACACATGTTGGCCCTTTGGGGAAAAGGGTAATACAATTTGAAGATCCCATCCGGCACAAACTGACTGCTGAAAACAGTGTTATTTAAATGGGAAAATCTAACTATGTATGAGTTGATGTGTCTTTTGGATATTTATGCTATACTATGTTCACATGTGATAGCGTGGTGCTTTGAGTTTGATTGATGACTATCGACTAACATTTTACGTAAGTTACCTGTAGTTCACCTGTACGGTATCTTCTCCAGCTGCGTTTTCAAGAACTTCAAAATTTTCATTACAGAAACGTTTGGTTAAGAATTAAAAACAAACTTTTCATCGAAAATTATTTGAAACATTAAAATTTAGAGGGTGTTTTATTTTTAGTATCCCATGAAAAGTTTACATTTAACTTGTAATATGTCGACAAATTTTCAAGTAAAATTTGTTTGACCTAATTTATTTTCATCTTTTTTTTTTCTCGTCCAGTGTTTCTACTATGAGTCAAATGAAACTTGGTAATGATGTTATACTTTTTGTAGGCAATGTATGATAACTTCAAGCTCAATCGCGAATAGACGTATAAATAAATAAATAAAATCGGTCGTTTATATGTTCAAAACTGAAAATAGTTATACATAGAAATTTTGGTTAACCTTGATTAAAGGTTCAAATATCAATTTTCACATCTCACAATTTATTTAGCTGTCGAATGCATAACCTTATACATTTTTTCCACCTATAAGTTATTCTTAAATTGTACATTTAAATTATAGTTTATTTTCAATTTGACTATATTTAGACTGTCCTTACTGTAAATTATCATAAATAATGTTTTTAAATAAAATATACTTGATGAAAAGAATTTATTGTTATAATATTTAATATATATAAATATAATAATTGATCTTTAATTTATATTATTCTAAGTAAATTACATTTTTGACAAATAGCTTGATGAAGATAAATCACTTACAATCAAACCAAACTTAGACAACTACTTCTTGGGGTAAGTGAAAAATGGTAAGGTTGGTTTTTCACACAAAAATTAAAGAAGTATTTTAGTACATTAACTTTAAAGTATTTTCATTTATAATATTTATTAATTAATATTATTAATAAAGAAAAAATTACTTTAAATTTATGTAAATGGATGAAGATCGAAAAGAAGTATTTATCTTACAAATTATCGTTTTTAATTGATCTCAATTTATATAAACAAATATAAAAATTCAAGTAAATCCGTCACCACTAATTTATCTTAAGAGTAAATTATAGTGAGTGAACAAAGAAATGAAGCAACGGCAACAAAAAAAAGTTATACAATTATGCTTAATTGTGTAATTTCCTTCCTTTAATGTTGGGAATTTTGGACCTATATTTTCGATAAAAAAAATGAAAACCATTTAAAATAGTTTGAGAACATGGATCGTGTAATTTAACGCAAAATAAAATATAAGGAATTTCACGTTTTGCTCTCGTGTAAAAAAAATAACATTTAAATTTTTTAAATCTAAATATGCATATTTAATAATTAAATTTTTAATCATAATTTCATTGAAAATTGAAATATTTATAATAAATCATTTACTAATAAATTATCATTTTAAAAAACATTCTTAACAAATTTTCTCTGATGTTGCAGGGGTAGGGTCGTTGTGGGTTTTAGATATAAAAACTCCTAAACCCCAACTACTTCGTCATCTTCATTGCTTTGCCGCCACAGCCATTGACCCTCCGAAGCTGCTGCGTTTCTCGACGGTTCTTTCTCAAGCCTTTGCTTCCACTGCTCGCTGTCACTACTACTGGTGAGTCTTGGCGCAATTTTCGCACTCTTAGATAACATTCAACCACAAACATTCAACCATAATTTCAATTTCTACTCTCTACAAATGTTTTGCCCCAACTATGGCCCCTTTAGAATCTCTAACCACTGATTGTTGCTATTTCTCTAATCAAAATTATCTCTCTCTTCACTCTCTCTCCTCTAGATAATTTTACGTTATCTTATCCTTTCCGTGCTCAACATATGCCCATATTAACTTCCATTTTCCATCAATAACCCCTAAATATGTATATATATATATATATATATATATATATATATATATATATATATATATGCTTGTAATGTACAGATAAGCAGTGTAGTTTTCTTTCGATATTTCATCTTTGCATTATTTGTTTTAATCTGCACTTTTGGATGATGCTAGCAAATGATGTAACTATATTGCTACGAAACTATTGTGATGATTATTGGAATTTCTGGTTATTTCCGTTTCCCATTAGTGGTGTTGTATGCTTCTTCCTTTTGTTTTTCGTATGTGTTTATTGTAACAAAGTTTTGAACTTTTATAGCTGAGTCCCGCCTTTCTAGGGAAACGAGGATAGGTGAATGAGAAGTGCGCCAGCCGTTTATAGCTTGAGAGTGCCCAATCAATATACTTGACCGAACAACTAAGATGGGACATATAGGTACTCTGCAAAACAATATTCTCGGCTCCCATTCTTTGAATGGTCTGCTTGGTTGTAACAAAGAAGAGAGCTGTATTTTTGGTGGTAATTCTGCTTTGGATCACAGTTCAAGGAAAGAGTCGCCTATCCGACACCGAGTCTACTTTGGTGATTACTTTTGTTCAACTAAATATCATTTTCCTTGGAAAGGATTGCGGTGTAAAAGTTTTCACGGAAGTGTTTTAATTGATAGAGTTGTTGAAGTTGACAATGGAGGTCGTGGCTCTGGAAGTGATTATGTTGGTGTAATGAGAAATTCCAGGGATTTAAAGGATTCGAACAATGCTAGAAACTCTCCGAGTCTGTCACCTGAGGAGGCACCATTTGTTGAAAACGATGAAACGACCAACAATAAAATTCTTCAGAGGCTCTGCAGTCTGGGAAAGTTAACAGTTGCGGCTAGGTTGATTGATATCATGGCACGGAAAAGTCAAATACCGCATTTCCCTTCTTGCACCAATTTGATCCGAGGTTTTATTAGAAAAGGTGTTGTAGGCGAAGCTTGCAAAATAATGAACAAAATGGTCATGTCTGGTGGCATTCCTGACACAATTACATACAACATGGTTATTAGTGGCCTGTGTAAAAAAGGTCATTTAAGATCTGCCCTTGATCTAGTAGAAGATATGAGCCTGAGTGGTTGCTCCCCAGATGCAGTTACTTATAATACAGTAATTCGCTGCCTATTTGATAAGGGGGATTATCATCAGGCAGTTAGTTTCTGGAGAGACCAATTGAGAAAAGGCTGCCCTCCTTATCTGATTACTTATTCAGTGCTTATTGAGCTGGTTTGCAGATATCGTGGGGCTGCTCAAGCCCTAGAAGTACTGGAAGATCTGGCAATGGAAGGCTGTTATCCTGATATCATTACATATAACTCTCTTGTAAATTTGACTTCTAAACAAGGGAAATATAAGGATACGGCTTTGGTTATATCAAATCTTCTATCCCATGGAATGCAGCCCAATGTTGTGACATACAATACCCTTATCCACTCTCTTATTAACCATCGATATTGGGATGAAGTTGATGATGTTGTGAGGATTATGCACGAGACTTCCTGTCCTCCTACACAGGTTACATACAATATCCTTCTAAATGGCTTTTGTAAATCTGGACTTTTGGATCGTGCCTTAAGCCTCTACAGCACAATGGTTATTAAGAACTGTTCACCAGACATTATAACATATAATACTCTTCTAAGTGGTATATGTAAGGAGGGGTTTATAGATGAGGGCAGCCAGTTACTTAACCTATTGGCAGGTAGTAGCTGTTCTCCTGGATTAGTCACCTATAATATTTTAATTGATGGGTTGGCTAGATTGGGTTTCATGGAGTCAGCAAAAAAATTATATGATGAAATGGTGGAAAACGGAATCATTCCTGATGAAATTACTCACAGTAGTTTGACTTGGGGGTTCTGCGGGGCGGATCAATTCGAAGAAGCTACGGAACTGCTAAAGGAGATGCGTAAGAAAGAACAACGGATTAAAACTACTGCATATAAATGTGTAATCCTTGGATTATGCAGGCAAAAGAAGGTTGATATTGCAATTCAAGTTCTAGATTTGATGGTGAAAAGTCAATGCAATCCAGATAAGAGGATATATTCTGCTTTGATCAAAGCTGTCGCTGATGGGGGTATGCAAAGAGAGGCTAATGATTTGCATCAGACGTTGATCAAATGGAATATTCTGAAAGAAGAAATCATCTTGGATTAGTTGAAGTTTTTGTATAAAGATAGGCACAATTTCACACTTCAGGTCACGTACAGATTATACGTTCTCGCAGGTAATTCTTTTGATCCCTTTTGCTCGTGGGAATTTGATCTTGCCTATTTGAATTAGTTTCACAATTCCTAAGTTCTCTCTAATTCTCTTTCTTTCTAATCATGGTAAAGACTGGAGTGAGATGTCGGTGTTACACACCCTAAGTTCTCTCTAATTCTATTTCTCCCTATTCGTGGTAGAGACTATAGTGAGATAAAGAATTTGGGGAACAAATCTTCCTCTGAACACAAGAGGTTGATTATTGTTTGAATGTAATGATGGCTAACTCCATAAGTCTTTTGTTTCTATTCTAGTTCATAATGTTTTTTTCTTAAAACAAATACGTGTTACAATGACATTGCTTTAGTGCATTTGCCTTTTTTTTTTGTTAATTTTCAACTTGCCTCGTTTTTTCAGGTCTATAATGACAATTTGCAACCACCCTGGGTGCTATTACATTTTACTAAATTAAGTACAATTGACTATCGTTGATCTTAAGCAATAATTACATTTTAAGTTGTTGACATTAATAAAAAGAAATGTCCATGTTATATAGGCCATAAGGCTACTAGAGAATTGAGTTTCTTGTAATAATGTTTAGGTTTATGTTTGGATATCTAGTGGTAAATGAAATGGAATGCGAGGTGATGGAGCAAAATAGAATAGAGTAAGATGGGGTAAACTTACTATTACTTTTATGATGAAATGTAAAAAAAAAAAAAGACAAATTCTTTATTATACCCTCAGGTTAGATGGATGAAAGAGGGGGTGTTGGATGTTATGGAAGGGATTGCGTTCCATCTGATTTCACTGTGCACTAACTTTAAACAATTCAAATAATGGAATCTATTATATTTCCATTCCATCATTTCTTTTGTTAATTCTAGCATATCCTTGAATTTTAATTTCATGTCTTCTGTCAGCTTAGCTTTTGATATCAGAATATTAGATCAAGTTGGAAGGCATTTTACTAGATTTTTATTTAGTAAACCTCTACTCTTGTGCTTGAGATTGTAAACATCGGTGAATTAATCTTTACTTAATTTGTGTGGCTAAGACTCTCTAATTTTTGCTGTGGGTATTTGCCAATGTAGGAAAGCATGTTGGGACGTTTTGACGGATAGTTGCGTGGGGCTGCAAGATCCGACGGTATTGACTAATACTGTCTCTCAGCATGAACTAGAATTTCGGTAGTTGAGGTTGACATGAACATTTGCTGGTGTTAAGTTTTTGAAGTCAATCCAATCTTCAAGTTTTGTCCATGTGTTAATTCTGGTAGTTTTAATTTCGTTCCGTTGACTTGTATAATACAATCTAAAGAGCAATTTCCCATTTCAATAACATTAAGATAGCATGTAGTAATCATGGGTGTTGTTGATTTTTTTGGAGTTATCTATGTCAAACATCTTTTGTAGTTCATTGCATTATTTAGATTGACAAATTAAGATACCTTGAAGTCCATGAAAGAAGGGTAATCTGTCTCAGGTCTCTGGGGATTTTCTGTCTCAGGTCTTGGAGTGCGATTTGCATTTGTGTTGGAGAATTTTACTGAACTCCAATTGATTTTAAGATGAAATCCGACATGTTCACCATCGTGAACCTCTCAAACTCCTGCGTTAAAACTTGTGAATTCTTGGCGAATGTATCTATTAGGTGATCCAAAAGTAGTATCATCTATAAAAATTTGAACTAAAAATATGTCATCGAATCATTAAGGAATAGAGTAGAATTAACCTTTTGAATTCTCTCATTACCTATCCATTCACATCAGTTCGTTGTCAAGTGAGAAGTTATTTTTAAATCTCCACTACATTATTTTATTTACTGCATAAATCATAGTATGTTGGAATTGTTAATTGTTACTGCTAAGAAATTAAAAGGATTTTTTTAATGATAAAGAAATAGGTTCTCGTGTGATATTTTAATCCAATTCTGGATAATTTTTAAATAACTTTTTTCTCTTATGATTTGTTAATCATTGTTTAGCAAGATCTGTATAAGCTATAGATTTTGACAGATTTCAATTTTCTGTACAAGTCATCGGAAAACAATGAGGCAAAAATTTGGCACTTGAAACAATAGAGACTTGGTAATGACAGTCCATTTGATATTTTCTGTTCTTCAAACTGCACCTCTAAAACAGTAAATTAACAAATGACGCATTAAAATGATCTGAACAAACTCTCAATTAGAAGACTCAAGTAAATCAGCTTTATGCACGAGAATCAGGCACGGAAAAAGCTTTGTTTGTTTAAACGTCTGAATAAATCTTGAGAAATAGCATTAATACTAGCAAGGGATTTTGCCAGCTCCATAGCATCACTTGGCCATCCAGCATAGCTAACCCCTTCGACCAACAACGTGTAGGTTGTTTCATTTGGCTGACATCCATTGTCAACCATAACAGCAAGCACCTCAATGGCATCCACCATTCTGTGTGCTTTGCACAACCCAAGAAGAACAATGTTGTAACTAATAACAGTAGGTTGCCACTCACTCCTTTCCATGTCTACCAACAACCCAATGGCTTCATCTACCATCCCATCTCTGCACAAACAAGATATGAGTGAATTATAAGTGATCCTATCAGGATCAACACCGTTGTTCATCATCTCCAAAACCATCCCCAATGCTCTAATTTTGTCCCCACTACTCCACAGTGCTCCTAACATTGTGTTATATGAACTCACATTTGGAGGACAGCCCACTTCATCAAGCTTCTTAAAGATGGTCAAAGCCTCATCACCTCTTCCCTTCTTACACAGAGACCCCATGATAGTGTTGTAGTTGACAATATCAGGTAACCATCCAGCAGATATCATATCATCCACAAACCCTATAGCCAAATCCACTTTTCCCTCTTTGCAGAACGCAGAAATCAACGGATCATAGCAATAAGCATCAGGGCTCAACCCTTTCTCCTTCATAACCTTTAACAAATCCACAGCCTCCCCAGTTTTGCCATCACGGCAAAGCGAATTAATCAAAACGCTGTAAGTCACAACATTCGGCTCACAACCCTTCAACATCATGTCAGACATCAACCTCTCCCCAGTTTCCCATCTTCCCTCATTCAAAAGACCCTTCAAAACCAAGTTGTAGAGGTTCAAACTCGGGGTGGTGCTCAAATTGCAAACAAAGTCAAACGCTCGATACACCAATCCTTGTTTGCACATGCCCCTCACAATCACATTGTAAGTGTACATGTCAGGTTGAAGCCCTCTTGACACCATCTCATCAAGAAGCTTCATTGCCTCATCAATGCCACCGTGTATGATAGTCGCTTCTATCAAGATAGTGTAAGTGATCACAGTGGGGTTGCAGTTATCTTTCATCAACTGATCCATAACCTTCATAGCCAAATCAAGCTTTCCCCTTGCACAGAGGCTCCCAATGAGAATGTTGTAGGTGACAACATCAGGGGAGAATCCTCTGTTCTTCATTCTTACAAGCACCCCATTTGCAGCATCAAATCTATCGCTCCTGCAGAACCCACTAATCACTGCATTGTAAGCAAAAGCATCAGGGTCACCATGCTGTTCAAGAATCTCCATGACTCGCACCGCTTTCTCCGTTTTCTTGGAAGTGAACAAGCCCTTGATGAGCTTGGTGCAGAGAATGACGTCGGGTTTGTAATTCCTCTTCACCATTTGCTCCAGAAAATAGAGGGCTTCGGTGTACTTGCCCGTTTTGCACAACCTGTTGAGGGATCTCATGTGATGGGTGTCTCGAAAGTCATAGTGTCGGGGTGCAGTGTCTGAAGAATTCACCTTCCCGTTTCCCTTATTGTAGTTGTTCTTTCGCTTCCTGGGGTTGTCTTCATTTAGAACAGGAATTCTGCATGTGATAACACCGTTGGGTTTTGGATGCCACGAACGCTTCGAGTTTGTTCGAAGTGAGAGGGTATGCGACAGGAATTCGGTTGAAACTGTTGTCATTGACGATGCTGTGAGTTCAACTTGCGAGTTTCTCTACTCATCGAGCAAAAATTAGGGGTTGGTTTGTGGATAAGGGGTTGAAAGAACCAGGAAAGAGTGCAGTTGGGGGCGTGAATCCAACGCCTACACAAAGGAAATCGATTCCCGACCGCAATTATTATTTTATGTTTATTTAAACTTTTTTTTTATCCTATCTTTTTTCGTGTTCATGGATGAGATCATATTCAATTACCATGTCTTCATGCATAAAATACATAATTACTAATTTTTTTATTAACGTTTAATATTATCTACCAAAGAATTACATTTTATATTTTTAGAAATTTTAAAAATATCTTATTTTTATACTTTTTATTAACTGAATGATCAAAGAAAATATGATTAAGTCTAATTTTTTTTTTTGTTTATTTTGCTTTCTAATTTCATTTTTCTTTGGAAAAAAAGAAGAAGAGATAACATGCAACAAATTCTCGCTCTCTTCCTTTTTCTTTCTGCACAATTGTTTGTTCCTTCTCTCTCAATAACCTTTTCTCGTTTTCCTTCGCTTTCTGTCCATTCCAAATATTTCATCACATCACCATTGCCGTACATATTTTGTGTTTTTGTTGATTGATTCTAAATTTTAATTGTGAAGAGATCTAGGGTTGTGCTCCTGAAGCTCACAATCTGAATATCTGAACCGCATTTCTTCCATTTCGATACAGCAGTATCAACTTAATGCATTTCTTTTAAAGGAGGAAAGAAAAATCAAACTTAGGATCAGCGTTGATCTCTGTGCGCAGTGATTTGGTTTGTGAATGAGAGATACGGTAACGAGATTGTTTTAGATGAACATGGAGGTCGTCACTGATGTGGCGTCGTTGGACGTCGAATTGTTGCTGCTCCCAGACTTTTCCGCTTTGGCACTTAAGTCTAACCACAATTTCATCGAGAAGCTCTTCGACCAATGGTTGTCGCTTCCGGAAAGTAATCGATTGGTAGGCTTCCTTCCGTTTCGGAATCTGAACTTTGCTGCATTACTGATTTGAGGAGTCTCCTTAATTAGCTTTTGTTCCCTTCGTTGATATATTTGTATGTATTCTTGTGCATGAAGAATGTAGCGATTTGAAATAAATCAATGGTGGTGGCGAAAGGTGCGAGATAGTATCCGTGGTTACAAGACAGTGATTATTTAGATAATTAAGGTTTGGGGAAAAGATGCATCAGTTTTATATTATGTTAACTCGTTGAGTTGTGGGTCCCGTTCCACAGATGTGAGAATTATCACTTTTAAGGGATGAATGAGTTGTTCTACATATTATTGTGTAGTAATCAACTTCAACTGCCATAGCTCTATCTCTTACGACAAATGACCATGGCCAATTTTCTGTATATCCTATCTACTCCAGAATAATATAAATAGATAGGTATAACTGAAATGTATGAAATGCTGGTTGAAAACGCTGTACCTTTTGTATTTTGTTTTTGGATTTCCAGAAACTGTTATGCCGTTCAACATTCCACAAAAAATCGCCTGCAAAGTTGGTGATATTGTTTTAACATCTCCCTTTTTAATTATACAGGTAACATCGTTACTCAATGAAGCAAAGTCAGGTGTTCCCTTGAATGTCCCGGGGAATTGCTCTAGTCCAAATGCTACCAATAATTCTGCACCTTTCATGTTTCCTGCTGGCACTGCTCCGCCTCTTTCACCAAGAACATCTGGTTCCCCTCGCATTCTGAAACAAAGAGTTGGCTTTTCCAATTTGGGTTCCCCTTTGAAAGTTGTCAGTGAACCAGTTAAAGAAGTGATACCACAGGTTAGGGCAGTCTGGTATGCCTTTTCTTTTAATTTGTAAAATGTATCATAGAATAGGGAAGAAATTAAAAACTCAAGAATTTGTAAAAGGAGGATAAGACATCCTCCAAAACAGATAAAGATAAATACCTCTCTGAGAAGAAGAAAACATTCAGCCAAGATGCTCAATCCCATAACATATATTATATATGAAATGGCAAATTTTACCTAGACAGTCTCGTGCAGAACACCAAAGAAAGGCTATAAACAATACTATCCCATATATTTATAGATGGTCCGCTGACAGAGACATCCTTAAATATGTTACTTTGCACAACAACCATATGTTGCAAAGAAATGAATGAACTGCAGATTATCACAAAAACTCTTACATTGTGGTTTTTCTTAAGCTTATTACTTAATAACAAAAAGTTGTTCCAAAGTAGAAGGACACTTCCAACCCTTCTGGCAAACCCCCCATGAATGTGTAGCAAATAATTTATACCAATCCTATTAAGAACTTCTGTCTAGTTCTCTTAGCTTAGGTTTTGTTTGATGATACCTTTCTATTGTACTGGGATTGTTATGTGTGTGTTTATCCTTCCGTTTTTCTCGTTTCCTGCCATTTTGATGTAATCACAAATTTTTACTCACTTGCAGTTCTACTATCAAAATGGACGTCCACCTACAAATGAACTCAAAGAACAGTGCTTGCTTAAAATTGATCGAGCATTTCATGGACATATGGATGGCCTGCAGGTGCATGGTGAGATATCACACATAAGTAGCTGATATAGCCTGAAGGACCATTTTGTTGCACCTGGGGAAAGTGATTTTTTATTAGTTTCATGTTTTAGTTTTCCAAGTAATCAGATATTCACACCACCCTCTTTAAGTTGAGTAAAAATAACTTATTTTGAGTATTGCCAGAGATCAAAAGGGGATGTTCTATATGAGCTCACTTTCTAATATAATAAAGAGTTGTAGCAGCCAGTTCTGAGAATCATTTTACTTGTTTTCTTTAAATGTCAGAATTCAAATCAATTACTAAGGAAGTTTGCAAGCTGCCATCTTTTTTTTCCACTACTCTTTTCCGAAAGATTGACAATGGAACTGGTGTTGTGACAAGGTGTGTAATTTATTTTTCTTAAACTTGTAAGTTTTTTGGTGTCATGGATTGTGATTCTTGTTTGAGCTGTTGCGAATTTCAAACTTTTAGGTCTAGGTAATGGGCTGGCATAACAAATATCATAAGTCATTCAAAAGTTTTTTCATAGCTGAACTCCCAATTATTGAATTATTTATTTTTGTAAAAGCATTTTGTTTTGAAATTTGACCCTTTTCCTGACTTGTTATCTACATTATCCATTTCCTCTATCTTGTTCTTCTTCTTTCCCTTTTCCTTTATTTTTTCTTTTTTTTTTGTGTTGAAAATATTTTCCATCACATTTTTATTTGCTTGATGAAATCTCTCTTAAGCCTATGGGTACTTTAATGCCTCACTATTTTATTGCTTCTTGATTTCAGTTTTGGTAATAAGTTTAATTTTAAAGGATCCACCTTGTATATATATTTCATTTTCTAAATCTGTTGTTTAATTTTGGGGGTGTTTTATTCTTTGCACCAATTTTTATAACACATTTTTTGGCATTGAACCATCCAAGGCTCAAAGGAAGGGAAGCTAGACAGTATTTAGGAGAGGCCAAAGTGAAGGAGGAAACAGCCCACGATATGGCATGTAAACTGGAGGACAGGATTACATCTAGTATACTCTTGAGTCTGTATCTGTTTAATCTAGTCTTGGATGTGCTTTCCAAAGATTTACGTTTGAGTCCTCCTGACTGCATTTTTTTTAATGGTATAGTTTTAATTGAGAAATCAAGGAAAGTTTAGCTTTGGAAAGAACCTTTGGAATCAAAGGGTTTTATATGCATACAAGTAAGGCAAAGTATATGTATTAGTATTGCTATTACAGCAAGCAATTATGGAAAATCAATTGGAAGTGAAGCTGGGAGAAGATACTGAACAAGTTTTAAAGTTCAGACATTTGGAATCAATTATGGGAAATCAAAGAGAATGTCACACACAGATGCAACTTGGACGACTAAAACAACAAAGACATTGAGGTTGTGGATGACACTATATGTTGTCATTTTAGTCGGGGAAGATGTTTCTAGGCATACTGATGAAATGTTTTCAGTGCAAATCCTTTTACATTTTCTGAATTTCCGTCTTTTGTCACCATATGTTATGCTGGTTGAATTATTGGGTGAAATTTTTGTATTTGATAAGGTATATTGGTCAATTTGGTTCTCTTCTTTAGCCTGATGCAGGCGATCATTGATTAATGGTCTTGTGCCTAGTAGTTATTATTTCCTTATACTTATTCTTAAATTTGTGAAATGTTCATATAGGAACGCATTTGTTGAATATTGGATTAATGGCAACATGTTGACAATGGATATAGCTACGGTAATATTCAAAATATTAAAGCAACCACAGCTGAGTTACATTACTCAGGTTTTTTCTCTAATTTATTTTTCTTTCCTTTTGCTTTTTCTTTCTTTTAAATTCCTTCTATTCATCCTAAAGGTACTATCAAAATATGTCATTTCGTATTTTAATTCAGTTTCATTCTAGGAGGATTTATCTTCTTAAAGGGATCTTGCTTGTTCATTTCTTTGGCTTTCGTTCATATCCATCTAGCTTAGAGCAATACTCTACTACATTTCAGGACGATTTTAGGCCTGTGCTACGTGAGCTTTTAGCAACTCATCCGGGGCTGGAGTTCCTGCAGAGCACACCTGAGTTTCAAGAGAGATATGGTTTGTAATTGTTTTTTTTTTTTTTTTTTTGTAAGCATATGGTTTGTAATTGTAGATTGATGCAATGATTTTAAATTCTTCTATCACATGTAGTTCTTTGAAACTTTATTTTTCCTATCGAGTGGAAATTTTGTTTCATTTACTAATCAGTTTCCATGAGATATACTCAGGCTTGGTCTTTTTGTGACTTGCCATGGTATCTAATAAGACCCCCATGCCTAAGATGTACATTAGGATACAGAAGTGGGGTACTACACTTGATCAGAATAACGATAGAATTGGGTGCCTAACTAACTGCTAACTTGGCATTAGTGGCCTGGGCTGCGCGTAAGTTGTTAAAGAGAGAGAAAGTATAAATAAGAGGTCATAGGGAAAGTTGACCAGAATTGTCTGAAACTTGGGATAGAATTGGGCTGTGTTGAATTCTTCCCTGTTATGATTTTTTTCTTCTGCTATTTCTATGCTCCGAATCTCATTTTCTGGCTGGAACCTCTTTATTAATACAACTGGAATTGGTTGTTCTATCATATTTTTCTGGTTCCTGTCCGTATCTTTGTGATACGTTCCTTGTTCCTGATAATAAAACAAGTTTAATTCTATGATTAGAAACAAGGATAGTTGCAGGCACTATATAGAAACTAACAATTTTTAAGATGAAGGCATATAAATGGTACTAAAAATGGGCATATTCTTATTTTTTTTGCCATCCTGTATCAGTTATCCAAAATAAATACGACAATAATATTTGGTTGGAGTGCATCTCTTTGTTATACAGATGATTGGACAAGACAAAAGTGAGCTTCATAAGGTGAGGGGTAGGGGTAAGGCTGAAAGCAATGTGTAATTTTGTATAAATAGGCTTTTGAACTCCAGTTGTGAGATTAATCGGGGATTTTTCCTGCATGTTTCACTGTTTCTGATTTTGTAGTAGGCATAGCATTCTTATGTTTCAGTCTCCATTCATGTATCTCATGTTTTGTTGATCGTAACAAAATAGTTAAGAAGTTTCCTATTTAACCTTTTTCATTTCTAGTTCATAATAAAATTGTATTAGTTTTTCCTTTTTCACTTCCATTGCATGTGCAAATAAATAAATTAAAAATTATTAGAGAATTAACTGTATAATTAAAAAATATTAATGTTATCTTATTTGAATAGAATAGACAAACAGAAACAAAAAATTTCAAAAAACCTGACACATAAAGGAACATAGAAAGTAATGGCCTAGGTGTTAGTCATCACTAAGTCTATTACTATATATATGGGTGATGTGTCTAACCTATGTGATACAAATTTTACCAAATAAGTTGTATCTTGTTTGTCTTTGAATTCACGTGCTGTTAGAGTCTGTCTAATATTAATCTTGGGTTACCTACAAATATCTCAACACACTTCCTGCTCTAGATGTCAAATGTCTAGCATAAAGGGTGTGCAAAGGTGTCTGACTTTGCTTAAATTGAAACAATATGGCTAGAATCTAGTCGCCTTATAACTTTAGGAATCTTTCTCCCTTGAGCCTACTTTTTATTTTGAGGGTGAACAAGCCCAGTCCATTTTAATATGGTATTAGAATTTAGAGCATTGGCATTCAATGGGAACTGTCCTGACACAGTTCCACTGCCAGACTCCTTATTTAAGTATGGAACCAATTTGTTTTTAAACATTTTTCCATAATTTCCAGGTTAAATCTTTAACAAACTTTCTGGTAACTTCTATTTCAACCCTAATTTTTAGTTCCTGCTGCCAAGTCCCTCCTTCTAGTGATCTGAAATTAATAGACTTCTTCTCTATGTTCTTGCTTCATCTTTAAATTCTCCCCCTTAAATCTAACTGGGTAAATAGGTCAGTTAAGCAGTTATTTAATTAAAGATTTAATTGTTTCTTCTGTTCCCAGTTTGGTTGAAGTGTGTCAAATTTTTTCTCCTTTTAGAAAAATGTCAATTTCGTCCACATATAGAAAAATTTTTGTCAATTAAGTCATCTCCGTTAAATACAAACTAACGGTGTTAACTGCATTATTTTCGCTTAGGTTAAACTTTCTCGCTTGAGCGAGATTTGCAGAAAACCAAAACACAAGTTTTGCTGATATTTTCTCTTAAGCTAAACAATTTTCGCTTGAACTAGATATTTTCGCTTAAGCTAAAATATTTTCGCTTGAACTAAAAATGTCCTGCAACTAAAGTTGAACCATTGTAACTCTTTCGTGTGAGCGAAACTTACTTCGTCTGGGGCTAAAACTTGGGGTGCTCACTAAACATAAGTTTAGTGGCTTCACGAGAATAAGTTTAGTGGGAGTATTACGATGAACATTGGAGATTTGGTCTCGCTGAGGGATTTCGATTTTAATGGGAATGAGTTTGTTGGGTTGATTCTGCGTGGTTTGAATGGGATGAAGTTGGAGCGGTTGGATTTGAATAATAACCACTTCATGGGTCCGATCCCTGATTTTGTAGCGGACTAAAATGAGTTTTGAAAGCAATGATTTTTTTTCTTGTCGAAGCCTAGGGCTATGTGTGCATTGGAGGTGATGGCGTTGTTGGATTTTCTTGGGAGGTTGGGTTACCCTCAGATTTTGGTTGATTCATGGAGTGGCAATAATCCGTGATGGAGGTAACGAATACACCATTCAATTATTAAAGACCATGCAATGGAGGTAACATTGGATTCTCTTGTTGGATAAAGTACCACTAAGGTTAAAGTTATTCAAAATAATAATTTCCACCTTTCCATCACCGTTGCACTTTATCCCCAACCATGGCCCATCACACGGATTATTGCCACTCCACGAATCAACCAAAATCTAAGGGTAACCCAACCCCCCAAGAAAATCCAACAGCGCCATCACCTCAAATGCACACATAGCCCTAGGCTTCGACAAGCTAAAATCATTGCTTTCAAAACTCACTTTATCCGCTGCAAAATCAGGGATCAGATCCATGAAGTGGTTATTATTCAAATCCAACCGCTCCAACTTCATCCCATTCAAACCACGCGGAATCAACCCAACAAACTCATTCCCATTAAGATCGAAATCCCTCAGCGAGACCAAATCGCCAATGTTCATCGGAATACTCCCACTAAACTTATTCCTGTGAAGCCACTAAACTTATGTTCAGTGAGCACCCCAAGTTTTAGCCCCAGACGAAGTAAGTTTCGCTCACGCGAAAGAGTTTCAGTGGCTCAACTTTAGTTGCAGGACATTTTTAACTCAAGCGAAAATATTTTAGCTTAAGCGAAAATATCTAGTTCAAGCGAAAATTGTTTAGCTTAAGTAAAAATATCAGCAAAACTTGTGTTTTGGTTTTCTGCAAATCTCGCTCAGGCGAGAAAATTTAGCCTAAGCGAAAATAATGCAGTTAATACCGTTAGTTTGTAATCAACGGAGATGACTTGATTGACACAAATCTTTTCTATATGTAGACGAAATTGACATTTTTCTAAAAGAGGGACGAATTTGACACACTTCAACCAAACTGGGGACAAAAGAAGCAATTAAATCTTATTCTTATCCCATGATAGCTTATATCATAAATTTAACTACGAACTTATTGGAATGTGCTAAAAGAAGCTTATGAGAATTATAAGCCATTTTCGATACTCCAGATAAATTAATCAGAAGCTTTTCCAGTGGCCACCTTAAGGTGATTGTTGAAACTTGAAATCTATGCCGGTTTGGTTTTAACTGGTCTTGATTTCTGGTGCAATATTATTTAGTATTGAGTACGCTAATCTTAATTTATTTTTTCAATGTCCCAGCTGAAACTGTAATATACAGAATCTATTATTACATTAATAGATCTGGAAATGGTTGTCTCACTTTGAGGGAACTGAAGCGTGGAAACATAATTGATGCAATGATGCATGCTGATGAAGAAGAAGATATCAACAAGGTTTTGAGGTAGATAAACTATGATTATCTTTAACCTTACACAATGTCTCTGTTTAGGTGCCAAAACATTTTCATACGAAAATATCCTGACTGTTTTTACTTTACCTGATAATTTATTGTAGGTACTTCTCTTATGAGCATTTTTATGTTATATACTGCAAGTTTTGGGAGCTGGATACAGATCATGATTTCCTGATAGACAAAGAGAATCTTATCAGATATGGTAACCATGCGCTTACCTACCGAATTGTTGATAGAATATTTTGTCAGGTTTGTGTAGATTACATGTTTCCTGTCTGAGATTTAATTGTTTCTAACTTCAGTAACAGACCCAATACCTACTCTCTTTTGAATGCAATATATTTAGTTCAGTGTCCATCAACTTTTATTTATCAAATCATTTATTGAAGATGCGGATTTTGACTTGCTTCAATATTATCTTTCAGATCCCAAGAAAGTTTACCAGTAAGGCTGGGGGAAAGATGGGATATGAAGATTTTGTTTATTTCATACTGGCAGAGGAGGATAAACCGTCTGAACCAAGTCTTGAGTATTGGTATTTGCTTTTCATCCGTTATCTATTTCATTTGTTGGTCTTTTTTTTTTAAAGGAGTTTTCAGATTAGTTTCTCTGCTTTGCTAGATTAGGCACATGGTTAAAATGTGCTTTATTTGATTGGATTTTGAATGGTGCACATCCCTGTGCTGGGGTCCATTCTTATGAAGCTTTATCTGTAGCTGGGCGTCTAGAATGTTATGTACATTAATCAAAGGCATTGTGCAAGAGAGAACAGTTCTATTTGTGCCAAGTAACCCATGTGCTTGAGACTGGGAATATGTTATTGTAAGTTTGGTCAACTGCATTCTATAGTCTGATCAAGTGTAGTATCAAATGATTATAGTATACTAGAGAGTTGCTGAAGGATGCTTGGCACATCAGAAAATTGGACAGTGGAAACTGAGCAATTGAAAATTTGGGCCATACTGTGCAGAACAATTAAAGGAAAATTAATAATGAGATGAACCTCTGCACTTTTCCATCTAAGTCTGAGTTGGAATATATGATAGGAACATCGAGTAGTATCGAATTCTCGTTGGAGGTGGGTCCCCATTAATAGCTAGGTAGCTTTTGAAGGTGGGTCCCTCAACTGCCTTGGTACTTATCAATTTAAGGCTGGTTGGTGATGTCTCGGAAAAAGTTGCCTGCAAAGGGTTCACCGAGTGAAGTGTTGTCGAGTGCAAGTTGCCAAAACGTGGACCCTTAGGTTGGTGCTAGGAACATAGGTATCATGGGGTGCCCAAGTCCCACATTGAGTTGTGTGGAATGCTTGGTGGAGTATTTAAGTGTTTTTTTCTCCCCATTCAATATCTTGCTTTTAAAGGTCGGTTCCCCAACTGTCTGGTACTTATCAGTATACTTTTCATCCTTTGCAAAGTGTTGGAGCAAAATGATATGCTTTACATTGTAACTGCTCTTTTATATCTTCACCAGAAAGCATGCTAATTGATAGACAGTGGATATTTTACATTGTGGTTAACATGTTTTCCAACTTTTTAACCATCATCGTATGGGCTGACTTGAAAATATCACTATTAGGTTCAAGTGCATAGATTTGGATGGAAATGGAGTTCTGACAAGAAATGAACTGCAATTTTTTTATGAGGAGCAATTGCATCGGATGGAGTGCATGGCCCAAGAGCCTGTGCTTTTTGAGGACATATTATGTCAGATAATTGACATGATTAAACCTAAGGTTTGGCTTTCCGTCTTTTGCTGATTGTTTGATCTGTTATTGTAACATTGTTAGGTAAGATTACCTGGAAAAAGTGAGTGCAGATCAGTGAGAAGTTTGATTTTTTTTTCCTGGAATAAAGCTTATCCCAAACATTTTGTCCCCCCTTCTCTTTTCCTCTATATCTTTGGTTGGTGTCATGTCAGTGTTGATTTATTATTTTGATGTTTTTTAATCAGTTGAAATTTTTCGCTCTGCAGGATGATAGCTTTATAACACTGCGAGATCTGAAAGGTGGTAAACTTTCAGGAAGTGTTTTCAACATCCTGTTCAATCTCAACAAGTTCATGGCCTTTGAAACTCGTGACCCATTTTTGATCCGTCAGGTGCATGAAATATTTGATAAATTTTATTGCATTGTTGAGTTGTATGTGGGCTTGGCTACTGTTAGTGACATGGTTAGTAATTGGTATGCATGTTTTTGTGTGATTAGGAACGTGAGAATCCAACATTGACAGAGTGGGATCGATTTGCTCATAGAGAATACATCAGGCTTTCAATGGAAGAAGACGTAGAAGATGTCTCCAACGGAAGTGCGGAAGTCTGGGATGAATCACTGGAGGCTCCTTTCTAAAGCTATTTTAGGTAAGTGTTTTTGAAATAAGACTTTTCTTTTGACTTCTGACCATGCTACATGCTTAGAAGTTTGATTTATGTTTACTTGAAAGGTGAAATCAGGAACTTGAGGTCTTCGTTCAGTGCAGTGTCTATTCCCTCTTCTCTCTTTTTTTAACATTCTGAATTTCTCTTACTTTGGGCGTTGTATATATGTGTGTATGTGTGTATGTGTGTATTAGCACACAGGGATGAAAAGAAATTAATGCCCCATAACTGATCGACTGGCCATTATTCAGAGACACTGGGCTCAGGATCAGCTTTTAACTGGGACTGTGCCAATTTTGCTTCAACTAGTGAGAAATTCCGAAGCTAAGAAAATGTGATTTTGGTGGGCAAGTTCCAAAAATATTCTGATATGCTGGTAGTGATAAAACTTTGAGCCATTATCATGGAAGTTTTGTTGCCTTCTGTGGCCATCCGTGCAAAATGAGGACGTTTTCTGAGAAGATTGAATATTATTAACATCAGTTAGTATGTTATTCGGGGGACCCAAGTTGTTAAGGAACATAAGTAGCAATATTTTCTCATCTTTGGAACTTTTAGTTGTTTGCTTCAGTGATCGACCCCCTTTTGCCCCAGATCTGTTGAGGAGTGCATTTGTTTCATCGTCTCTGGTTGCCGTCTTTCACTGAATATTTTTGTTAGGCATCGAAGAATTTAACTGAATATTTTTGTTAGGCATCGAAGAATTTAACGAGTAATGCTAGACAAATAAAAATGTCACAATTTTTTTTTCTGGATGATGAGATTTATCTTTCAAGATGTATGCAAGGATTATATTGATTCTTCCGTATACATACTTGTTGACTGTTTTTTTCTATTGGGAGGACGGTGGGCTGAAGAGGGTGTATGTTTCATCCAATCGCTTTGTACGTTGCATATATTTCTTTTGAATCATCCTACTTTTGTCTGGTATTTTTCTTGAAGAAAGACGTAGATATAGTGATCTCCATCGTTATTGCTAAATCCAGATGAAGTTTGAAGGTGACCAAGTAAGAAATCTAAGTAACTTTAGGTTTAGGAGCGAAAAGAAAAGTTGCTTTAGGATTTGAGATTGACTTATGAAAAAATGGAACCTGAGTAAGAAATCGGTGTCTGGAAAATGTTACCGAGACTATTTAAAAGGCAACTAGTGATGGGTTTGGGATTGATGAGTTCGATTGGTAATTAGTTGACACAGTAAGTATAGAGTCAGAATTTTTGGGCTAAGTCTTAATTACTAATCAATTGTTTGACTGGAGAGGTGCAGGCTTTATTGACTCATATTTGAACTTGTATAAGTGCATCTGGCTATACTCATAAATTGAAAATTATGGAAGTATTAACTTGTTAAATAAATGAGAGTTAACATAAAATTGTAGTGCATCCCTTCTCTCTTTTTGGGTCGAGAAAGAGGAAATTGGAGTGGCATAAAGCTATGCAACGTGGTCACTAATACTACTCTTCTCTCCAATATCTGAATCGATTGTCCTGTCTTGTACGTTGCACTGTCCGGTAAGTCATACGGAAAAATAAATAATCTTAATCTTTTTTAAGGTGCTCTTTTCTTAATGGCTACATATCCGGAAAAGCTGTGGTCCATATCCTTATCATCATTTTCAATGGACCCCAGCCCAATAACTTTTGTTTACCTTTCTAATACAAAATACATCTCACTATTAACAAAAGAGAAAATTGACCCCAAAGCAACCCATCCAGTTCTTGGATTTAGGCAAAAAAAATATTGCCATGGTGGAGGGAACACTCACTTGCTACCCTACAAATCTTCCACTTGTTTAATTCAATCAAAATATCTTGCGCTTTTTTTTTTTAAATTGGAATTTAATTTTTGTGGGCATTAGATCGTTCCAGTTTATAGATTAGACAGAACTCCAAATCCCACCCCCTTTAGTTAGAAAAATTAGTTTCACGTGTATATTCTGGAGAGAATATCTTGTTAATATATTCCTTTTGGTATACTTTTTATTTTTAGAATGGTATAATTGTATAGGCTGTATAGGATGTCCTGGCTTTTAGGATGTGTTTGGATCAATTTGGATTGAGAGTGGAATTGAAGAAGAGTGAGTAGATGAATTTTTGGAAATGGAAAGAGGATTGTGTTGTTTGGATTAAGGAATAGATTTGAGATGAAAGTTTGTGAAAATTTGTGTATAGTATAATGGATATGATATATTAAAAAAAAAATATTTTAATGGATAAAATTATATAACTATTATTTTATCCTTGGAAATAAAGGTGATATAATTTTAATTTTAAATGTAAATAATGGAAATGATATTAAAATTGGGAAGATAAAATTAAAATTAAAAGAGAAGGGTAGGAAAAAAAATATACCCATTTATGGTGGTGCTATGTTTCACATCCATTTAACAACTTATAATTGAGAAATTAAATTATGTACCAAATTAAAATTCATTTAATAACTTAAATAATAATATTTTAATTATATTTATTTTATTTTACTTTATTTTAAAATAGGTAGTAAAATGAGTGCGAAAGTATTATTTTCCATACACCCATAATGCATTCCCTGCCAGAATTCATCCTTTTTCTGGGAATGCAGCGCTCAAGTGAGACTATTTTTTACTTTGTGTATATTTCCTCCAAATCTGTTCTTTTTGAATGAATGTTTCTCACTTAAATCATCGCCAACAAATTGCTTCACAATCACCGAAACAAACAGTAACCTATCCTCCCATTAACACGTGAAGAATGTGACACCCTGAAATAAACACACTGTTAGGTTTGATTGTAAAGAATACATTACAATAACTTTTTTGAAGAGTTTACCAAAACTATACTTTTATTCTTTTTTTTTTTAATAATTTAAATCCAATCTAGAACACATCTAAAATAAATACAGAGCTTATTGCATATGAAATTAGAAGAAAAAAAGGAAGAAATATAGGAAATGGAATAATAATAATTGGACAGTTTGATGCGAAATCTAATTAAGAAAAAATAGTTGATAACATAAAGTATGCTAAAAAAAAGAGTGTGAATAAGTTGGAGTGGGAAAAGAAAAGGTGGTGTGACAGTATAAGTTAGGTTGTGAGCTTGAAATAAAACTGTAGGTATGAGCAGCCCATAGAGATGAAGTCAGCTACTTTACCAAATGTCATGCGAAATTCTGACTATTAAAGTAATTAAGACTTTAGGTTTTGAGGAGGTATATTCTAAGGATAGCCTTTTTCTTATTCCCTTCATATGCAAAGGCATCAAATTTATAAAAACCATTAAAATTCATTTGCCTAATTATTATTATTATTATTATTATTATTATTATTATTATTATTATTATTATACACAGAGTTAAAGGGAAGGGTGATAAGAGCGTGAAAGAAACGTAATGTGAGAGAGTGAGTTAAGTTGAGAGAGTGAAGAAGTGGTATCCAAAAACGAATATTCCTTTACAATACTCCGCCACAAATTCGGTCCCTTTCTTTCGCGCTTCCCCTTTTTTCTATAAAAACAGAGTAACCAAACAAACCCCACAACACAACACAAAAGAGAGAAAAAAAAGAGAAAAGAAAAGAAGAATGTGCGAAGCGCTGAAGACGCAGTACCAGGTAAACGAGGAGATCGGTCGTGGACGCTTCGGAACCATCTTCCGGTGTTTCCACCCTCTCTCCAACGAACCCTACGCCTGCAAGCTCATCGACAAGTCTCTTCTCGCCGATTCCACTGACCGTGAGTGTCTCCAGAACGAACCTAAATTCATGACCCTTCTCTCTCCTCACCCTAACATCCTTCAAATCTTCGATGTCTTCGAGGACGACGATTATCTCTCCATCGTCATGGACCTCTGCCAGCCCCACACCCTCTTCGACCGCATCGTTAACGGCCCCATCCCCGAGACCCAGGCGGCCCTCCTCATCAAGAGCCTTCTCGAAGCCCTGGCCCACTGCCATCGCATGGGCGTCGCCCACCGCGACATCAAGCCCGACAATGTTCTCTTCGACTCCGCGGATAATCTCAAGCTCGCCGACTTCGGCTCGGCGGAGTGGTTCGGCGACGGGAGCACCATGAGTGGCGTGGTCGGGACGCCGTACTACGTGGCGCCGGAGGTTGTGATGGGAAGGGAGTATGATGAGAAAGTTGATGTGTGGAGCTGTGGTGTTATTTTGTATATAATGTTGGCAGGGATTCCCCCTTTCTATGGAGACTCTGCTGCCGAGATCTTTGAGGCTGTTGTTAGGGCTAACCTTCGCTTCCCTTCTAGAATCTTCCGGAATGTCTCCCCCGCCGCCAAGGATCTCCTCAGAAAAATGATCTGTCGAGACCCTTCTAGAAGGTTCTCAGCAGAACAGGCCTTGAGTAAGTTCATCACTTTCTGCAGAAGGAGTCTTCGTGTTCGTGTTTCTCGTTAATTTTGGGGATTTTGTGCTGATGGGCTGTTTTGTTATTTGTAGGACACCCTTGGATCTTGAGTGCCGGTGACACAGCTCAGTTGACTTGAATGTGGGATGAATGCAATGGAGCTAGATATACATATATATATATATATATATATAGAGAGAGAGAGAGAAAGAGAGACACGACCTAAGCTGCCTTACTTGGTTGGAGTAGCTGATTTTGCCCCTTGTCTTTGTTCTCTTCTACTATGACAATAAGCTGGTCTACTCGTGGTGGCAGAGGAAGGAACGGAACAGAGGAAGCTTCTGTAAATTCTGGTGGTTGCAAGTAGATTTTTTCCCTTTTTGTTTTTTTGCCATGGAATCTGAGAGAGACTCTGTATGTATGTATGTATGTGAGTCCTGAGAATCTTGTTTTCTTCCACTCTCGATGATTTTCTCTGTATAGAAAGTGAGAAAGTGGGTAATCTCCCTGACTCCCGCACTACAAAGTGGAGTTTCAAACTGTTCTTGTAAATGCAATAACCATAATAATAAGGATAATTTTGAGTGAATATGTTACTGGCTTCTCGATCTCTTTTCATCTCAATGTATTCATTTCTCTTTTCTTTTGGTCTCATCATCAAATTAGATTCTGCTATAAAAGAATCGATTCAGACAGAGGAAGAAGAAGAACATTTTTAGTGGTTATTTTATTGATAATTTTAAGTTTTATACAGTTCGAACATTAAATTTGAGACACCAAGAAGATCTATGATGTGTATTTCAGATACTCACATGTCAAATTTTGTGTGTACTTTCAGCAACAATTTAGTCTTGCTGAAATTTCAAGCCACAAGGAACCAACCTGTCATCAAGGTTTGCAGAGTCTTCAGCACGACTAAAGACTTCTTTTCTTTGAATAAAATATCTTTCTTTAGTTAGAATTAATTCAACCCATTTTCATAAATTTTTAAATTTCAATATCTATTTTCAACCTATTATATATTAATATTTATATATCCTCCTCTACTTATAATTGCTAAAAAATGTTTAAATATTTATTTTGATATAGTTTAACTTTTACAAAATGAATCTTTTCAAAATACAAAATGTTTAATTCAACTCAACCCACTTACAATACAATCAAATTAAGTTGTTAAATATAAAATATATAAATCCAACTTATTAAATTCGATTATATATATTAAATTAAACTCCATTTAATCTCACCATATCAATTGAGTAAGAACTTACATTAAAATTAGTGTCTACAATGACCCTTGGATTTATCTTTGAGACCTTTAGAAAATAGTTTTCTGACGGATACATTTATAAAAGTTTAATATTATAATTTACTTTATTGTATTACTATTTCAACTACTTTACTGATATTTTTTATACACATTTTCTATTATCATACTTTTAAGAATATTATGCTTATATGTATATATTTATACAATCAAATTTAATTTCTTATAACTCTTTATTATAATAACACAACTAATAATAAATTTTAAAATAAATTAGTTATAATCTTTATAAATAAAAGTTAGATATTTAGTTTATTTTAAAAAAATTAATTTTCATAAAAAAATAAAAAAAAATACATGTTGTATTGTGATATATTTTAACCATAGTAAAGTGTATTCGGTTTCGATTGGAATAAATTTGGATGAATTGGTTAAGAAGGGATATTATTAGTATATAATTAAATTTTAAAATCTAATACGGATTACTTGATTGATTCTCAAGGATTTGTTAAATTGAACAAGCATTGATTTGGCTAAGTTGATTGATTCTATGATACATGTTATTCTAATTCAAATATTGATTCAACACTCATATTTCTTATGACATTAGAGAAGTTTTTTGAACTCATTTAAAACTTTTTAATAAATGGATGTCACTCGAAATTTGATTATACATACTCTGTAATGTAATTAACATGAAGATGCATGACATGTTTTTATTTATATTATATATAAATTAATTTTAAAGACTTTTATCTAAATGATATTATAATTACAATTTTATTTTACTAGTGTTGAATAATAATTTTAATGCGACCATGTATAAGAAGAACTTTTTTTAGCAAGTATTTAATATTTTATTTCGCATTCAAAATATATTCTTTTTGAATGACGTATCTCTCCAACTTCAAATTAATTAAGACACTCAAATAATAAACCAATCACATTTCACAACTTCTAAATGAGGTATTAACTATACATAGTATATGAAGATTTATATTTTTTGGTTTAGGAGGAAAAAGAATTATGAAGAAAATAAATCTGTTTTTTTATTTATTTTTGTCTTTTTCCTTTATATAGAAAATTTGGTGTGACATATAACCACTAAAAAAACCATGTGACTACATACAGTGCTCTGTTTTTAATAAACTGTTTAAAAAATAAAGTGTTATGTAATAATGTATGTTAGGTTTGACTATCAGCTACAATTCTAATTCTCTTCATCTTTTTCTTCTTTTCTTTAAAACTTGCGTGGGACTCGTTTATTTTAATCCATGGAAAAGTCTAAAAATATATTATAACAAATATTATCAATCAACACCATGTGATTTCCGATTTAATTATTAAAGTTCCAAAGCAGAAAATAAGTATTTTAGTTGAGGTCTAAAAAAAATGATTTTCATTCGATCTAATATTTAATTATAAATGTTAATATTTTAATTTCAAATTGATCAAATAATATCGATAAAAATCAATAATATAATATTGTTTGTTTTGAAAATTCGTCTGTTATATTTTATTCTTAAAAGCACTTTAAAGAATGAAAAAAATATATTTAAACTGTCATTTATTTTGATTTCTAAATAATGTATAATTATAGAGCGTGGTAGTAAGAAAAAAAATTATTTTTAAATGACATTGTTTAGTTGTAACGGTAGAGAGAATATAAGTTGATAGAAAAGTAGTCTTGCTTATGAACCTTAGCTTTATATTTAGTGAATATAATTAATTAAGGTGTGAACGTGATGTTATGTTCACTTCAACATAGTGTCTCATTATTATTAATTTTATAATGTTTTGAATCACTTTTATTCTTTTATTTTCATACACTGAATAAATTGTGGAGTGAATATTTTACTTTTTCCAAAAAAATAGACTTAAACTTTCTTTTATTTAATTTCTTCCTTAACCTTCTTCTTATAAAAATAGAAACCTAGTACCATATAGTAATTTTATTTTAACGAGGTCTGTATCGTACAGTTTGTGTGGTAAAGTTGGGGAACAAGATCCATTATAGTAGCATTTTGAAACATTCGATTGTTTTTATATTAAAATATTTATTATTTTATTCTATTAACATATTTAATTTAAGTGGAGGCAAGATCCGTTTTATTTCATGTTGAAAAATGAAAATAGGTTAAATCTTTTTGCCGTATTTGATGAGGTTGAATCTGGAAGGCACGAAATTGGTCGTGTTTCATACCCTTATGACGCATTACTGGTCAAGTCTTTAAAATAAAAAATTATTTAATCATATTTAATGGGAGGAGAAATCGAATAAAGATAATTTGTTAGATATTTTATAGAAATAGTCATCAACAAATATTTTGTAATATGATACTCGTCTTATCACACCTAATAGTTTTATATTATTTAAAAATTGAGATTAAATCTAATTTACATTTTTCTTTTTTAAATTAAAATTCTAAAATAAAAAATATTATAGTGAATGATCTTAATTACATCAAATTTAAAATAAATAAATAAACGTTTTTGCTTACAAGAGTTGATGGGTATGAATTGAGAAGCGTAAGCAATGACGTCATAAGAAGTTGAAGATAAGCAATTGTGTATATATATATATATATAGGCATGCCCTTATCATAGTGGGGCCCACTGTGAGTATAGGTTGTTGGGACCATGCCTCCCACATGTCACCCCTCATTTTCATTCTCCTCTTTTCAGTTTACTTCAAAACACCTTTTTTACCCATAAATTACTAACTTTCATTCCTTCCTTCCTACTCTATAAAGCGTTCATAATTTATTTACATCAAATAATTACTAAAATAAATATTGGTATAATAAAGAGTTCATAAAAATATTTTTTTTATCGTAAATACATTTTAAGAATTTGTAAAAGATTAATTATATGTTCAAGTTATATGTTATTTTAATAAAGGTTAAATATGTTTTTAGTCCCTATATTTTGAGGCGATTTTGGTTTTAGTCCATTTTCAAGCTATGGTACAATTTAGTCTTTCAACTTTAGTAAACTCTGGTTTTAGTCCTTTTTACCAAATTTTTTAAACTTTATTTGTTGTTTCACGTTTTATTATAGCATTTGGATTGTTTACACTGTTTGACACATTTTTACTTCAATGTTAACTGAGAAAGCATTTGGATTGTTTACACTATTTGACACATTTTTACTTCAATGTTAACTGAGAAACGTGTTTGAAACAACAAATAAAGTTAAAAAGATTTGGTAAAAAGGACTAAAACCAGAGTTTACTAAAGTTGAATGACTAAATTGTACAATAGTTTGAAAATGGACTAAAACCAAAATCGCCTCAAAGTATAGGGACTAAAAACATATTTAACCCTTTTAATAAATACATGTGACGTTTGTTAAATATTAAATTAATATTAAATTGTATTATTTATTCATAGAGTTAAACAAAACAGTGAAACTAACAATATAATTCTTTTACTATAATAAAAATATATACATCAAAATTCATGAACCCAATATTTATTTAATTATTTAAAAATATTATTGTTTATCAATAATATTTTTTATGAAATACTTTGTGAAATTGTTTATATTTTTATTTTCAAAAATAACGAATGGAAAGGTATTGATATACTACGTTAATATTTTATTTGAAAAGAAAAGAAGATAATTTTAAAATTTTATTAAACGGTGATAACAATTAGAGCTGTCAAAACGGGTAATCTGGCTCGATCCGGCCGGGCTCACACGGGTTGGTCACTTAGTGAGTCAACCCAACCCGGCTTATTTATTAGCGAGCCAGAAAAATTTGAACCCGGTCCGACCCACCACAGGTTAGTAGGTAAACGGGGTTAGCTCACTAGCCCATTTAATTACATTTTTTTTTAAAATAAAAAAATACAAACTTTCTGTAATTTAAATTTAAACAATTTTCACTCCCAAAAAATCATGTTAAAGACAATTCAAAATAATAATAAAAATTACAATATAATCCAAATATCATTCAAAAACAAACACAAAAAACTTACAAATAAGTTTCTTATATTTATCATTTTTTGTTGTTGTTGTAACCCTTGACCATTGTTCTTGGTGTCTCCAAATTTACTAATAAAGATTTTCCTAATATCAGAACAATTCCGACAATCAATAAAAAAATATTAGTAAAAAAAAAGAGAACTAGTACTCAACAACATCGACAAAAAAATAATAGTTTAATCTGTAACATAATTTCTCAAATTCAAAGATATCAAAAAGAACTTATTCAAATAATGTATNCTCAAATTGTTTAAATAAAATGAACAAAATTTGATACAAGCATGTCAGAACATGAAAAAATCATTCCATGTCTTCAAATCCCCTAGAACAAAAAACAAATTCGCAAACCCCTATTTTTGTAATTATAGGGTTTTTGAAAAAAAAAAGAAAGAGAAGTGAGAAAAAAATGTGGAGAAAAGAGAAGAAAAAAGGAAGGGTGTTTTACCTGCTCCTTGAAGAATTTAAGTGAAGTGAGGGTGAGAGCACCGTCAAATGAGAGCAAGTACCGTGAGAGTGATTTCTGAGAGCAGATGTTACTTTTTTTGTATGCACAGTGAGTGAAGAAAATATTTTATTTTTTAGGGTTTCATAAATAAAATAATAAATTAAAAAAAATAAAATTAGGTAGGTGGGTTGGTGGGCCAACCCGGCTCACCACGGGTTCAACCCGCATGAGCCGGGTCTAAATGAGCCGGGTTGAAATCTGACCCGCATATAAGTCGATTGTATTTTTCAAACCCAACCCGGCCCGAACCAGTGACGGGTCGGGTTGGCTCGCGGGTTGTGACCCATTTTGACGGCTCTAATAACAATAATATATTCTAAATGAAAGATTTGAAAGAAATCGTAAAAACTTAATCCATCATTGAAGTTGAACCAAAGTTTCCACCAATAGATAATGTTTGTATTTGTCTTCGGTATATGAAATAAATTTATTCAGATTTTTATGCTAGTCGATCAATAATAAATTCACCACTAATCCTAAATCCATAAACCTTAAATTTAATCTTAACTTTAACATAAACCATAAATCATAACCATAACCATAAATATAAACATAAAACTAAACCCTAAATCCTAACCATAATCTTAACCCTAATCTTAACCATAAATCATAAACCTTAACCCTAAACCCTAAACAATAAATCCTAACCTTAAACCTTAATCCTAAAAACTAACCATAACACTAACCCTGACCCTAAACTATAAACTCTAAACCCTAACCTTAAACCCTAAATAATAAATCCTAACCCTAAACCTTAATCCTAAAAACTAAACGTAACATTAATCCTGACCCTAAATCCTAACCATAACCATAAAACCATAAACCCTAACAATAAACCCTAAACCCTAACCCTAACCGTAAACAATACCCATAAAACTAACTCTAACCTTAACCCCGAACTCTAAACCATAAACCATAAACCCTAAACCCAAACAATAAACACTAACCTTAACCATAAAACCCTAAACCTTAATCCTAACANTGGCCCTAACCCTAAACCATAAACCTTAACCATAACCCTAAACCCAAACGATAAACATTAACCTTAACCATAAAACCCTAAACCCTAAACCTTAATTCTAACACTGTCCCTAACCCTAAACCATAAACCTTAACCATAACCCTAACCCCAAACTTCAACCCTAACCATAAAACCCTAAACCTTAACAGTAAACCATAACCCTAAACATAAACCCTAACCCTAAACCCTAAACCTTAAACCCTACCCCTAAACTCTAACCTTAAACCTTAACCCTAAACCCAAACCCTAAACCATACACCCTAACCATAAATCCTAACCCTAAACCCTAAACCATAACCCTAAACACTAACCATAACATTAACCCTAACAGTAACCATAAACCTTCAGCACTAACCATAAACCCTAATCACTAACCCTAAACCCTAACTCTAACCCTAAACCCTACCCCTCACCCATAACCATAACCATACCTTAAACCCTAACCCTAAATAGTAACCCTAACTCTAACCCTAAACCATAATATTAAACCATAGCTTTAAACCCCAAACACCAAATCCTAACCTCAAACATTAGCCTTAACCCTAACCATAAGTCCTAAACCGTAACCCTAAATCATAAATATAAACCCTAACTCTAAAACCTAAACCCTAACCATAACCTCAATCATAACCCTTAAATCTAACATTAAACCTAACCTTAATCCTAAACAGAAAACCAATAAAATTAAACCCTAACCACTAACCATAACCCTATCCTTAAAACCTAATAAAAAACTTTAACCCAAACCCTAACTCCAAATAATAATATAATCTCATAACCACAAACCTTAAACCGTAAATCCTAACCATATTTTAAGGTTCAAAATTTAGTGTTCAAAGTTTAATATTAAGATTTAGGATTTAGTGTTAGGATTTAGAATTCAACGTTAGAAATCAACATTAGTGATCAATAGTACATTCCAACTATATTTTAAATATTTTAATTGAATATTGGATAAACAAATACTCTAATTTAAGTTCATTTTATTAACTATATTAATTTTAATCTGTCCGTGATATTGTTACTTGATTGATTATTTAACGGTAAAAGTTTCATAAAAAAAAAAACTTACTATATATTTTTATTAAACTCACGTCATAATTTAAATAAAATAATGATTACTTGAATGATTATGAGATACTCAAACAATACATTTATACAAAAGTAATAAATATTTTGAGACATATGCAATTAAAAAATCTAATAAATAAACGAACCTATTTAGTAAATTCTCTTGCTTTAGGTAAATCACATTGCAAATATTTCTCCATGGTTCATCGAGTTTTCCTCGCATGGCAGTAGCTTTTAAAACTTCAATCTAGACAAGCAACATTTTCTTTTATTCCAAGCATCCGTTCAATTAACACACGCGTGGACTAATTAAAAATTATGTAAGCCTGCAAACTATAAGAAAGTAATTAATGTGTCTTTAATTTAACAATTAATACTAAAGAAAAAAAGTCAAATAATGAACAAGAAAATAATATAGTTAGAAGAGTTAATGTTTGTTTGGTGATTAATAAGTATTGAACAAAAACATGAAAATGATAAGATCCTAAAAGTAAAAGGTAAGGAAAATGTTTCTTTAACATCTTTATTTTATAGTAATTTGTGATTATTTTGTTTCAAATATAATAAATTTAAACAAATTAATAAAATAGTACATATTAATAAAAAGTTGTTAAAAAATGTTCCACAAAATTCTAAAAATAATAAATAAAAAAACTTTTATTTTTGAGATATTAACAAGATGTGAGAAAGACATGAAATGTCAAATCTATATATCACAAAAATCCATTTTAACGATCAAATTATTGACAAATGGATGACAAGTTGGACAAAAGATAGAAGTCATATTTTTAGTCCATAGATATTAATTCATTTCGTTTACAAATAAATTATATTTCTCCATATATTAGATCATCGATCTTGGGACCACCATTTTATATTCTGTATGTGATTTCACTGGTTAAATTAAGAATTATGGGATATTTTTTTAGGTTTTTTAGTTTTTTATTTTACTCAAAATAAGAATTTTTGACAGCTATAACTGATCAAACTTCCTTCGAGCTATTAATGCGAGACACTGATAAAAAAAAATCGTTGTTTCACCATCGTTGTTGCATAATATTCCAATAAAATATCTCATTCTATGAGGTTAACTAGACGGTAAACATATGACAAATCAAAAAGACAATTCAAATATAAAAATAGAAATTACAGAAACAATGAAAAAAGAAAGTTGGTTTTGCGAGATAGAAATAATTACTTGCTCTACACTGGTCATTCTTCTAAATACCAATTCACTCATTCTTATTGTATCTATATCTATTTTAAGAAAAAAAATATTAGATGTTTCATTACATATCATGTTTTACTTTAATACAAGGTCAATAATCATGTAATCTTATTTAACATAATAATCTTGGAATAATTTCTTAATGCTACTTTAGTTATGGGTGTCGGTATTAGTGGACCGATCGGATTATATTCTGTACGCAGTGGCTACAAAAGTTAAAATAAAAATAAAAACTAACCTTTCATTTAGAAAAAAAGTGTATTTACGAAATAAAGGGCGGGACCATGTTAGATGTGAAATGAAAAAAGAAAAAAAGAAAAAAAAAAAGGAAAAAGAGCGTAGCGTACGTAATGGCCGTTATATTGTAAGTTGAAACGGAGGTTCTAGAAGAGAAGGGAAGGATATGCTCTTTTGCCTATTTGCCAAATTGTGAGGTTTTCATACTCTAATATTCCCATAAAGTAATTCAGCGATGATAAGTTGATATGGCTCCAAAAATACGAGTAGGAATCTTTTTTAAATAAAAAAAAATGAAGGAATCTAATTAAAATTGCCGACCACGTACGGTGTTGATGGAAGCACGTGGGACGTGTGGGACGTGTGACGTGTCTGTTCTCTAGGTTGTTCTAATTCTAAAGGTCCGTACAACATGACCGTGGTCTTTCTCTTATTTCCACACGTAATCCCATCATTCACGCAGTCGCACAGAGTTCGTAAATCTCACGCTAACTACGTTAACAAAATTTCCACAAAGGAAACTGCAGAGACGGTACAGAGAGAGAGTATGTGAGTTTTTAAAAATATATTAGATAAAATAAAAAGTTAAAAGCATTTACGGGATCTATTGTTGTGTCGTTCTTGCACTGATCTTATCTTGTCTGATTATAAGGAGTGAAGGAAATTAATGTGATAAGGTGTGGAAGAGTATGAGTTATGAAATATGAATCGATTTGGTATCTGTGTGCTGTTTGGTTTTCAAATTTAAAGTAAGTAACTGTTGGATGGGGTTTCTGTCCCCACACCACGTGATTCCTGTCTGCGCCCATTAATCTTCTTTTACCTTTCACCACTTTTTATTATTTTTCTAACAATATCAAATATAAATATTCCTCTAAAATTTTCAACTTTAACTATTTTTATTTTGGCTTAATACCGCTTTTGGTTCCTAGTTTGGGAGATTTTGTTTAATATGCTTCTATCTTTTTCTTTTTAGTAACAATTGATTTCACTTTTTGAAAAAACTGTTCAATTGGTTCCTTTTTTGTTTCGACGTCAATTTTCTAACGGTTATGGTTACGATGTCAATAAGTTCTTTCATGCATTCACCTACCCAAATGTTATTTTAACAGTCCTAGCATAATGTTATGTTAAAAATCATGTCATCATCGTATACAATAAGAACTATAACAAACAATTTAAACTTGAATATGTGACGATAATAAACAATTTAAACTTGAATATGGGACAACTATGAACAAAAAGGACTCAATTGAACAGTTTTTTCAAAAGGTAGGATCAATTATTATGAAAAAAAAAAAGGTAAGACCATATTGAATAAACCCTCCCAAACTAGAGACCAAAAACGGTATTAAGCCTTTTTATTTTATTATACTTTACAACGAAAAATCATAATGAACATGAGCGGGTTATGTGAGTTAATTCGCATTAAAACTCCTAAAAAAATGAGTTAAATACTTTTCTCTATTTGCTTGCTTGATAACATATAAAATAAAAATTTATGATAAAATGATAAAATTGGGTGAGCTACATATATTTGAGTGGAGAGTGCATTTATTGAGGAAGAAGGACAGAATGAGTTGCGTTGTTTGAATGTTATAAGAAGTGGACCCCACCACAGAGTTATTGTTGCATTCGATAACTTATCTTTGCTTCGCCTAACGTGATTCCTCGTTCCAACACCAGAATATACAATAGTACCACTCTCCTATGTGGGACCCACACTCCCTACAATTTACTCATCAATTTTACTTTTTTCTCCTTTTCGCTTTAATTTTTCAACCGAATAAAATTCAGTTATAAGAAGACAAAAATATTTGAATCTAGGAAACCCAAACTGAAACTGATTCCACCAATTTTTATATCTCTCTGTTTTGGTTGCCGAGCAAGATTCCATCTTGCAGTTACTCGTATTAATTAAAGAATGCTTAAAGTAATATTAGATTATGTAGCAATAATTGCAGCAAAGTAGAGATGTTAAACCCACCACATGTCCCAACCACCAAACACGGTCCTACCCATGTGGTCGTAATGAAAGCAGTATCTGAGTCCAACCAAAATGGATAGGATTAATACCAAGAACAATACAACAGTTAGGCATAGTTCTTTATGGTCCCCAAATTTCAATCATACCAAACAACCACACATTCAACATCTTAGGTTTCGCTGGTATAATTAACAACTGGATTTTTAATACATTTTCTTTTCTCCAATCCACGCACAAATAGTAAATAATCGAGTGACGTGACGAACAAGTAACACTGTGAAAACCTCGTTTTCTCGTATGCTTTGGCTGATGGCTATTTTCGTGAGAATGCTATAATGTCTCGACGTTTGGCGTGAGTGACATGCATTCATGATTCAACTTTTAACATTGTTCAAACGACACAAGCAGCAATCCTTTTCCACTCATTACACAAGTTGCTGCATATATATGTGTAGTCACCTTTAACCTTCAGAAACAAGACACATTGCTCATTGTCGTCAATTTCAATTTCAGTACGAGGCATATGGCATCATCGACAACACTCACAATATTAAACAAATACTCATTATTCATCATAACAATATAAATAATGTCACTGAAACCATGGGCTTCACAAAACCATGCACTTTTTTTTTATACTTTTAAATTCAGTTCTGTCTACTGTCGCATTCGCAATGCTTTCGGTTGCTTTCTCTTTTCTTTATTCTGCTTCACCTGTCAATATAACAAACATCTATCTTATTTATATTTTATGTTCGTGTTAAACTAATTTTAGTTCTAAAATTACACAAAGCTTGTCAAATAAAAAGAAGAAAAATAGGTGAAAAACGGAAGAAAATGAGAATGATTTAGATTATAAAGAAGGAAGAAACTTGAACTATTATAATATTATTAATTGATTTTTTTTAAAATTATTTTCATATAATCATATTTAATGTCTTATATTTTTGACATTTTTACATGTTATTTTCATTTTTCTTTGAAAAGCACAACTTTTTCTTTTTCTCTTTTGTATTTTGTATGCCTTCTCTTTCTGAAAACAAACACCTATTCTTTTACTTATGCCTTGTCCCTATCTTCTAACAGAAATAAATAAGATGTTAAAACTACAGGAAAATCGATGACAAGGAAATAATATACAAATATATTTGTGTACAAGATGTTAATTACAAATTATTATTAATCGTATAACTATTTAGGCTACGAAGCCTACCTTTGTTTAAAAAATTCAGAAAACCAAACAAGAAATAAATACATCATATTTTATTTCGATTGGAAATATTTATATAAATAGATGCGAGAGAAAATTTTGGGAAACTTTTATTGTATAATTGTTCAGGATTTCTTCTCAATATACTTTATTGAATTAACCTTGTTATGTCTTTAACAAAAAGAATCATATCAACCTTAGCAAAAGATGAACTTTAGCAAAATCACGGCAACCAGTTAAAGTTACTTTTATGGCGGCTTCTTCCTGCACCCCCATTTTTTGTGATTCAAAAAACAATTCTGGAATTTTTGTTTTGAAAAGTATTTTCAAATCTGAAAATGACTCTCAAAAATCGTGTTTTGAAACTTTTTTTATATTCGTATAAAATAATTTTCTAAACGAGTGTTTTAGAAAGCATTTATAAATTTCAAAATACTTTCTAAAATAGATATTTTAAAAATTTATTTTTTATATTATGTAATAGACACTCCACAAGACATTTTCTAGATTCGAAAATACCTTTTTGAAAGTTTTAATCTAGAAAACATTAAAAAATAGGTTAAATCACTCAAGAGGTCTCTATTTTTACGGTTTTTTTCTAATTTAGTTTCCGTCTTTTATTTTTTACCAATTTAGTCCCAAAGATTGCAAAATTTAAAGAAATTAACCATTGTCGTTAAATCAAGTTAATGGGGTTAACTTTTAGGTGATTTGTGAGGCTGAGGTGGCTATTATTTATGACGTGGCGTGACAGAAGCTTGGAAGTGTCTTTTATTATGCACGTGACTGTTATTAGTGAAGTTAATCACAAAATTTAGAAATTGGGGATTTGGTTTCAGATTTAAAAGCTTCGATAGTTAAGGTTCGCTATTGTTCAACATCTGGATTGAAAAGCAATTGAAGGTTGGAAAGAGGGAAGTAGGAAACGAAGGCGCAAGCATGTCTATGCAACATTCATGTTCATGGTCCACTTGCAATGATTGTCGGAAACAATTTCGCTTTGTGAGCTCTCGAGGAGATGGAGGCTGGACTAGAAAGGAGGCGTCACCGATTTGTCATTGTGGAGAGATGCCTGTGCTTAGGACTGCGAAGACCACTAAGAATCGAGGCAAACAATTTTGGAGTTGCCCAAGGTATAAGGGTGGAGGTAAAAATGCTGGATGCAACTTCTTCAGATGGTGGAGTGATTTTGGAACTTAGAAAAGTGCTAGTTGTGAGCTGTTGGAAACAAATGATGTGAGGCTCATGAAGACTTTTGAAAATGATGACAGGTTGATGAAGACTGTTGAAAACGAGAGGGACAACAATGTAGTTGTTGTGCAGAAAGCTGTTATCACTCTTGAAAAGTGGATAAAATTTTTGGTTGGGGTTGTTTTTATTCTATGTAATCAACATGATTGCAGTGGCAATGTTGATGGGAAGGGCATGAAAATATTTGTCTAAGTAGTGTAGCTGTGTAGGCCTTCTTGCAAATGTAATAGTTGCAGATGTTAGTGTAATGAAATGAAAATATGAATTGAACATTGTTCTTGTTTTAATGATAATAGGTTGTTCTTTTAACTAGGCTGATGTTCTTTTAATGGTATCATTGTCCAACAAGCATGAAAATGATAACTTTATTTATTTAAATAAACCATGATCATTATCAGTGCAAAATGAAGATCTTCTGCTGTGACAGCCAGCAACATTGCAGACCCAAAATGCCGTGAGCTGTTATTCTGAAATTTGAACTTTTCCCTTTCCAATCTTCTTCCTAGGATGCTACCAATGTTAGGAAACAACCTCGACTAGTTCCTGCACCAATCTAGAACTCACATAGGCCACCAATACTTAGTTAGGAATCCAGAAAATTAATCCTGCTGCTGCTCAAAACTAATACTAGTACTGGTACATAATTTGTAATTGACACTGGTTTTGATCAAATTTTTAAGAATTCTTGCTTATCATTTCTTTTTGCATTTGAGATTTCTTTTAATGAAATTTGACCAAGCTTTTGCTACCAATTATCACGCAATTGTGGATGTACCAAATCAACAAACAGTTATGCAGATAAAAGCAACTTGTTTCAGAAAATAGAAGTGCTGAAATTGATGTTTAAAAATTCAATTTGTACCAGATTGCTTAAAAACTCAGTTTTTGCAACACAAGCAAGTCCAAATTATTGGTTTAAGTGTATAAGTGCTGCCAATTGAGGCTAAATAGCAGTAATTCAAATTTCACTGGTGAAGTTCCCCTTTTATCACTAATTCACGCAACTCTAACACCAATTTTAAATTGTAACGGTACAAAGGAATTTCAAACAATCAATAACAATCAGATTCAACAAATTAAACTTGAGTGAAGCACAAAAAATGCATTTGAAGATGTCCAACAATGAACTAAGTATTGAACCAGAATTTGACACTTGCAGCAGCTTGACACATTGAAGAAAATGACTCATGTTTCATTTAAAATAGACATCCATACAAACAGAAGACATCCAGCTAAAGCATTGTTTCCAAAAGTCTGGTGTTAAAACAGATGTTCATACAAATAGGAAATCTATCTATTACATTTCCTTTAATAAAACAAAAAACATTGGACAGTGTTCTGCACCCTAAGCCAGTGAAGTGGGTGCTTCTCCCTGGGACTGCAAAACAACTTGGTCCACTGTCTTGGGACAACGTTTTTTGTTGTGACCAACTTCCCTACACTTGCTGCATTTCTTAAGCAATCCTCCTTTGGTCATCCTGGTGCTATCTTTCTTTAACTCCCACTGCTCTAACCTCATTTTCTTCTTTTGACGACCAGACAACTTTCTTTTTTATGGAGGCATGACATCTTCATATTGGGTTACCTCCCACAAGTTGTGTCCGTTAATTGGATAGATAATGGACGAGTATATTTGTTGATATGTTGAAGTGTGAAAGCAAGCAGGTATGTAGTCCTCTTCATTGAGGTTGAGAAATGTCATTGCTGTCAAGGCATGAACACAAGGTATTCCACTGAGGCTCCATTTTCTGCATGAGCATGAAGATTCATTTATGTTCACTACGTACTTGTCCCCAGTGTGAGACACATGTCTTACTTCAAATATCTTTTCTACAGACCAGCTGTCAACATGAGGCAACATTAGTAATGCATAGGAGGAACTGAAAGTAGTAAATGAGTTATATCACTTTACCTGGGAATCCAGTACTGTGTTAGTAGGGCCTCCTTTCGCAGTCTACTCAGAATTTTTGGACAAATGGCAGACTTAAATGAATTTACCCTTGACCTATTAGTGGCCCATCTCTTCATGATATAAAGTCTGATTTCCTCCAATATTGTAATAATTGGTTTTGTCCTTGTGTGAACCAAAATGCTATTAAACGCTTCTGACATTTTATTGACCAAGGTATCACATTGAGCTGTGGTTGTGAACCTAGATCTAGACCAAAACCTTCAATGTAAAAACAAGTCATACAATTACTTATAAAAATCATCACTTTTAAGAAATCAAAATTGGGACAATGGAATACCTTGGAGCAATTGCTATCAAGTGACGAAATGCATCTAGGTTAACTTCTCTTATACTTCTCATTTCACTCTCCCATTTCTGTGGGTGTGTTGCCAGTGCTGCCCTCCACATCAGCTTCTTAAGATTCTTTCCAGGGAATTTCTTCCTGAAATTGGCATATAAATGCCTAACACAATATCTATGTGCAATTTCAAGAAGTAAATCCTCTACAGCGTGTAACAAACCCTATGAATAAGACATGAATAAACGTTGGCAGAATTTCAATTATGCAATTTATATCAAGTACCAATAAACTGATAAGTTCATACCTTTTGTTTGTTTGATATCAATGTAAGTGAAGAACACATCTCAGGTCCACCTAGGTCTTCAATGAATAGCTCCATAAACCATGTCCAAGTCTCCTTGTTCTCGACCTCTACCGCAGCATATGCTAGTGGCATCATTTGATCGTTTGCATCTCGAGCAACAGCAGTTAACAGCTCACCACCATATATACCTTTCAAAAAGCCTCCATCAACGCCAATGATTGGTCTGCATGAAAGAAAGCTATCTTTGCATGCCTTGAGGCATGCGTAGAACCTTTCAAAAACTCGCATTTGATCATTTTCCTGAAGTTTGACCTTGATAGTGGAACCTGAGTTTCTTGCTAATAGCTCATGAGCGTAGTCGTAAATTCTCCTATATTGCATAGCGAAGGACCCTTCCACTTCATCTGAAGCATGAGCTTTAGCCCTATAGGCCATATTTTTACTTATTGCTATGTTCCATTTCCTACTTATTTTCTCTCTAATATCAACTCCCTTAACTGCAGGATTCTCTCTAACTATTTTTTCCAATTTTTTACTTAACCATTTTGCATTGAATAGCCCTAACTTATGCTCCCTGCTGCATGTGTGTCCATCCACCACAATCCTTAACTGCCATGTATCTATTGCCTCTATGTACCCAAAATAAGTCATCCATGGACATTGTCCTTTTGCTCCCATACACTCAATCCTTATTCTTTTTTTATCATTTTTAATAAATTTGAGCCTTCTTCCATTCTCTAGTGTGTAGGTTTTTATGGCATCCAAGATGTCTATTTTCTGCCCAAAATATGTTTCAACCTCCCACTTAAAGTCAACCATCTTTTTTGGCATAGTGAATGTAACAAAATTTCCATATCCCTCTTCAACATCACTTTCATCATCACTGATATCAGGAGAACTTAACTCCTCAAAATCTCATTCATCATTGAATAAACTACTATCACTAATGTCATGTTCTTCCAAATCTGACCCATCTTCTTCCAAATCTGACTCAGAAAGCACAATGCAATCAACTTCCATATTACCACAACTATCTCTTTCTCTGAATTCAGACTGGATGTTTATGTCTACTAAACCATCCATACTATGTACTTCACCATCCATAATATTGACTTCACCAATATCATCATCTGATGAAGTCCATTCATTGACTTCTGTTCTGTTAGCCTCAACATCAGCTTGTATTGTCTCCTCAGCATGAACTTGAACATGTTCTATTCCTTCACCGTGAACATCAACTTCTATTCTCTCCTCACCATCACCTTCATCATCTTGTTTTCCATCACTGTCAACATCACCTTCTATTGCCTCCTCAACATGAACTTCAACATGTTCTATTCCTTCAGCGTGAACATCAACTTCTATTCTCTCCTCACCATCACCCTCATCATCTTGTATTCCCTGACCAACATCAACCTCAACAACATCAACTTCTATTTTGTCACCCTTACCAACATCACCACCTACCCCCTCATTCAAGTGTTTTGTGCCATCACCAAACTGTGCACTTACACCACCATCATCCAACTCTGCACACTCACCACCATCATGCATCTCAGGATTCACTTCCTCAGCTTGTTCTATCATCTCAATGACATCAGGTTGAGACACACTGTGTACAACATATAAATGCACACGACCATTTAANCTAGCTAAATNGACCATATGCATANCTCCTACGTCATCAACCAACGCTTCTAGCTTATCATCTAATTTTGGACCACATCCTACAGAATACCACAAATCCTGAAATTCTGCATATCCAAGGGCTTTTACTACGCTCACCACAATAAAGTAACTCCATACATCAGGGTCAAAATACATAGTATCACACTGCCCTTCATACTTTACGTACCCTTCGTTGACCAACTTCCCCCATGGTGAATCACAACTTCTATGTCACCCTCCATCACAAACAACACAATGTAGAATATTCTACACCTACACCTATAAATAAACGTAAAACGACAATAAACAACCAATATTATAACATTAGTAATGACAGCAGAAAAGCTACATTAACTATGGGGGACATGCGGGACCACAACCGCATTATGTATACAACTTTCTTTTTGGACAACACGAACCCCACAATCTAAAAACAATAGGCAGATAACAACAAAAAGCACCGAATATTAAAGCACACAAAACCTATCTATAGTAAACATACTAACCTCCAACGAAAATCCACACAAAAAGCTTGCGATCACCGATCAGGGCCTTCGCGATTCATGTGATAGCAACCCTTACTTCGCGATTCACGCTTCTACTTCACCAAATTCCACATGTACTACTTCACCTATGCTTGCGACACACTGCGATTCAGAGTTCTCTGGAAGATTGTAATCCAAATTCTATTTTAATATAACCCTAATTTTAAAATATGGAAAAAAACCCCAATTCTTTAATTTTGTGATTAACTTCAGTAATAAAAGGCACGTGTATCATTATAGCCACCTGATTGCTTCTGTGCACGCCACGTCATAAATAATAGTCACCTCAGCCTCACAGATAAGCTAGAAGTTAACCCCGTTAACTTCATTTAACGGCAAGGGTTAATTTCTTTCAATTTTGCAATCTTTGGGACTAAATTGATCAAAAATAAAAGACGGGGACTAAATTGGAAAAAAATGCGAAAATATGGACCTCTGGAGTGGTTTAACCTAAAAAATAAGAAAGTGTAGGAATTTTTATTCTATTTTTAAAGAAAGGTAGTTTAAGAAGTAAAAACGGCCTCTTTTATTGGTTCATGAGGAAAATTGTGAGGTGTTGTTCCCTCCACCTCCCCAAGTGCTCCTCCATCTTCTCATTATTTTCATTTATTTCAAAAAATATTTTTCACCTTCCCACTATTTTCTTTTATTCCAAAAATACCTTATCCTTAACAATTTTTCTCTTTCTCTCTATATTAATGGAGCATTTACATGGCTCATTAATGGTGCATTTACATGGCTCAAATTTGAACTTATGATATATTCCCTTAAATAAGTTTGATTCAATCTTATTTTTGTTGTTCAATATATATTTTTTCTTCAAATTACTTAATAAATGGTAAATTTTGTTCTAAATTTCTAGAAAAATGTTTATACATATATATATATGTGTGGGTTTTTTTTACATTTAATATCTATAATTTTTAACATTATATTACACTAATATTGAAGTTTTCTCTAAATTTTATATTTTGCAGTATATCACAAATTCAAATTTGAACCATGATGTGAATGCTTCATTAATGTAGAGAGAGAAAGAGAAACATGGTTGAGAATAGTGAAGATATAGGGTATTTTTGGAATAAAAGAAAATAGTGGAGAGATATAAAATAGTTTTAAAATAAATGAAAGTAATGAAAAGATAGAGAAACACTTGGAGAGGTAGAAGGAGCAACACCAAAAATGTGTTGGGTCCAAGTCTTTAGGCTTGCCTGGCCTCTTTTACTCCTTTCACCATTACACACTGCTTTTTCCACTAATCTGTCTCTCTTTTATCCTTTATCCTTTTAGTAATATTTAAAGGTGTTTCGGATGGAGGCGAGATTACAATAGACCTCTGAAACTCTGCTCTTCGTTCCTGACTTCTCGTAGTAGCTGGGATACCGAACGGGAGTACCT
>NC_028358.1:33303893-33312517 GCF_000741045.1 Vigna radiata var. radiata
TCCTTGTAGTCTTTACGCAGGTCACCGGCTATCCTCTATAGGCGTTTTTCTTCCTATCGGCCTTAACTCATTACCGATCTTCCTCTTCGTGACCCCGATCGACTTGAGCCATTTATATTACATAAGCCCCCCAAGCCCTTAACGATGCCAAGAGTGTAAGGGTTTCTGAATAAATAAATGTATTAGCTGAAGAGACATAACGGATAAATAGTTATTACTCTTGGAAAAGCGTTTCGTCTCATCCGTAGGATGAATGATGAGGAACGGCTGAGATTAAACCATGACGTCATCACGGAGGACGTGAACAGGCATAAAATTTGAAGCGTTAGATATAGAGGTAATGGACGGCAGAGATGAAGATATGAAACCATCTATTGCGGCTATAAATAGTGGGGAGGGACCACTGTCATTTTCACTCTGTACACTTCCCTTGCTCTCGAATACTGAACGGGCTACCAATATTACCGATCGTCACTTGAAGCAAGGTAATGTCTTCCTCTTCTTCCTCAACTGATACTGAGGATGACCGTCCGGGGGGTGCTGATCATAGGAGTAAGTCATCGTCAAAATCATCCTCTAGCAATTCCAGTGATTCTAGTAGCTCGTCCGGTCATTTTTATGTCGAATTCAATATCGACGATTCCCGGACATGGACGTCCATTTTAGCACCGCCCAGGGTAGAAGGGTACGAATGGGCTCCTCATGAGGTACAAACCTACCTTCCTTACTATATTCGTAGAGCTACCATAAGGCATCTATTACAAAAGGTATATATTTTATCTGACTTTAGGGATGTTGACGATTATACTCTAGTAGTGAGTCGTTCGAATGAAAGGGCCTGTCACGGTCGGGAGGGATATGGTTTAGATTTTTTCTATGTATATATAACATTGTTCAAAGATTTAGGTGTAAGACTGCCTTTCACTGAATTTCAAATGGGAGTGTTAAAATACTTGAACATATGCCCTGCCCAACTTCACCCTAACGGGTGGGCTTGTGTACAAGCCTTTCAGGTGTTATGCACTGGTTTGCAGCTTGACCCTACTCCTAAATCTTTCTTACATTTCTTCCGAGTATTTCCTAACTCCAGTAGATCTTGGATATCCCTCCTTCCGGCTAAAGATAAACAGCTATTCACTTCTTTTAACTCCTCATATAAAGATTTTAAAGCCAATTACTGTAAAATAGCTATTCGGGAGCCAGGTCGGCCAAAATATTTTTTAAGCAATGGTGAACCAAAATTTCCGTTATATTGGACCAAAGAGCCTACCCGGTTAGAGTCATGGCCACTAACAGATATGACGGATGACGAGTTGAATGTTGTCAAAAAGATCGATCAGTTACCCCGCAAGACGTCATCCCGTATGCTGATAAAACTTCTCGGCACCGAGGAGTTACAAACTACCGTATTAGGTACGTCTTGTTTCCTACCGTCCCCCGATCGTCCGTCATTATTGACTTGTCTAAATTTACCCTTTACTTGCAGAGCTGTCTGAAGGAATGGATCAACACGCTGCTTTCGCTCGATTGATGGCTCAGAAAAAATTAAAGAAAATTGCTGAAAGTTCCTCCTCACCGGCGTCACCGGCGAAATCTGCTCCTACAGTTAATCCGGCTTTAAGGATAACTGAATTAGCAGACGATGTGGTTGAGACTAAAGCCACCAAGCCCCACGTAACGAGGGGCAAACCTAAGAGGAAAGCAGAAAAAACACCTTCTCCACCTAAAAAACAGAAAGTGAGTATGCCTTTACTGACCGGGCCACTAGATCCGAATGTCCATGTGTCCGATCGGCTGCAGTTCAACCTCTCCCTGGATGAAAGGAAACCATTCAAGGAGATGACCCCCAGTGAATCCATCAACATGGCATACGAGTTGATTGCTCGTGCAAGTGTTTGTTTGAATTATTCTGCTGGGACAACCAAACCTTTGTTGGTGAATGAACTGGAAGTAGCCATGAGTGAATTGGCAGATTTTAAGAAGAAGAACATTGCCCTGACACTTCGTGTCGAAGAATTGACCAAAGCGGCTGAGGATGATCGGGCGCGCGCAACAGAGCAACTTAAGGAGTCGTAGAAAGAAGTAGCCAACCTCAAAGCCTCCCTAGATACCTCGAACACCAGCATTGCCGAATTGACCACTAAAATTAAAGATTTGGCTAAAGAAAAGGACGACCTGATCACTGAACGGGATAACTTGGTTGCGGAGACAGCCCGGTTGGGGGACCAAGTGTGCCTAGAAAGGGAACTAGGATTTGAACAAGGAATTGCTCAATGTCATCATTTTTTCAAGACCCCTATGGCCGATTCGCGTTTTGACATCATGAAGGTGATTGTTGATGGGAAATTGATTGATTTGGGCAGCCAAGTCATGACGAATGCGGAAGCAGAACTAGACGATCAGGTTCCAACTGATGCTGATCCGGCCTCCAAGACTCCCGATCCTGCTGATAAAAATTAAGTAATGCTTGATAGTAGTTATATAAGAATGTTGATGTGTTGTGAACAATTATTATATTTGCTATGTTAAGTACTGTGTGGACACTTCGGTATTATGACTGGTTTTCGTTATCAAAAAATGCTAAAGGTATCATTTTCTATCACACGACCAATAAAAAGGTACGCATCACCTCATTTAACAATAATGAGGGTGTTATAAAAAGCGATTCACTTAAATGAAAAGATAGCCAACCATTAATTTTCTCGTTCGGTAGATATCACCTTATTCTCCCATACTAATGAGCTAATAGCTTGATCAAACAGATAATGAACTCCTTATTCCTCGTACTTGATAAGTATCACCTTATTCACCAATAACAACTCGATCAAAAAGATAATGAACTTTTTATTCGTCGTACATGATAAGTATCACCTTATTCACCGATAACAACTCGATCAAGAAGATAATGACTCCTTATTCCCCGTACTTGATAAGTATCACCTTATTCACCAATTATGATGAGAATAACAAATTTAAACGAAGGAATAATACTGATCAAGTTGTAAGTGTACGTATGAATTTATTCATAAAGTATTGTAAATATAATGGGTGGGTAAGTGCATAGGATCACTTAGCCTTATTTTCCAAAAGAAATAAAATTGAGAATTAACTAAAGTAAAATTTCAGATGAGATGCATTCCAAGTGTTCGGTATGCTGTCGCCGGTTAAGTATTCCAAGCGATACGCTCCGTTGTTCAAGTCTTCTTTTATTCTGAACGGTCCATCCCAGTTTGCCGCTAGCTTTCCTTCCGAAGGAACTTTCCTTGCGTCGGCCGTCTTACGCCAAACAAGATCCCCTTCCAGGAACCGTCGAGGTTTAACCTTAGTGTTATACCTTCGGGCTATCAATCTCTTGTATGCTTCATTTTTTATGGCTGCCACGTGACGCCGTTCTTCTATTACATCTAGATTGCCTCTAAGTTGTTCGTCATTGATTGTCATGTCCGACAGTTGTCGCCTAACGGTCGGTTCCCCAACCTCCACAGGTAACATGGCATCTGTTTCGTAGGTCAGATTGAACGGTGATTCCCCTGTGGACCCGTGTGGGGAGCAACGATATCCCCACAAAACATGATCGATCTCATCTACCCATCCTCCTTTAGCTTCCCCTAAACGCTTCTTTAACTCGTTTATGATAATTTTATTCGCTGCTTCGGCCTGGCCGTTTGTTTGAGGGTGTTCTACTGAACTGGTGATACTTGTGATACCTAACTCCCTATAAAAGCTTTGCAACCGTTTGTCTATAAACTGCCTCCCGTTGTCTGTTATTATCGTCTTAGGCAGACCAAATCTGCATATGAGACGCCATACAAATCGTTTAACCTGTGCAGTAGAAATTTTAGCCAATGGTTCGGCTTCAACCCACTTTGTGAAGTAGTCTATGGCAACCAAGAGGAATTTCTTTTGGGATCGACCGAGCGGGAATGGTCCTACTATATCCATTCCCCATTGGGCGAACGGCCAAGGGGAGAATATATTATGCAGTTCTGATGCTGGGGCGTGGAAAACATTGCCGTGTTTCTGGCATGATTCACATTTTTTCGAGAAAGACAGGCAATCCTGTTCTAATGTAGGCCAAAAGAATCCGGCCCTCAGAACGCGTGCCTTCAGTGCACGTCCTCCTGTGTGCCTACCGCATATGCCCTGATGTAATTCAAGCAAGACATAACCTGCTTCTTCCGTAGATAAGCATTTCATGATCGGGGTAACGTATCCCCTTCGGTATAAATCGTCCCCGATCAAACAATATCGGGATATTTTCTTTATTTCTTCTGTCTGCAAATTATGCCCCTCATCTTGTCGTCGTATAAGCCGAACAATCTCATCTTTCCAACAAGCCTGCCTTTCCATATTTGTTTCGGAACTATCCACATGGGTTTGAGAACAGATAGCATAACTGCCTATGGTCGATTCAGATAATACCTGCCGAATCACTGAATTCAAGACCCCTTTCTCTTTCCCATGAGCTAATTTGGACAACCGATCGGCGCGAATATTTTGTTCTCGTGGCACATAAGTGATTGTGATTTCATCAAAACATGCTTGCAACTGCTTCGCTTTATGGAAATATCGTAGCAACTGGTCATCTTTCACTTGGTAATTACCGTTCATGTGCCCTTCCACTACTTGAGAATCCGTATGACATGCCAAAACATCTGCGCCAACATCCCGAGCGAGCTCCATTCCTGCAATCAATGCCTCATATTCAGCCTGATTATTGCTTGCCTTGAACTTGAACAAGATAGATTGTTCGATAATCATATCGTTCGGTCCTTCTAGCACAATTCCCGCTCCTCCTCCTGCTTTGCATGACGACCCGTCTACATAAAGTTTCCAAGCATTGACGGGTATTGTATATGGCAATTCAACTGCAAAATCAGCTAAGTGTTGTCCCTTTACTGATCCTCTAGGTTCGTACTGTAATCCGAACTCAGACAGTTCGACAGACCATCCTATCATCCTTCCAGCTAAATCTGGTTTGCGTAAGATTTTAGCTATTGGATAGTCCGTTCGGACTATCACTTGATGCCCTTGAAAATAAGGCCGGAGACGCCTAGCGGCATATAAAAGGGATAAGGCTACCTTCTCTAACTTTTGATACCGGACTTCCGTATCCTTCAGGCTTCGACTAACAAAGTAAATCAACCTGAACTGTGGTTGTTCCTGGATCAGAGCTGCACTGATGGCGGCGTCGGTTACTGCTAAGAAGACATGTAGCGCGTGACCGGGATCTGGTCTTCCCATGACGGGTGGGACAGTCAGGATTTTCTTAACTTCCCTGAAGGCTCCTTCACACTCCTCATTCCATCCTTCGGGGCTGCTTTTTCGTATAAGCTTCAAAATGGGTTTGATCTTCTCAGCTAACTTTGGGATGAATCGTGATAGGGACGTCAACCGACCGACCAATCGTTGAATTTCTTTTAAATTGGTCGGGCTACGCATGTCCAAAATAGCCTTACATTTATCAGGATTTGCTTCTATTCCCCTATCGGTCAACAGAAACCCCAAAAAACGGCCTGCGTTCACCCCGAACGTGCATTTGGCGGGATTCAACCTCATCCCATACTTTCTGACCTGACCTAGTACCTCCTCTAGATCTTTAATGTGTTCTTCCAACGAATGGCTTCGTATAACCATATCATCGACGTACACCTCCATACACCGCCCTATTTGCTTTTCAAACACCTTATCCATAAGCCTCTGATAGGTAGCTCCGGCATTCTTCAAACCGAACGGCATTACATTATAGCAATATGTGCCTCGTTCAGTAATAAACGCAGTCTTTTCTCTGTCAGGGTGGTGCATCGGTATTTGATTGTACCCTGAGTAGGCATCTAGAAAACTCAATATTTTATAGCCAGCTACCCCATCAACCAGACCGTCAATGCTGGGTAGGGGATAAGTGTCTTTGGGGCAGGCTTTATTCAGATCGGTAAAATCTGTGCACATTCTCCATTTACCGTTAGACTTTCTGACTAGGACTACATTGGCCAACCATGTTGTATATTTTACTTCCCGGATGAATTCTGCATCTAACAGTTTCTGCACTTCTTCCTCTACGGCCTGTCTTTTCTCGGGGCCCAACCTTCTTTTCTTTTGCGCGACCGGTCGAGCATCGCGAAATATTGATAGTTTGTGGGAGATAATGTCGGGATGTATTCCTGGCATATCGGCTGGTACCCATGCAAACAGATCTTTGTTCTTGAGTAAAATTTTACTCATTATCTCCACTTGTTCTTTACTTAGACTTTTCCCGACCGCTGTATGCCTGTCCGGTGTGTGTCCTAAAATGATCGGTTGAGTTTCGCCCATGGGTTCCAACCGATCATCCAAGTTTAATCTTGGATCTAAAGCGGCCATTGCTACTGTCGATCGGTCCTCCTGCTTAGTAAGAAGTCGTTGCTTTACTTTGAGTCCGGCTGCATAACATTCCCGTGCCATTTTTTGGTTAGCACGGACGGCACACACGTTACCCCGGTCGTCTGGATACTTCAACACTAAATGTGGTGTTGATACAATTGCCCCGAACGCATTTAAGCAAGGCCGTCCTAAAAGTGCATTGTATGACGTGTCTGCTTCTACCAACAGAAATCTCACGTTAAGCTCCTTTGCATCCTTTTCCAACCCCAAACTGACTTTAAGTTCCACATACCCCTTGGTATCCACCCGCTCTCCTGCAAAGCCTACAATTTGTTCGTGAAAGGGTTGAATAGCCCCTTCGGGAATGTCCATCTGTTTGAATGTTTTCCAGTATAAAATATTTGCTGAGCTCCCTTGATCAATCAACACCTTACCCACTTGATACCGAGCGATCATTGCTACTATCACCATGGGGTCGTCCTGATCAGGATCGGGGGCATGGAAATCTTCATCTGAAAAGGAGATTGTAGGCAGAGATCTCCGTTCAGCTCCGACTTGGTTTACGTGATGTAAACTGCGTAGATGTCTCTTCCGGGCCGATATTGATGAGCCTCCTCCTGCGAATCCGCCCGAGATTGTGTTTATGATGCCCCGTGTAACCCTTTCTCTGCTTCGGCTTCTACTTCTACTTCGATCATGTCTACTCTTGACTTTTTGATGATTGTTGGCGATCGGTATTGACGTTTGATGACGTTGTACGAATTTTTGTAAATGTCCGGCTTGAATCAAATCTTCCAACTTATCTTTCAGTGTATTGCAATCTTCTGTAGTGTGACCCCTGTTTTGGTGATATTTGCAATACTTGTTTTGGTTGGCTCCTAAGGGTGTAGGAGCACGGACCACTTTCAATAGGTCAGCTCTCAATGCTTCTTCCATTACTCTAGTTCGAGGCGCATTGAGAGGTGTATGATGTACGTTCTGCAACATCCTCGGAGGATCTACCCTTCTAAATCCGACCGGTCGTTCTTCTTTTTTTAGTATTCCTTTATTTGGTCCCTCTCTCCTTGTCTGTTCTCTTGGTTCATTATCATGGCCCTTATGATGAGCCCTTCCCTCTTCAATTCGGATGAAACTTGCCAATTTGTGTTGCAAATCAGCCATGCTCTGTGGTTCTTCTGCGTATAAGTAATCCACAAAAGGTCCGGGTCTTAAGGCTGTAGTTAAAGCGCTGACTATCAGTCTTTGATCGACATTCCTTACTTGGCGGGCCGTCTGGTTAAACCTTTCCATGAACCTTCTGAGGGTCTCCTCCCTTCCTTGCTTGATTCTCATCAGGGTTGTATACGTCATTCCGGGGGCTTTACTCGATATGTATTGCTGGCTGAATAATCTCCTAAGGGTGGCGAAGGAGTCAATTGTTCGGGGTGCCAGTGAGTGAAACCAATCCAGAGCTTCTCCTTTCAAGGATAAAGAAAAAACCCTGCACCATACCATTTCGTCCGAAGAATATACCGCCATAGCATCGATGAAGGATCTGAGGTGCTTTATAGGATCTGTAGCGCCACCATATCGTTCCATTGCAGGCAGCACCTTGTTTTCTGGCATGTCCGTTCTCATCACACGTGCTGTAAATGGGTGCAGGCCCTCTGCTTGATCGGGTATCTCCACCTCCCGATCATGAATGGTTGGTACCCGTTCGCCGGATACATTTTGATGGCCATCATTATGGCCGTTGAAATTGGCTCCGCTGTGTTCACCTCCGACACCATTCCTCCTACTTACGTTCGGCCCATTCTCCCCATCCCTGGGCCCGTTCTGTCTATTGGGATTTCCCTCCTGCTCTCCTCTATTTCTTGCGTCTACCCTTCTGCCACCTCCTCTTTCGCGTTCACCTTGTTCATTACCTCCTCCGACATTACCATTCCTCCTTATCCCCTCTCCCTCAGTGGCCTGATGGCCACTCTCTTCACTTTCAATGGGCAACGTTTCCAGTTGAACAGAATTAATGGGTGCCCTATTCTGAAGTCGTTCAGCTCGTAGTGCGGCGATTTCGGCTCTCATTTCTTGCATTTGACGTTGCATTTCTTGAAGCAATTGTAACGAAAGATCTCCTGCCCATTGTGATCGTTTAAAGGCTTGTAATTATCTCGCCCCACGGTGGGCGCCAAAATGTTTCGGATGGAGGCGAGATTACAATAGACCTCTGAAACTCTGCTCTTCGTTCCTGACTTCTCGTAGTAGCTGGGATACCGAACGGGAGTACC
>NC_028358.1:33313227-33460163 GCF_000741045.1 Vigna radiata var. radiata
CAGGTCACCGGCTATCCTCTATAGGCGTTTTTCTTCCTATCGGCCTTAACTCATTACCGATCTTCCTCTTCGTGACCCTGATCGACTTGAGCCATTTATATTACAAAAGGGATGTGAATTTACGTTGAATTCTTAACGGAGGAGGGCATTCCTTTAAGAATTGAGAGTACACGGAAGTTGTTATCCGTCCAACGAGAATTATTATTTTATCTCTCTTCAAGAATTGTAGGTGCTGCCATGTACACACAGCAACGCTTCCCTTCCACGCTCCACCGAATCCCTCGCCCATTTTCTCTCTCCGCAGGACCCATCCACGCCGTCGCCAATGCAGTACGTCGCCGGTCATCAGCTGCAGCACCACCAAGTTGTCTGGGCGAGTTTGATTCAGGGGCGAGTTCGAATAACACGTACAACAGCTGCAGACCGCATGATTGCAGCCAAACGGGCGTGATCGCTTTGCAAGTCGAAGAAAGCTGCTATCATTAAGAATTTCTCATTCTTTTTTCTTCAGCTCTGTCAAATATTTATTCAACAATGTCGAAACCTTTATGAAATACATTATATTTCATGGGTGGGTAAAATGGTTCATTTTGTTTTAACTGTCATGAAATTTTCTAACAGTGGTCCAAACAGTTACCAGCGTTCGTATTTGTCTTTTTTAAATTTGAATGTGTTGGCCAAAGTGCTCACTGATTATTCTCCTTCCGTTCATGATGAGTTTGTCTTTTTCATGAATTAAGATAAGAACATCATTTACCGGTCCAGTGGTGCTGCTGATCATACTGAGGATAGAAATTAAAATAAAAAGGGAAGCATGCACGACTTGAGGAAAAAAGTAAATAAATAAAGTTAAAATATAAAAAAGATTAATTTTGTAATTAAAAAAAATTTATAGAGAGTTGGCGAAGTGGAAGAAGCAAAGGTGATGGTGGAGGAAGGAACACCCTCATCTTTAATCCTATTTTTTTCTTTTGTCTTAACTTTTTTTTTATCATAACAATTCATGTGATTTTAAAGCTTTAAAATTAAATTGTTTCAATTAATTTTTCTATGAATTGTACCATTTCAATTTTTGCAACAATAAAATGAATTATTTATAATTTAATCATAGTCCATTTAGTTAAAATTAAATTAATTTACTTTGTCAATAATATTAAATTTAGTGAGAGAGATCTAATATATTTGACTATTAAGTTTATAATATAAGTTAAATTAACTTGACTCGATTCTTTAAATTAAGTTAACTTTGATTTGATTTTAGATTTTAGAGACTGGTTTTTGGCTGAAACCGTTAGAGGCCAACTCAACTAAGCTCCACTTATATGCAAATTAATTTTAAATTTTTAAACTAAAATTATAACTCAATCAAAATCCAATTAATTGAATTGGATTTAAAATCCAAAAATATAGATTTAGATTTGTGATAAATACATTTAAATCGAGTTAAAATAATAAAGATTTGGATTATTATAAATTAAAATGAGATTTCTAGAACAAAATTTTCTTTNTATTGTTCAGATGCAATTAGTAATTGTTCGAGTGCAAAGAGCAATGATCCCTTTTTTTTTCCTTCAAAGCCCGTTTTTCTCTTTAAAGCCCATTTCTTTTTCTTTCAAAGCCCAATTTCTTTTTCTTTCAAAGCCGAATTATAAGTGACAATGATTTTATACGTGTGAATATAAATTTAATAAAATTTATAGAATCCATATTTCTCTTTCCGGTCTTGAAGATCACAGTTTTGACTATAATGTTTGTTATACTGAATCCAGTATTTCCCTTTCATATTATATTATATATGCCAAATTAATAATTCTTACAATGGAAGAATATTCTTAGTAAACATTATACATCAGGTACAACTATGAAGAACCAAATAGAAGTCTACCCTTCTCTTCCTTCTACATTTTACAAGCTCCTTTTTTTCTCTCAACCCATCATTTAGTCAGTGTTGCATTGTTGACAGCAACAGTTATAATCTGGAGTAAACACCCACTTATTCAAGCAGGATGAACAAATTGGCAGAACAAGGATTTTTGTGAATAGAAGTGCTTGGACCAAAGCTAAAGAAAGTTTTGTCATCATAATGTTCCTAGAGGGGACTCGTGTGCATGATCATCTACCAACCACAAGCCATAGTCACGAAACCGCTTTATTTTCTTCTCAAACCCAACGATATAGTTATTGTGAATGATAACATGCATGCCTTTAGTTTCCTTCACCCATGTCTTGTTCTTGAAATATAATCCGCCGGTGGGGAATGCTGCCTGTGGCAGCAGGTACATATCAACCTGAAATGGAAAAATTCATCATGAAAAGAACAATTTATACGATGTACATATTTTAGATGTTCTAAAAACTAAATTAATCCCACCATCTCCTTCTAGGTGGCCAATAAATCCATGATTTAAAATGGTTATATATCAGACTAGAGATCAAGCTTTAAAACAAAGAACCTTTGAAGGAGAACATTTGGAGACCAAAATGACATAAAAATAATGAAGTACTGAAACATAAGCCTTAAAAGTCAAAGTCACGTTTAAGATATGATTTACTCTGTAATGCCTGATAAACCACAGAGAACAATCAATAACCAAAAGGAAAACAGAATTTTTATAGTAAACTACAGTATAATCAACCAGTGCATTTATTTCTTTATTATTTTTATAGTAATATGCCACACAAATAATCCAACAAACGAAAAAAAAAAAAACAATTTTTTGAGGATAAGGTTACGTACTTCTAAGCCTCCACCGAACCCCATATTGGAAGGAGACCAAAGCGTAATTAGGCCATACTTATTGAAGTTTTAGATCTAGGGAATTTCAAAACATGGTCATGGATAGAAAATAGAAGTAGCACCTGGATAAGCAATAAGGTACAGACTAGATAGTTGACACCAATTAAACTGTCAAGTCACAAGAATAGACTTTCCACTTAAGTTTATAATAGCATGCACTTTGCTAATTTATCAGAATTAAACAAACTTTACTTATTACTGATTGGCCTTAAGCCTATGCGCCATTATTAGAAACAAAAGATCCTGAGTCCTGATTGACTATCCAAACATGTTCCTACCATATATAAGTATAATTTGGGTCTACATAGGCTATATAGACTAGAAGGAAGTAAGAAAATACAACAAACCTCTTTAGCAATCTTCATCAAAGCCCAGTTAAAAGCAGGCTGGTCATTAGATTTCACAGTTTTAGTCCACGGTTGAATCTGAAGTTCCTCAATCCACTTTTTCAAAACTAGCTTTGCTTCATTGGTAGGGCGGAGGAAAATCATGCAGCTACAAATGTAAGGACGGCCTTTTTTTCCTGGTGGTGGTAAATCGTGAGAATGGTTCAATGGTTTGATCTGATCTCAGAAAGAAATAAAAGATAAAGTCAATAGTACAAAAACAAAATGGATTTTCACACTAAAATTGCAAACATATTCAGACAGGGAAAATGATAAAAGAATAAACCATCACTTCAAAAACCATGTATTAACCCTTATGTCTGTCAATCTTGGATCAACCTTCACTTATTGCATTAATCCAATATCTGACAATCTTGTAAAAGGTAAGTAAAGCATCATGTGTCATCAAATCAAACATAGTGGAAGTATAAAAACCCCAGCACCAATTTTTCACAAAAATGACTTCCAATATGAATTTATATACATTGCTTGATTTAACATAGGCAAGTAGTTTCCAACATTGATGAAACTCTTTCTTATTACAATAAATTAATTGAAATCAAGGCAGAAGGAAATGAACTTATAAGAGAACACTCACTGTAGTCATATCATCAGTAAAGTACACATCATGGTTCCCTACAAGATAAGGAAATGGATCAGCCAACCAAACCATATCAACATCATTGTACATCACACCATATCCAAGCTCCAAAATCTTCAGCAGATGTCTTGGCCTCCTGGCTGTAAAGTTGAAGAAACCCTATATGGCCAAAAAAACCGAGCAGAGATCAGAAAAACTAAGTGCCACAAAAAATTAATAAATAAAATCAACTTCTTATCATTGTTTAAGCACATTGGGTAGAAGTTGTGCTTGGAAGAACTTATTTACAACTTATTTGAAATTTAGAAAAGCTTATACATTATAATTTGATCACGTCTTTATCTCTAAATGATGTGAGATCTCCAACAATCTCTCACATCGAACACTGGACAAGTCGATCATGAGGACTGGATATCTTCATCGTGAGAATAGAGAACACCCAATTGCAGATAACATAATAGACTCAACAATTTTCACTATAATAGATTTTGCTTGTCTTATTAAAGGAAACTTTAAGCCTAAGTCAGTCTCATGAACCCTTTCTCTCCAATAGACTCACCTACTGGTTCTAGATTTGCACCTTAATCTAACATATAAGCAGCCTTTTATACAACCCCGCTCTAATGAAAGCTCCAGTAGTTATAACTAAAGCACAAGAGCAGTGGGGGACTCCAAACCAAAAGAATAGTCCATTGGATGAAAAAGTCTGAAACGTTAAGTAACACACCATGTAGTTATTGTATTCAGAGTGAAACTCCTAACATTTCCTATTGTTATTACTGTATAAAGGAATCCAGTTAAATGCAGTGAGAAAGAAACCTGAGAGCCAAACTTATGGGCAGCTTCAGCATCAAGCACGGGAGGGATGAGAACAGCGTGGCCAGGCCAAAGATCATTGACCCGGTGGAGCGAGGCGTAGTCCTCAGCAATGACAAGGACCATATCTTGGCGATCCTGCATGGCGATACTAATCAACCAGTTGTTGAGGAAGGGCAAGTAGGGTTGGCTGACAATGCAGACGATGACGGAGCCATTTTTGGCCACGAAGGAGAGAGCTTGTTCCAGTGTGTAGTGGTCCCATTTGGAAGCTGAGGTTGAAGTTAAAGTAAAGGAGAGAGCCTGGGGCATGCCGAGCCAGGGGCAGAAGACGCCCACTACGACCACGAGAGCGAGCAGGGCAAGGAGGGTGGTGGGGTCCAGAACGGAGGAGAAGGATCTCTTGGAATTGGTTGAAGATGAAGCTGAAACGGGAAATGGGTTGGAGAAAGGGTTCTGCAAAGTTCTCTGGTGGAGGAAGGAGGACATTGCTGATGGATGCAGAAACAAAGAAGATTGGGAATTTCTGCAGAATGAGAAGAAGGGATTTCTGATTCACTCAGATCGGATCACAACCCTACTGATTCGACGGCCTTTCTTTCTTCTTTCTATTGCGTCGGTTGTTAATGTTCGTTCACTCACAAACTTCATCTTTGGTCATTTCTTCCTGCACCCCTAACTTTTGCAATTCCCCTTTTTACCCTCACTCAAATAAAAAACCCTAATTACTTCTTCTACCCAACCCCATTCTTTTCCCCAAGCGCCACTGCACCATATTCACAGTTTTCCTCTAGTAAATAACACCCAACGTAGTAATGTTTACAGGATGTGGGAATTACACTCTGGATTGCTGAATTCGGAACTAAAGGGTGTGTGCTCTTCAGCTTCTTCATCTTCTCCCAAGTACGAAGCTCCGGTCGGGGGCGGCGGCAGCAGCCTAGGTTGGTTGGTGTCCTTTCTCGCCGGCGTCGCTTCCAGGAGTGTCGCCGCCAAAATGTCGACGTTATCTTCCACTCCATCTCCAAAAAATGCAGATCTGCATCGTGATCCACCTTCAACTTTTAGCCATCATGCGTGTCACTGCAACACAACGCAGCAGCAGCAGCAGCGACTAAGCGAACAAAATCTGCAATACGCCGGAAAAAAAAACGATAGAGATAAGCTGGTCGAGAACAAAACCATGCATAACAAACGCCAAAAACCGAAATCGCATGAACTTCCGGGTTGTTCAGTTCGGTATAAACAACCGGATGTCGGAGTCCATTTCGGATGGAACAATCCAGGAAGCAATGGCCCGTTTATTGATATATAATATCTTTGTATTTTTTTTTTTCAAAAACTATTTTTTGAAGCTGAATTTAAAATTTTAAAAATTAATACATCTGGAAATTCCTTTTTTCTTTTTAAATGTTCGATTGTACAATCTTTAAATGCTTCAGAATTTCGCTATATTGATAATTAAAAGTGGTTCGTATTCCTTAAAGATCTTATCATTATCTAATCAAGATTCAAAATATTAAAGCACAAAAAATCCCCTCCTACTTCGTTAAACATATATCGTTAATAGTTCAATTTATCGTCAGGACTGATTTCCTTGGTCACATTTTCTTTCATGTTTTTTCTTATTTATATATATTGTTAAGAAAATAAAGATAGATTAATATTTTTTTTTTTTACTTTTTACCACGTAGAAAACGTTAAAAAAAAGTCTTATCCATTACAGTAGATGCCATTATAATGGGATTATTCACTTAACATGCAATCTTTTAGCCAGGATTACCATAAAATACCTGCACAGGTTAAAAGAGTTAAAATTTACTTGATTTTCCTATGAAATAGAGTTCCTATAGCAATACACTATAACAAATCAATAGGTCCCGTATAGTAATTAAACATGGTTTCACTGTTTCAGACATGTATTCATCAAGAAAAAACTCGAGAGATTCAGCATTAACAGGATTTCCACCAATGTGAAAATGGCACCCAAAAATTAACGACACCATTTTTAGCGGTTTCAACGTCATTCATACAACAACTGTAAACATTTTTAATTAGTTTTCAGAACACATTTAGACGTATCATCAATTCTTGAGAACCTTACAACTCCACGACATATTGCGGCTATTAGTGTACAAAAGGAGGAAATTATGGCTGTCCACCTCAAAATGCAAATTTGTTCCAGAGAAAAACAACGGTTTACATAGTTTCATGATGTGTTTCCCTTTGTTTTTACATTTCCAAAATATCATACGATACCAAATGGAACTATTTTCTTTCCTTGCAACTAATACGTCTTCAAGTTCAAGCTGACCAGTTGCGGCAGCAATTTCACCAAAATTAACTTCATACTCTTGTACCCATGAAAGACTGAAAGGCAATAACAAGAAGAGAAATTTAGAAAATATTGGTAGCGTGCATCGATCGTGAAAAACACAGTGCAAAAAATTGACACTAGTGATTTTTCAATTGAAAAGCTGCATTCTATGTCCATTGTTAAAGTAAATTCAATCTCCCAAATATTTCCTAGGATCATTATCACATATAATCAGATCATTCTAAGTTTTCAACAATCTTAAATTTCACTTGAATGGTTTAAAACTATTTAATCCCACAAAACTACCAAAAGTGTACACCAGGACAAATATTTATTACAAAAAAAGAGCACGGCGAAGTTCTGCTCCAACAAAAAATACACATTCCCTACAGATTCTTTGTAATCATGACAAGCACCTATTTCAAGAATAGAAGACAAAACAAGAAGCAAAGCAGAATTTGGCAATTAATACGATAATCTTATTTATGAACCTCTGCAAAAGATTCAGAAACCAAGTCTGAGAAAATAAAAAACAAACTGCTTCCACGAAATTGCCAATTCACTGTAAAAGTTAAAAATAACAAATATCCACATATATTCCCTACACATGCCATAAAGTATATACCACTTGATTTCGTGTACGTATTGCTTCAGTAGATATTAAAATATCACCATACCTTTACACCTGCTGGGGAGTTTCCTGGCTTAGTAGTGGTAGTACTGTTGAGCTTTGCTTTTTTATCAGCTGGCTTCAATATTTGGAAAGAGCACATTAGTGTCTCATCAACACTCATCATAGCACCAGCATTGTCAAACTCCCCACAATAATTAGGTGCCGAAAATATTGTTACAAGCTGTCGGTTAGCAAAGAACTCATACCCATCCTCAACCACCTGGTCAAAACTCAAGACATCAATCCAATTTAAATTTAGTAGCACGTCTACTTGATAGATACTATCCTTCAATCTAAATGCAGAAATGTAAAAACGAAGCCTCATAAGCAAGCTAATGAATGGCATGTGAAAGGGAGAAGTTTAGCCTCAATGAATAACCAGTGTAAGAATTTATATGGAAAATAGTAGTTCCAAGTTTGTATAAAGTAAAGCAACTGTAATAATCCTGATAGATAGATAAATATTGCTGGAAAAGTCTCACAATAATTTTAGTCAAAAACTTAAAATGGAGATACAAACTCAACCCTTTGAAGACTTGCGATAACACATTGAACACTTAAGACAGAAGTTTAACCTGATGAGCACGACAAATAAGATCCAAATCATGTTTCTGAAGAAACTCCGAAACCTTATCAGCACCAAATGTATATGAAACTCCCCTATCATTCATTCCCCAACCTTGAACCTCTTTGCTTGGATCTGACCAGAGGAGATCACAAAGCAAACCTGTATCAGGCACATCAGTGGGCCGTAGTAGATTTCTAATTTGATCCAAATTATGCAAATCAGGAGAAAGGCCCCCATGCATGCACAATATTTTTTCATCAATGAGTGCTGCCACAGGCAGGCAATTGAAGCATTCGGTAAATGTCTTCCATAACCTTACGTTGAACCTTCTTTTACACTCGTCATAAAATCCATATATACGGTTAATAGATGCACATTCATGGTTACCCCTCAAAAGAAAAAAGTTCTCAGGATATTTTATTTTATACGCTAGGAGAAGGCATATTGTTTCCAAACTCTGCTTCCCTCTATCCACATAATCCCCCAAAAATAAGTAGTTAGCCTCAGGAGGTAATCCACCATATTCAAAAAGCCTTAAAAGATCAGAATATTGACCGTGTACATCACCTGAGAGATCAAAAAAAGGATAATAAGAAATCATCACACCTTTTTTTTCTGTAAACCATAATAAAGTACTATGTGACAATTACAATACTAAAGGACAGTAATAAATAGATCATGTCTACCGAAACCAAGATCTTTGCAGATTTGTATGCCAGACAAGGTCAGGCCAAAAAGGGAACAATTGATATTGCCAACCCTATTTGACATTGGTTAAATTTCATCATTTCAAATAATTGCTTCAAGCAGAATTATTATTTGGACTCATGGATATCAATTCTTCTTTCACCAATGCTAAGTAACTTATTTTACATGAATACTGAATATCTTTGTCAAAGTTCTTTTGTTTCAAATAACTGCTTCAAGCAGAATTATTATTAGAGTCCAAAAAGTCCTCACTCACTAATGCCAGATTAATTGGTTTTACATGGATACTGGATATCGATACCGCTTTGAAGGGAAGTTTCACGGCTGCAAACAAAATAGCTTTTTCTGTTTGATTTTACCCTATTATTCATGTCTAGGAACATGTTACTAAATGTATTCATCAAACGGATGTTCTTGCTTCATGTGGTCCTTTACAAAGTACAAACATACAGAACTTCAGCTGAAGCTCTATTTGAGATCAGATATCTAATATTGTTCTATACTTGGAATTTAACAGTCCTGGCTTAACTGGCTATGCATAAATGATACATATAGATGTTTTGATGTAACAAGTTAAGATCTCTTGTACAGGAGAAATAAATCAATTATATGTAAAAATATGTTTGACTAATGGAGATGTAGAAGTCAAAAACACCTAAAAAATTAACTACTTTAAAAGCTTATTTTTCCGAAGTTCTTTTAAAAAGAAAAGGTTAAACTAGTTTTTTGGTAACACCAAATTGACTCGCTAAAATAGGTACCAACAAAAAAAAACACCCAACATTCAATAACTATGTAAATTTTTTAATTAATAATGTTGACATGCTAATTTGACACTGCCACATGCCAATAAAATATCTTACTAAGATGATTACATGCCAACACTATTAATTTAAAAGTAGTAGAGTTACTCTTAGAATCAAATTAGCATATTTATTAAATGTAGGATATCAAAACCACTGAAGAATTTTTGGAACCACCAATTTCAATACGGGCAAATTTTAGAAGCACCAAAAATATGTTTAACCCTAAAAAACTACTAATTAATTTCAGGACCAAATTAACATATTTATTAAATGATGAATACCAAAAACACTAAAAAAGTACCAAGTTTAATTGGGAAATTTTTGGAAGCAACAAAAACTTATTTAACTCTTAAAAAGAGCTACTTTTTAAGAGCTCCTTTTCTTAAAATTTCTGTTTGACCCAGTTTCTTTAAAGGAGATGAAAAATAAAACAAAAGTTGGGGGCAAACAACAATATACAAATCATAGAAAAAATTTCCTTATATATCAAAATTTGAACGACCCCCTTAACACTTCAACTCTTAGATACAACAATAAACTTGACTAGACCTATATGACTGAACTAGGACCTTAGGGATCTATGAAAGAATTATATAGAAGCAGAGATCAATTATGTTATTTTAATTAGAAACACATCTTCTATCTACGCCATGGCTTAAAAAGCTTAATTCCCACATGATGTAACTAATTCTGTGTGTTAGACATCAGATAAATAACTTAAAAATCTAATTCTGTGTGATAGACCCCATGCAACTGATGATTAGGAAGATAAAATGAAAGGTGGGACATTAAATCGGTGGGTAAGTGGTTGGGAGAGGCTAGGCTCTTGAACTCCTAGTGATCTCATACTCTTTCTTTTATCTCTTTGTTCTTTCAACTCTGTTTGGGAACATTTCCCTGTAGATCATCAATGAATTGGCTACCTTTAAAACAATATTTGAATAGATATAATCAATTCTATCAACGGGTATCTGAGCTATCAATCCCAGGAGCATTTCATGGTTCACACTCAAAGGATGGAGGCAAGACTGGATTTTTTGGAGTGTAGGTATGAAAATTTTGTGAGGAAAAAAAACAAGTAATGAGGTGTGTTCTTCAGGGGGAAAGGGCAACAAGTCATACGCAATTTAGAGGAAATGCTAAAAAGCCTCAAGCAAAAATTGAAGAGAAGAGGTCATCATGTTCACAGCACTAGAACAAGTAAGGTTTAATGTTACTTTAGGTCCATATTTTTATCCAGAATATTAGAACAAGTAAGGTTTAATGTTACTTTAGGTCCATATTTTTATCCAGAATATCAAATAAGTTCCTTTCTTTTTCGACGTTTCAATTGGATCCTTATTTTTATAAAATTAAAATAATTAGAGGCCTTCCGTCAACTTGAAACGGCCGTTTTAAGTTTGGATTACGAGACATGGTCAGTGTATTATTTTAAATGACGTGACAGTTTATACATGATTGACGTGTATTTTGTAATTTTCAAATTAAAAAATTGAGAGTAAATTGAGAAAAAGAAATTAAAGGCATTCCCTTTCTCTGCAATTGAATAATGCGAAATTAGGATTCGTGAGAGAAAGTTGAAGGAAGTGGAGCTGACGGAGGTGTTGAAGTCGGCCTTGGAGGATTAAGAAGAGGTGCGGCAAAAGAGGGCTTCGACGATGCAGGTGAGCCAGAAAGGGACTACTTTCGTGCAGAGGGAAAGAGAAAAGATGATTAAGAAGGCGTACAAAGAGAGGATGATGAAGCTGAAGAAGGAGATTCGGTTGAAAAAGGTGGAGAAGCGGACGAAGAGAGAGGAAAGGGAGAAGAAGAAGCAGGAGAATATTCTCAAATCTGCAACCAAGTTCCAGAAGATTACCAAATCGAAAAACCGGAAGCAGCTTACAGTTGTTCCTGATGAATTGTTCAAAACATGAATATCTGTATTTGTTTTTTTTTTCAACTCAGTTTTAATATATTTGAATAGCACTAACGTATGATTTCAGAGACTCAAATTTCCGCTTCACTCTAGAAAATTCTTCTTCATTTTCAGCAGCTCGTTCTCTCTGTCTGGTTGTTTCTTCCACCAAGTCCTCAACTATCTGCCGCATTTCATTTAGAATATTGTTTGTATTCAAAGCAAAACGCTCCATTTCCTCTAATTTCACAGAAACGTTCTCTAACTGGGTAGACTTCCACTTAATTTCTTCCTGACTTACACTTACTTTTCCCTTTCCTATTGCAGTTTCTGACTCAGCCAAGAAAACTCTTTTGACAAGGGCTTCCATCACATCTGCAACCATTTGTACAGACTTGAGTATCTCTCCTATATAAGCTGCATCTTGTTCGTCAAAGGAACCATGGTGATGGCTAATTTCCATCCAAGATTCTTCATCTGCGTCATCAAATGAAGAAAGGTCAACATTGCTGGACCAACCTGATAATGGGATCCCATTTTTGTCAACAAAGCCTACCCCCTCTAATTGTTTGATGCCACAAGCTGTATGGGCTAGATGAGGATGAGCCTAATCGAACAACAATGATTTACTTTTCTCCCACGAACCCTAAACCTCAACTTCCCCCAATTTCGTTTGGATTTCGCAGATGCAGAGGAGAATGGGGCTTTCAGCACTTTTATAAATTTCTCAACTTTGCCCTTACTTAAAAAGGTGTTTCCACTCTTTAAATTTCATTTTTTAATTCAAAAATTATAAAAATACAATTCAGTCACGATTTTAGTGTCACGTAATAAAAAACTACACTGTCAACATGCTACTTAACACCCTCCTTAACAGTGTTTCTTCAAATTGACAGAAAGGCTCTATTTGTTGCAATTTTACAAAAATAAAGACCCAATTGAGACGCCGAAAAAGAAAAGAACCTATTTGATATTCTGGACGAAAATAGAGACCTAAAGTGACATTAAACCTACAAGTAACACCTGCGGTGAAGGTCAATTTAAGGGTTTGATTCATAGAAGGGATAAATAGTGCAAGCTTGAGATTCTCATATTTTTAGGCGAAGACGCTTATGTTTGAACAGCAATGTTGAGAAATATTTTGATTTAGAGATCTGATACAGAAAAACTTCAAGCCACCATGGTCACAGTGGATGGTAAGGTGTTGGCATAGTACCAATGGCATGAGTTTTGTACTCTAGAACCCACGTGGAAGGATTTTCATACAACACTCACTGAGCGATTTCAACCATCCACGACCCAAAATGCATGAGTTCTTGGTAATCCTCGAGATAACCAATTCAGTGGAGCACTAAAGGGAGCCATTTGAACTGTATGAAGGACCATTACAGGGAGTAGACCCCAAGTATCTTATAGAGATTAACTTGAATAGACTGAATGATTTGATATGGGCTGAATTTAAGTTGCATCCATAGAAGGAGTTACCCAAATAGATAAGGGATATGCACAACAAATTTGAGAGAAAATTGCTTTTCGGTCAAGGGGTTCCTTGGAGTGATAAGGGAAGGGGTTATAGTTAGAGCTACTCATGTACAAGAATCTATGATGTACAAACACACAATACAAGTATCAGATACGACATGACACATTTGATACAGTGATTCTTGTCATCCTTAAAATGTAGGACACAATACGTTTAAAAACTATATGCATACATATAGTTCACAAAATAAAATAAATATTATAACCCTTAAAAAAACATATTAAATTGAAAATTATTATTAAATATTATCTAAATGTATATATAAATAGTGAGTGAGAATTGTTTCTATCTACGTTTGTTGTCACAGTGTTTGTTTTTTAATTATGTGGTACTCAAATATCAAATCCTGAAAATGGTTTCATGGAATAAATCACAAAAATTATATATTTTATGTTTGTTTAATGTTTGGAATAATGTAAAAAAATAAACATAATGATAGTTAAACACTAAAAAGAAAAAATGTCACTGTTATATATATGTGTGTGCGTGTTGAATGTTACAGCTGAGGCTAGTTTTAGGAAAATCGGGTAGAGTAGAATCTTGGGATGTGTTGTCTTATACAACATGGGTAATAAAATCTTACTCAAAGGACAATACAAATTTATAAAACAGGATTATAATTAGCTCACACCAATAAGTAATAGTGTTAGCTTCGCAGCATCTTTCTGAAGCACATTTTCATATCACTTTTAACAGCTGACTGACACTTCATGATATGCATTTAAAATTTTAAATGTATCCAAACGTATCTGCATCAAATACATCCAAGACACAGATACACGGGCCTGATCCACCTATTAGTGCTTCACAAACAAGAATGATGACTTAGGAGGTAGAAAGCAAGAGGCAGCATACAATAAGAAGTCAGAACACATACTAGGGAAGTGATTCTAGTAGCCTAAAAACCACAAGCACTTTCAAGAGCAGAGGATTTAAAAGAACGTCGAATGCTAAAATGCAATAAATGAAAAAAAGGGGCTGTGTTTTAGATGTGATGAAAAGTTTGAATTAGGGAATTTGTATGGCAGCAAGAAAATGCAAGTATTGATCTTAAAGGTGGAAGATGACCTTGTTATTCAAGAAATGGATCTTAGATTTGCAGCTTTCTATGTACAACATAACAGGTATAATTTCAAAGAAATCAATTAAGATATGAGGCTTAGGCACCTCGTAATACCCAAGTCTCTATCATAACTTTCACTCTATGACACTACACTCAGTGACACATCACTCAACTCCCTTGTTGGTCAAAACCCTCCATAGGTAGCCATTTTCAAGACACCAACAACCAGACTTTGATATCAAATGATAGGCACTTAGAGAACTCACCCTCAAATACAAATACTAGCAATCAGGGGAGAAAATAAAACACTTAAATACTCCATCAAACATCCCAACTACTCAATGTGAAACTTATGCACTCAATAATACATGCTTCCCTATCACACAGTAGCATTACTCTTTCTCTGCACGACATTTCAGTGTAAAACAGTTTCGTAGGTTAAAAATTATAGTTTTGAGCATAGCTGATACTGCCTTTGTTTCCAATATTATGTTGAAACAAAACAGCACAATTCTTTTAAGGTAGCAAGCTATTTGAGCAAATGAAAGCTGAGTTTAAGGTTTGGGTTTATTTTCCTGCAAAATACACTCTAGTAGCATCAACCACCAATCATTATCCCATTGTAACAGACTGAGCAAAGAACTATCTTAGGGATGACACACAGATCTTGATCCGATAAGACTTAATAGGGAAACGTAAAAAAAGGGATTAAATTATTTGATCATTTTCATTTAAACAGAAAAAGAATGAAAAGATAAGCCAACAATACCTCAACTTTTAACAGGAATGAGAACACAAGACAACAACCGCATTTGGTCAAGGAAGACTTAAGTGCAACAATCAATGGATTTCACCCCAGGTCAAAAGCCGACAACTGTTTGCCTCAGCGACCTTAGCTATTATGTATGAAGCTACAACCATTTCTTTTTCCACTATACATAAGCTGACACTACATGTCCCTTAATAGTTTATCGGTACTAACATTGGACTAATCGCACAACCTTAATAGATACATCATCAACACCTGGGCCACATCGGGAAAACAATGACCAAATTTTTCTTCCACACATTTCATCACTAATCCCCTCTATAACACAACAATTCCCAATAAGCTAGCACAACGCAACAAAAAAACATAATTACGAATGCAACGAATTTGCAACCCAACACAGCAGAAAAGTAAACTAAACTAACTTCTTAAACCCCAGACACAAAATCAGATGGCGAGGAATTAAAACAGACTCGAAGCACTTGGATCATAACAAAAGCGCAAAAATAAAACCCTCGCAGTTGACCAAGACAGATGCGGTTTCGGGAGGGTGATGCAGGGGTTAAAAAAGGAACAAAGGACAACAGCAAGTTGGAAGAGAAGAGGAAAGAAATTACCGCAAATCTTAATCGGTGCTTCGAGCTCCAATAAATTAGGTTGTTGCAAGAAAATATCTCTGGAAGCGGTACAGAGCTGGCGGATCTCGGACTCCGACAGCTGCACCTGCTTCCCCGGTCGGCCACGAACTTCGAGAAGGCGATTGATTATGTCGTTAAGAAGTGCTTCGTCCATTTGTTCCACTTCCAGAAGAAGCACGAAGTCAACGTCTCTATTGGATGCAAGTACGATGGTGAGTAATATCTGAAGTGTAGAGGCAGTGAGCGAATAACATGCCTCGGTGGAGACGACGACCAAAGCGCAGTCGTTTTGCTAGGAAAAGGGTATGCTTTTAGGGTGTTGGCTTCGGATACTTCCGCACATTGGTTTCAACTTAGTGAGGGGAAAATTAGGAAGAGGGCAGAGGGATTGTTTCGATTAGGTTATGCCAACGAATAGAGAGAGATTAAATTTCATAATAAGCTTCCTTTGCTGACCTACTTAATTAAATTACTCCTCATCACCGGAAAAATTAAATGTTGGTTTTCAAATATATATATATATATATATATATATATATATATATATATATAAAAGCAACTTTAATTAATAAAAACAATGTAAGTTGCAACCAATATAATTTGTNGCAACTTTAATTAATAAAAACAATGTAAGTTGCAACCAATATAATTTGTATGAAAAATAGTTCAAGAATGGCAACGTTAAATAGGGTGAAATTAGAAATGTTGGTTTTTATATATATATATATATATATATATATATATATATATATATATATAAAAGCAACTTTAATTAATAAAAACAATGTAAGTTGCAACCAATATAATTTGTATGAAAAATAGTTCAAGAATGGCAACGTTAAATAGGGTGAAATTAGTCATTTTGCTCTTTATTCTATTTTATTGATTAATTAAAATTAATTATGCATATTTTAATTTAAGTCAATAACATATTTAAAATCAAATAATCTCACCAATATTTTTTTAAGCGATGGTTTGTTGTCAATACTCTAATCTTATAACACCACTTATAATACATTTTATTATTTTTATCGAATAATTTAATTTATAGTTTAATTAAATATGTATTATATGTTTTAAAAGATTATATCATCATTCAAGTCCAGAGGAGACTGATCGAATATAATAAAAATTAATTACCCAATCTAAGTATGTCAATAATTAAATTTAAATAAAATTAAATTGTGATTAGATTAGCATGGTTAAAAATTCATATAAAAAAAACTATAAATATAAATATAGGTCAAAAATATGGTTATTGAAAATTTTACTATTTATAAATCAAATTCAACATCATTATTTTTAAAAGTATATAGTTGGAAAATAAGTTATCTAAACACAAAAATGACAACTAAAAAATAAATGACAAAATAATTTATTTACATTAACTATCAAAATGGGTTATTAGTTGGGTTGGGTTGAAAAAAATACATTCTTTTACGCGGATCATATTTCAACTGATTCATTTAAATCCGGTTCATCCGGGTTGAACCCGTAGTGAGTAAGGTTGGCCCACCAACCCACCTAATTTTATTTTTATTAATTTATTATCTTATATAATCCTAAAAAATATCATTTTACTCATTATATGTGGATTGTATTGTATTTTTTTATTATCACTTTGAATTGTCTTGATTTTAACATTATTTTTAAAGTGAAATTCATTTATATTTGAATTATAAAAAGTTTGTAATTTTTTTATTTAAAAAAAATTATAATTAAGTGAGCTAGTGAGTCAACCCGTAGTGGGTCAAACTGAGTTCAAATTTTTCTAATTCACTAATAAATAAGTCAGGTTAGATTAACTCATTAAGTGACCAACCCGTGCTGCACTGGGTGTCCCTTTTCGACACCATTACATTATCGTTTAACCTACATAAAAAAATATATCCATTTAATATGTTACTATTGAAAAAAGAATTGGTTGTCATGATAAGCTTTCTTTAATATGTTTGGAAAAATATATTTTTCAATGTTACAATAAAAACAAACTTTCATTGTGAAAATATCACTTACAAACATAATTTCCTTTATAATTTAGGTATAAGCATGTACGATGTACATCTTTAATGGGGTAATTTATTTTTGAGGATTTGTTCAAGTTGGCATTTTGAGATCAATATAGTTTGCTGGCATAAGAGTTGCCAACAAATGTAAAACGATCTCCCTCACATGTTTTCATTTTTTTTTCTTTAGATTTTTTAGGTGAATTTTTATTTGTCTCTTTACTCAATTTTCACTTCCAATATTCTAAAAATTTATTTAGGAAAACTTATTTTAAGATATACTTCATGTGTTTTAGAAAACTTATGCTAAAAATATTGTTTCAAAAATTTTGTCTTTATGTCGTAAAAATTCCAAAGTAATTTAGAAGTAACTTTTTCAAGAATAAAATTGTCGGTTTATCAAGATTATGAGAATGAAGGAAGAATTTAGCAATTATCAAAAGGAAGTAATAGTTTAATAATTAAAAGAGAAGGTTTTTAGGTGGTTATTGTTCGATTTTAGAAAATCCAATTCAAAATTATATTCATGAATTCAAACTATTTTGTTTACAAAATCAATTTATACTTTTATAAATTCAAATTCAAATATTTATATTAAGTTTTAAATCTAAATTTATTTTTTCATAAAATCAATTTAAATTAAATTTCTATATTTAAATTTTTCTAATAAAAAATATTTTTTATATAAACTTAATTTTAAATTTAAATATATTTTTCTAAAAATAAATAATTATTTTATCTAATATATAAATATATAGAAAAATATAAATAATACATAAAACATTAAAAATATAATTTAATAGACTAAATTCTTACAATTATATAAATTCCTACCATTTAAGTAAAAGCTAATCATCTATATATCCATATAATATACACCAAAAAAAAACTTAAACCATTTTTTGGTGAAATGTATTCTGTGGGAGGAAGACTGAATATTTTTCACATAATTTAGACATTTGTATATTCTCCATAAGACCAATACCACAAATAAATAAAAAATATCAAAGAAAAACTCTATTGTAGATAAGTTTTTTATGACAAGTAAAATGGACTTTTTGTGATAAATATTCTAACCTCAAAATTATTATAGTCATAGAAAGTTCTTTATTTGTTTATTTTTATGACTTCATAAAAACCTATTTAAGTATATTCAACTTATTTTGACAAATTTTTTAAAAATCTGTCACAATAAATTCAACTTTATGTGACACATTTTTTAATCATCTATTATAATAAGTTCAGCTTATTACGACACTTTTTTATTATCTCTCATAGTAAGTGAACATACATGACATGTATTCAGAGACTTGTCATAGTAAGCTGACATATTATGACAAGTATAATTCAACAATTATATCACTAGACCAAACAATTCCTGGGCAAATAAATTCATACGTTAAGTTGTCCAGTAAACTTTAAATCATTACATTGTATATATATAAACATACAAACTTTACAATTGTTTCAAATACTCTCCAAAAGATTCTAAAGTACTATAAATCTGATATATTTTTACAAGTCATCACTAACATTCAAAAGAAAAGAAGTTCACTTGATTCTTATTTCTTCTATCTCTATACCTTCTAATGAGGATAAATCATTAAATATCTACAAAAAACACAATGAAGTTAAACAATATTGTAATTGATAATTAGATAAATATTTAGTCAATTCTTTATTACCTTAATCCATTTGTACATATAATCATGTGCATGTATTTCATGACGTAATACTCACACTTATAATTTCCCAATTAACGTCGATAATGCAAATTAAATACAAATAATTACAATCATGCACACACACTCCACATAGACGAGTATGAATATTTCACAATATTTTGAATTAAGCCTAACATGTACAGTACTAGTATGGAGAGTCAATAATTTGAAATAAGTTTCTCCAAAATAAAATAAAGTAAAACTCTACATTGTGCCCAGGATTGATTTCAAAAGAAATTTAACTTAACTTTTCTAAAGGAAAATTTTTTGAATATAGATTGAGTCGTTCATGGAAATGAAGAAAGTTTTATTGGAATACACGTTCTTTAAGAGCTTTCATACCTTAACATGAAGTCTTGGGAAGTTGACATAATCCATAATTTCATCAGGCATCGTCACTCTATCCGTCTACAACCACAAAAGGATGCATCTTATCATACAAAACCATATATTTACTTTCTCAATATAATGCGTTATTTTGAAGGCTTTATAAGTATTTATCCTTATATATGTTAACATAATTGTTATGTCATTGGTGAACTCACTTACTATGATAGGTGGACTACACTTGTCATGATAAATTGTCATAAATTCTATTTTCTTTTATTAGTTAACATTAACTAAATAGTATTTCATTCTAAAAAAATTATGGTTATAAAAGAAGAATATTATTTAAGAAAAATGATGATTGATCCACCAACATTGTGGGAAACCAACTTTATATAACATGACATAATTATTGTTCTTAATCATATATTTTATAATTGTGTAACAATGATGATAAATGTGTCTTTTAACTAATCTTGTGTACATATAATTGTTTATACCTTTTGATATGATAAACACCTACAATATGAATAAAAGACTCTTTTTCATATGCTATACCTAAGCTCAAATGCTATAATAGAAACATGCATAAAAGAATAAAAAATCCATGTAAATTATTTTTTCAACAATCATATATTCAAATTTGCACTTATATAATTTTATTTTTAAATATTTTTCAAACTTAAGCATGATCGTTCGATCAGTCACAAGTTGGATGATTAATCTTAACTCAAACAACCAAACAAACTATCCATGAATCCGACCGATCATCCATTCAATTAATTGATCATGAATTGACACATTAATCTCAGTAATTATCAACTTAGACATAGAATATAATTAACCATAAATGGGTCATGATTAGATAAATAATAATTAAAAATTAATTGTTAATCTTGGAGAACTCATCATAGCTTAGAAGATTAACCTTAATCCCATACGGAAAAGAATATAGCTTCTCTTAATATTGGAGATTAACAATTTAATTTTTTTAATCCGAGATAAAAATAAGAATAAATGCCTTTAGAGAACTAAAAAATATTTCATTTCTCAATAGAATAAAAACAATCGAATATATTATCAGTTTAGATCTACCTAAGAAATATTAAATATATTATCGTCAAATTATCAATATCACCAACGGTTTCCGATGAAAAAAATAATAAAAGATAACAACAATAGTATATCACATTTAAATAACTAAACAAATATTTATACTAAATTTTATCATTTAAATATGTGAATAAACTTATATTATATATTATTTTATCCAATAGTCTATCGAATATTTTTAGGCAAAATTATAATCAGATTTCAAGTTATCACGAGTTTCCTAATTTTTTAATCGTTAGAGAGTATTCTTAAACTTCACAAATTAAAAGATTAAAAACGTGAGTAAACGAAGACACAAACAGCGAACAATCGTTCTACTGAGGTATTTGCGCGTAGGCAGGCACAGAATCTTTCTTGGTGTGGGAGAGCGAAGTAAGATCAAGGTGAAGCCACCATAGGATGCGACGGAACCATTCTAACTCCGGCAATTACCGGAATCCATGTTTAACGATGCACCAGCCTTGGGCTTCTCTTCTCGTTTACGGGATCAAGCGCGTCGAGGGCAGGTCATGGCCCGCTCCAATCACAGGTTTCTCTTTGCTTTCAATCTTAATGTATCAAACAATTAATCTGCCTGTGTCCCATGTCCTATGTTTGATGTTCTTTATTCCTTGTGTTTGTTAAGGTCGTCTTTGGATTCATGCCGCCAGTAAAGTCCCGGATGAGTCTACAATCAAAGCAATGGAATATTTCTACAGGGAGATTTATGCGCTCAATGGCGTCACTGATATCCAATTTCCTCAACACTACCCCGTTTCTAGGCTTTTGGGTATAAATTACAGCGTAATGTCTCAATTCACAACCTCCTCCTCTGTCAATTCACTTCATTTGAATGATTGATACGCAGGCTGTGTTGAAGTCGTTGGCTGCTTAACTCGTGACGAGCTAGCATGCTGGGAGATGGTTCCTGAAGGGGTAACATACCGATTACTGTCTCTTTTTACTTAGTGTTGCACATTCTCTTCACTTAAAGCCTTTTTTTTTTTTTTTTTTGTTTTCCTTAGGTGAGGTTGGAAGCACAGACTGACTATTGTTGGCTGTGTGAACGGCCACAGGTTTGTGTGTCTTTCTACTGCTGTGCTATTCCTATGGTTGTAAAGTTGGGTACTGTTTGTGTGTATGCTGAGCAAGTATTAAGTGTTTTCTGTGCCGAATCCAGAAATTGTTGATTCCATTTGAGATGCGGGGTTACCAAGGTGTTTATAATCTTGAAAGGAAGGTATTGTGATTCTAAATTGGTTTCTTGCTTTCTGTTTTTTCTTGGAGTAAAGGCTGATTTTTCTACTTGTTGAAGATTTATGACGCTGCAGTTAGAGGGCTATCCCCGGTTAATAGCCCGCTGCCAGTGAAATTTCCACTTCCAGACCCACGAGATCCATTTTGCTTGAAGCCAGGTTCCATCTCTGCGCTTACTCCTAATTCAAAAGCTACTGAAGTTAACAAATCATCCAGTATAAGTCTGGCCATAGCTGGGGCACAGGCGGCAGCCACTCAGTTCTCAAAGAAGGATCACAATTCCCATAGTACTACTGCTCGGAACAATGCACCTGATACAATGAATGCTGATAATGAGGACAAACATATTGCAAGATCTTATAATCTACGATCCGGAGGAAGGTCTATGGAAAATGACAATATATCATCCACCGAGTTAGATAGGAAATTTGACGATTGGACCTTGCCATCATATCGTGAAAAGAAAAGTAGTAGTAATTATAGTGAGGGTAGCCATAAGCAGACTCGTTCTACCGGTACAGAAGCAGATTTGAGACAGTATCCTGAAGCATCGTCTAAGGTATCTCTTTCTTGAAATGATGTCATTATATGCGTACTATAACTTTTTGTTGGAAAATTCAACCCCATTTTATATTTATTTTATTATGCAAAGTAATAACTAAAGCAAACACAGTGGACATGAATGCTCAAGAAAAAGAGGGAAGAGGGAATTTATCATTTAGTGTAAGACTCGCTTTAAATCAATTGTATCACCTCCTTTTTCCCCAAAGGGACGATACAAAAATTATGCCTGATGCTGATATGACTGGTTTATGGACTATGTCAGTAGTATATTGCTCCAGTTCATGTTAAGGTTTATAGATAATCTTTTTCTCCGAAGGGATGATACATAAATTGTGCCTGATTCTGGTATGACTGGTTTATGGAATATGTCAGTGGTATATTGCTCCAATTCATATTAAGTTATTTGTTTTGAACAGTCAATTGGAGCTGGGAATCGTTCGACATTGAGGGAGGGGGATGGCATACTTGTTTATTATCTAGAACAGATTATCCAATGCGTAATAATTAAATCATAAGGTTGGGCAAGTTTTGGGCGCTGGATCATGTCTACCCACGAAGTACATTGAGTCCTTAAAAATATTGTCGTTGTCATCTATCCCATTATCATTCATATTTATTTTTTTAGCTCCTTCCATTTGTTTCTTGCATCACCGTGTATCTAATCTTGATTCATGTTATTAAGTAGTCAAATGAAGCTGCTCATGTGTGCACTCGTGCATTTATTACCTTGTTTTGTGTCTGAATGCAAAGTTGTGCTAGCAATTCAAGGAATTTGGCACGTGCTCAAAGGATGAATCTTTTATCATTCATAGGTTGTAAGACATGTTTTGCTTTAGTGAGGCTTTATTTGCATGATGACATTATGCATGTTTCCTGTTTTAATTCAAGTTATGCATTGACAATGAAGAATGCATTAGACTGTCACAACACAAATGTAATACTAGTTTTGATAACATACTGCTAACTGATGCTTGTTCTCTTTTTATTAGATTTTTGCTGCTGCTTTGAAAAGTCTGAAGCAATAATTAGGGAAGGAGTCTGACCAACTGGAGTCTGGATGTGAATTTGTATCATAGTGAAGTGTAACTTCCGAAACTGAAGTAGAGTTTGGAAGTGGTAGCGCTCATGCAAGTGTTTCGATGTTAGAGTCTCTAAATTAATTTAGGTCCATGTACAATTCGTAGTACAAAATTGTAGTCTCTAGGTGATGGGATGATGGATCGGATCGGATCTAATGCCAGAAACTTGTGCTGCATGATGTTAAAAATGAATCTTTGTTTTACATCCATCTAGAACATATTGGCATCTCCGATATTAATTTACTTATACACCAATGTAAGGAGTGTTAAAAAAATCCAGTAATATATGCCCAAACCATATATGAATCAATTAATCCATTATGTTAAAAATGAATCTTTGTTTTACATCCATCTAGAACATATTGGCATCTCCGATATTCATTTACTTATACACCAATGTAAGGAGTGTTAAAAAAATCCAGTAATATATGCCCAAACCATATATGAATCAATCCATCCATGTTTGCTAATGAAGCTGCTGTTACAATATTACTGTACTCAGAAGTCTTATTTTCTTATTTTCACTATACAGTTACAGAGATCTTCTGTACAGAACAAGAAATCAAAGTCATATAGCTAAGCCTAAATTTCTATGTGAGATAAGGGATGGAAATTTTAGAGAAGAAAGTCACGGATTTGGGTTTGGGTTTGGATCTGGATTTGGATTTGGATTTGGATTGTTCTGAGAAGTGGGCTTACCTATACGAAGACAGTCAAGGATGGATTTAGCTTTCCTTCTAGCCGTCTCGGACCCGTTTTGAACAACATTTGAGATTGTGCGGTTGGCCAGTTCTTCCTCTTTAATTTCCTCCCTTTTTTCTCTATTATGGTAACAGATTAGATGTAGAATTACTGCAGCGTTTTCCTTGACGCGTTCTACTGTGGTCTTCCTCAAGATATCAAGCAAGAAACGGACACCGCCATGATTCACCAACGCTTCAACTGCTATAGTATGTGTAGCAAGAAGTGCCAATATTGATACCAACTCATCAACAAGATCATCAACAAGAATATGGTTGACGAGCTTCCCAAGAATAATCTGCACTACCCCTTCTCGCACGGTCCTCACTATATTTTCACGAGCACAGCATAGTCTGAACAAGGCTGATCCAGCATCTATCATGGCTAATGGGTCTCCCTCTTCAAGTAAATCCACCAAGTACTTTATAGCTCCAGACCTTCCAATTATTTGCTTGTTCGAATCAAGAGATGACATCGAGGAAAGAGCTGCAGCTGCAATGCTTCTTGTTTGAACTGCTCCGGATTTCAACGAATCAATGAGAAAGGCAATGAGTTTTTCGTTTTCTGCCAACAACCTCTTGTTCGAGTCGAGTATTGAGAGGTTCAGAATAGCTGCGATCAAATCATATTGGAGTTCAGGGTCCAGAGGAGCTTCGGATGATAACGGACGCAACAAAAGCTGAATCATTTGTCTGGTCCCAAAGAGTGCTCGAACGGACATTGTTTTTGCTAACTGACGAAGCTCCTTTGCAGCTTCTTTCTGCTCAGAGACTGACAGTGACAGCTTGAAGAGCAGAGGATGCAAACGGTGTCTTAGTGCCTCGGTTAGTTGTTCGTCGTGAACGTTAAAAACGGGCTTTGGCAGGTAAATTCCCTTGTCTTTGCACCACTCTGAAATCATGCCTTGAAGCAAGACATTGGGAGAGAGCAAACAGCGATTGAGAACAACATGGCTCTCAGGGTAAAGTCGGAGGATATCATTCAGCCATCTCTGGATTAATGGACGATCAAAAGTCTGCATGCGCCATTATCATTTATCAATACATCATTAATTCACCATTACAAAGAACCCCTTTATTGAACAAACAATGAAAACTCTATTATAATAACCGCTTTCTTTTCTATCTTCATCCATCAAACAAGCAGCATTAAAGAAAATCAGATAAAAGCTCAAGAAGACCAATTCTATCAAGAAAACAACTATACTACTATATGATTACTATGCTCAAAGAGCAAAAGTCAATGCTGAGTTTTCAATTCCCAAACCTTCTTTAACACCTTTCTTGGTACATACATACATAGTGTACCCTTTCTTAATGAAACAGGTTCTTGATACGTGGCAATGAAGAAAGGAAAAAAGAAAAAGAAAAGAAAGAAAACCTGTCCAGTGGCCAAGATAACAGGATCTGTCATCAAGTGACCGGAGAGAGGGCATCGAAAGTGTGGAGGAACGGGAGAAGCGGGGCGCTTCAAAACTTTGAGCGCAGAAAGAGCACGGATAGCATTGTCCGCAGTCTGAACGGTGTAATCATCACCGTCAACGATACTTTCGATCAGTTCCTTTAAATTTTGCTTTAGCTCCTCCTCCGTGTTGGCCATTGCAGAACAGGAATCAGAATTTGCTAGAAAGAATGAGAGGGAAAGAGTGAGTGAATGAAGACAAATGGGGGAAGCCAACTCATTTTATAGGCAGTCTCCATTTTATGATTTTAAAAAAACTCTTAAATTCTGTATGCTATGCATTTTATGATTTTAAAATTAATTTAAATGTATTCTAAAGAAAGTTTAATTTTGGATTTTATATTGTTTTTACACGTGTATATTAAATCAATTATTTAGTAATAAATTATATAGTTATATCCCATGTTATTAATTCTATTTCATCTATATTTATATTGAACATATTTTTTATTTAATATTTAAGTCATTTAAAAAAATGATTACAATTTTTTAAGTAGATGAAATATTTTTAAACAGTTGTAATTAAATTGTTAATAGAAAGTTAGAAAGAAGGAGGGGATAAGATATTTTGATGATATAGTTATTTCTGGTGAAAAAGATAGTTAAGAAAGAGATGAGTGAGTGAGGAGAAGAAGAAAAAAATCTGAAGAGAGAGTATGATGAGATAAGGTAAGGAGAAGCAATTTCTTCAAACACTCTGCGAACATTCTTCAAACAGTCTGTAGACATTAAGCAAGATGCTCTCCATCTCGCCTTCTGTCACTGCAAACACTCTCAGCCTCAAACCCAATAATCCAAATGATCTTTTTCTCGTAAGCTCTCCATCATTCACCAACCGTCGCCATTCCAGCAAACCCATATCTGCCATAATCAACCCTTCTTCCTTTAGGAACTACCGGCCGCCGCCTCCGCCGCAGCAGCAAGTCTACCAACCCTTCCGCCCTCCGCCGGAACCCCTCCCATCGCAATACGGCAACCTCGACATCGCCGGCCGCATCGACATCCTCGCCGACCGCCTCGGCCTCTGGTACCAGTACGCACCCCTCATATCCTCCCTCATCCGAGAAGGCTTTTCCCCTCCCACCATCGAGGAAACCACCGGCATCTCCGGCGTAGAGCAGAATCGCCTCATAGTCGCCGCGCAGGTCCGCGACTCCCTTGTCGAGTCCAACGCCGACCCCGAACTCCTCGCCGCCTTCGATACCGGCGGCGCCGAGCTCCTCTACGAGCTCCGCCTTCTCAGCACTTCGCAGCGGGTGGCCGCGGCGCTTTTCCTTGTCGAGAATCGCTGTGACGGGAAGGCGGCGAAGGAGCTGGCGCGCGCAATGAAGGATTTTCCGAGCAGGCGCGGGGATAAGGGGTGGGAGAGCTTTGATTACACCCTCCCAGGAGATTGTCTCTCTTTTATGTACTACCGGCAGGCTAGGGAGCACAGGAACCCGTCGGAGCAGAGGACTTTGGCGCTGGAGCAGGCGCTGCGCGTGGCGGAGACGGAGAGGGCGAGGAACTTAGTGCTGGAGGAGTTGGAGAGGAGTGGTGAGGAGCAGGATGAGGCAGAGGATGGGGAGGGAGTGACGCGTGTTCCGGTGGTGAGGTTGAGGATTGGGGAGGTGGCGGAGGCTCGTTCAGTGGTAGTGTTGCCGGTTTGCGCAGCAGATGAGAGGGAGGTGTTGGAGGCGCCGTTTGAGTGTAGGAGTGAAGGGGAGTTTGGGGTGGTGGTGGCGGAGAAGGGGTGGGGGAGGTGGGTGGCGTTGCCTGGGTGGGATCCTTTGGTGGGTTTGGGAAAAGGGGGTGTCGTTGTGTCGTTTGCGGATGCGAGGGTTTTGCCGTGGAAGGCTAATAGGTGGTACAGAGAAGAAGCCATATTGGTGGTGGCTGACAGGAGTAAGAGAGAAGTGGGTGCTGATGATGGGTTTTATCTTGTGAATGGTTATGGTGATGGTAAGGGTTTGAAGGTTGAGAGGGGTTTCACATTGAAGGAAAAAGGTTTCACTCAGAGTTTAGGAGCTGTGTTATTGGTTGTTAGACCTCCTAAAGAAGAGGATGATGATCAATTGCGTGACGAAGATTGGGATTGATATTCACTATATATTTGTTTTTCTCCATTCATGAATTTGAACTTCAACTCAGCTTCACTTCATTGCCTCTTTTTTGTGTCATGCATAATAAGATTATATTCATCTGAGATCATATGCACTACTATCTTTTGTTTTTCATACATAATTAAAATTATTTAAGCTTTTTTTTTTCCCTCTTTATGCAGTGAGTGGTTTCCTTTAAATCTTTGATCGTGTTGTTGTTGTGCTGGAACAGGTAAGCCAATGTGTGTCTATAACCATTTGATCTATATGCAACGTTCAATCTGTCATGCAATTTTACCAGTAAAGTATATTATATATGAATTATCCGTAAGAAAGTTAGAGGTGGATAAGGTGTATCAGATGTTGTGCATGAAACGTTTAATCGACGGCAATGTAAATATCAGTAATTTAAGTTCTGACTTTTGAAAAAAAATTCTGTCGGTATCTGACTGATGAAAAAAAATTCATTACACGGGTGATGACTGATGAGGAACTGTTAATGAAAATTGAGATGACATTCTCTGTTACCTCCATCATTCATAAGTTAGCATGATAGGGAAGATGGCTCCTCACATCCATGAGATGCCTGGCAAACGTATGAATTGAAATTACAAAATTTAATTAAAGATTAGGTTCATAAATCATTAACAGAAATATTATCATTTAAGCATGATAAAACCTGTATTTAACATTTAGTTGTATACGAGTTCATCATATCCCACCAACATAATTTCAGACTGCAATTGTTTCTGGTGTCCTTGAACCTACCTTCTCTGTCTCCTTGTACACTTTCTGGAACAGTACATGGTTCACAAACCCCAATATGACTTGCAATTAATATTTTTAAGATTAACTAATTTATAACCACATACTTATTCTTTTCCATTCATCTCATTTTTGTTTATATATTCTTGTTGTATCACTGCTATTTACTTATTCTTAGTTAATCGGAATAAATGCCCTCAAGTACAAAATGTCGAGAGTATATTAATATAGTGACTCATAAATAACTTATAATTCGTTAATATTTTGAAATCTTAAATTTAAAAAGTGTTCAAGATGATAATTTCAAAATTTAATTAAAAAAGTATCATAGATAAGAAGATATAAACAATTCATTGATGAAATTTGAAGCCACAATGTTAATTGATTATCAAAATAAATCCAAATGGTTTTAAACACTTGCTTTTTTTTAGCTGAGAATAAAGTTGGCTTGTCCACATGAAAGTCTCAATTATATTTTGTTAGATATTCTAAAAACGAATTCTTTATATAAATAAATATAAATACTCATCTTGCAAATTTATCATACTATCAAATCATTTATTAATATTTAATTTCATATATATATATATAGTATTAAAAATCTTATATTAACTGAAAATAAAACATCTTTTTTTTTTCAAATTTAATTTTATAAAATTGAATTAATCTTAAAATGAACCTTTTAATATATCCACAAACACGATTTTGGGATCAAAGTCCATTCGAATCGTTTTAGTAAATTGATGTAAATAGATGCCTGGGCAGACTATGCATGTTTTGAAACAAATAACTGGCTTATATCAACACAGATAAAAAGGGTAAAGAAATCACATTTTCTACGTTACTACCAAATGGTTTTCTGAAGAAATCACAGTCCGGAGACATGTCTGAGACCTACTAATGTTACAACACTCAATGAACTGTTTTACAGTGACCATCATCCTCTATCACATTCATTGACCTTAAAAGAATATTTAACCAAGCCATTGTTGGGCTCGACGGTCTCCGCTAGCTCCAACAGAATGCCTAATGCTAATCTTTTCATTAGCATATTTTTGTTGAAGCCATTCAAAAGCATTTACATCAAGTTTTCCATTAACTGACTTCCCTTGCTTCCTACGAGTTTGTTGTTCCCGTATTGAAGCCCACAATTTCCCAACGGCATCCCTCTGACTAGCTGTAAATCTCGACACATTATCAGAGGCATGTTTCACCAAAATATCAATCACGGTTTGACACCTGCATAGAAAAATGATAACAAGCAATTTTAAAATGTGTGTAAAAGACAATACAATAGGAAACAGTACCAGCACTTACCAGGGTGTTTTATAACGCCGGGCAGCAATCTCTAAACAAGTTATCAAGGCTTCTCTTTGTGACTTGAGGAATCTCTTGGTTTCTTCCTCATCCTCCCTTATTTCCACAGCTGCCTCATTCTTTGCCTTTAGTTTTTCAACTTTCTTTGTGGAATTAGGAATCAGAGCATCGAGTCCAAATGGGTCAGCTTCCTTCCCATCATTATCATTATCCGTGGCAGGTGTTTTACCCCCTTCATCTGCTATAACTGTGCCATCTTTCAGAGACTTTGCTTCCTCTGCATCCTCCTCCTCTGTTGCAACAGGAAGACTAGATATAATTTCCTTGATTTTCCCAGCTGCTTTAGAAAACTGTACAAAAAGTAGGAAACAATTCTTGAGTAACAAAGAAATAATGTTTATGGATCTAATTATTCTTGGTAAAAAGGATAAGATCTATAATAAACAACAATATTCCAGACAATTTTTTCCCTGCAAATAATTTGAAACATCTATAGTCCCTCCAAAAATATACAAAGTCAAAGTATTAGCTAGCAGAGAACCATGTCAGGGAATCCAACAGTTCACTTGAATGAAGAACATTGATATTGCAACCAAGACAAACTCAGACTACCCCGAAATAAAAATAGTTTGTCCCCTGCGTGAGTGAATTTGTGTCAACAACATGCTAGAGGAGACATAAATAGTCACGCACCAATGAACTCCCACGCCCCATTATGCATCTATCACAAAGTATAGAAAGCGTGAACACAGTGGATGGCTGTATTGGACATGACTGTGCTTATCAATCAATCATATACTTGACAATTAATCTTATCATTGCTCCAAAATCCTTTTCCTTTCCAATCCATTTTTACTCCAGCCAGTAAGACCAAATATTCAAAATACTACGTTGAGAAACTTGGATCCATCTTTTGCCACAATTTATGTGGATGAAAAACTAATGAATTGATATGTGAAATGACAACTTTGAAGATAACTACATCAAAGTAATGAAAACCGAACATGAATATTATGAAATTATGAACAAATAAAAGGACAATACACAAATAAAACTATTCAAATTATGGTAAGAACGTTGTTGTTACCAAGTTTAACATAGAATTCAATGAGAATCATACCACAAAGCTGTCATCTGTGTATAAATCATTTGCCACCACAGCATTAATTGTCCATGTTGCCAGTTGATTCTTCTGCTTCTTATTGAGGTGCTGAAATTAAAGGATAGGTCGGAGTCAAAAAATCTTTCGCAATCCTCCCTGAGAAAATACAATTGCTTAACAATGAATCATGCATATCTGCAACACAAAGGTAATCTTACCTCTTTGGCGTTTTGAGCTGCTGAGAACAGACAATGGTAATCTGCTCGAACTGAAGGATCTGTACAAGTTATGGATGATGACATTGCAGCTTCTAATATAGCAAAAAAATAATCACTAATTTCTGACTTTACACTTCCTGCCTGAATGAGCTGTACAGCAAGCTTTGCAGCCTTGCTAAACTTTGAAGGGTTCTTGATGTGCGAAGATATCTTCTGCATGGCATCAATAACTTGAGCTTCAGAAGCATCCGTCATGGTTTTGAATTTCAAGCTTTTCTTAGGCGCTGCAGCTGAAATTACAACAGATGATTCAGAATTTCAAAAAAAAAAAAAAAAAAATCCCAACTCCATCATTTAAAACTGGGAAGCAAATATAAAAATAACAACTGCAATTATAGAAGCATTCTTAAAACCAGAACAAAATCCAACATAATTATTATCCTTTGTTTTGTTAAGTAAACTCAAGGGGGAGGGATGGCACCCAATTTAACGTAGAGAAAAATCTCCGTCTCAAAAAGCACTTTTATGGAGAAACTTACATTTAGCTCACCCCAAAGAGACAAGCGATGGCTCAATTTGATACCTGACAGATTTCTTTTAGTTTAGGAACACCAAGGCAAGTTCAAATGGAGTTTTTTCTTTTTGAAAAAAAAAATATACGGAACTGCTAAAGTATGATATAATCAAGTAAATTCTCATTAAAGTTGACAGTGTGAAATGAAAAATCAGAGAATTCCAAGAAAATGGATCTTGAAGCTGAATTTTGCAGTCCCGATTGAATGCTAAATGACCATTTTTATTCATTCTTCTAACCACGATGGACGTACACATTTTTCCCATGCGCCCATGTTGCCAAATGGACGTAGGTAGAGTTGAAGCATAAAAAGCGAAGAGACAAGGGAAAGGAATGGAAAACCTATCTACGTAACTTAGGGTTGAGGTGACAAAGTAAAACAAAAAAAAAAATGCACTATTCGAGTTAAATGGAACTAATTGTTGGAATTGGAGAAACCCTAATTGGAAGAACAGGTCGAAAACAAATTCTGATTAAAAGGAAAAGAAGAAGTTGACCTTGGGTGTCGGGTTCAGTAGGGTTGGGGCGCTTGAGGGCACTTTTGAGGATGGGCTTTGGAGGCGGAACTGCAGAGGATTGCTTGAGCGCACTTTTGAGGATTGGCTTTGGTGGCGGAACTGCAGAGGATTCCGTGTTGTCATCGTTGTTGATAGCAACAGCAATTGGTTCTGGTTGAGGTTGATGATGTTGAGGAACAGTGTTGGATGAAGGAGGTGGCAATCCTTCAAACAGATCGTCTGCCATCACAATTTCTCCTTCAAAAACTCTTCCTTTCAGCGACTCAAAAATATTAAGACGCCTCTTCTGTTTTGTTTTTGTTAACGATATAGAATCAAATCCTTGTTCGATTAATGTAAAAGCTTATTAAATCAACAATGATAAAATATCAAATTTATCAAATAATATTATTTTCAATAATACAAAAATAACCGCGATTTTGTTCTAATGAATAAGCTATAACTCAAATAATATTATTTTCAATAATACAAAAATAGTAGTTTATGATTGGTTCGTTTCAAATATTCTTTTAAAATAAATTCAAATACACAAATAAAATAGTGACACATATTCTGTTGACAAAAAAGTTGTCAAAAAGTGTTATTAAAATATCATTTGTCCTTTAAATATTATACTTTCAAATATATTACAGTATTGTATTTAAGTTTTTAAAAAAAATATTACTTTTTATATTAACTTTAAATATTGAAAAAAAAAAGTGGTGTGGCCGTGGAGAGGTAACCAATGTCCCCTTAAAATACATATAAATGTTTTATTATTCGAAACTCGTCACATAAATACGTATAATTGATATTTTATTACGTGGATAATTAGCATTCACGTTAAAATTAATTAAAACAATAAGCAACATAAAAGGAAGAAAAAAGAAAAGTTTGAAAAATATAATTTTGTTTAATTTGAGTGAGAAATTTTTTATTTGAGTGGAAATATGAATAAACAATGTTTAATTGTTATATTACTTTTATTTTAGTGGAAAATCGTTTTTTTAGCAAAATAGAACATAGATAAGGATTTGGTTGGGGTATCTTGAGATAAAAAAGTTAAGAATAGGTTTTAATTTTTGTTAGGGAGAATGATATTTCACACCAACTTTTTGACACCATTTTGATACTGAACACGTGTTAAAATATGGTTGGACGATTTTAAATTAAAAAAAAAAAATTGATTTTTTTCTTCTAAATATGTCCTTGTTTCAGCTTTTTTAATTTGAAATCATCCAACCACGTTTTGACACGTATGTAGTGTCAAAATAGTGTAAAAAATTGGTGTCAAAATATCATTTTCCTTTTTGTTATATTTCATTGGAAACGAAAACATTAGAAATCATTATCATTCACTCTGTTCAGATAATTTTTCAAAGTGTTTATCCGACACAAAACAAAAATTTACGACAACTCAAGATCATTATGATTTTAAATTGTTCAAATATAATCTACATTTTCATTAAATTCATAAATCAATGTATATCTCTAAGACTTTGAAACTTAAATCTAAACTCAAACAACTTAATCAATCATAAAAAAAATGTTATTTAAATTTCAAATCATAATTTTTAAGGAAAGACAAAAAAAAGGAGTATTTGAGAAAAATGATAAATTTTCTAAAATAAATTTTGAAGTAATAATTTTTTAACTAAACAATAAAATATTAACATTTTATTTCAATTATATAACTTTACATTCAAACAATTTATTAGCTGTTTTTTTTTTTGGTCTGAGAAAAAGAAAAAAAATGACTTAATTTTAATCTGAGTGATTGACATAGAGGAGTCACGTGGGAGCAGGAAACATATGATGACAGCATCTGCATGGTTTTCTTTGGAAATAGGTAATCTGTTCCTTTGGTGTGCCTCATACCTAAAAGAACTGCCAGCTTAAGGTTTGGTCAACAACTTCCAAGGATTTTTCTCCCTTCAAACCCACAAATTACCAATTTTTATGACAAACTATCTTTTAAAAAAACAAACCAAACACTCTTCTTATGCTTCTTTTTCAAAATTATCAAAACTTCTAAGTATTAATTTATTATTTTATAATTTTAATGTAATCAACTTAATTAAATGTATCCCAACCTTTTATAAAAAACTATGTGTGTCACCCGGACACAGACGAGAGCGGGGAGTGATCGTTGGTGTAAGAAGCATGGAGTGCAAGAGACACAGACAAAGAGCGGCTCCTGACAGACTTCAAGTGTAAAAGATATATGGACGAATCGAACATATACCAGAATGAGAGAGATCTAGAGACTGTATAGATATGAGACTATACAGTTGGAAGATAATTTAAAGAAATTGATTTGGCTACTCATATCAACAAATACATTTGCTTTTCAGTAGCCTAACCCATAAGAACTTCATGGTTAAGCGTGTTTAACCTGAAGTAATTTGAGATGGGTGACTTTCTGGAAAGTTTTCGCTTTGTGTTGATATGTGGAGACAGTCAACAACTCCTGTAAGTTGTCGTAACATTATACTATGACATGTTAAAAATATTTTTTAATAATGAATTATATGTTACTATTTTATTAATTCGTTTATTTAAAAGAGATTCATCGTAAATTATCATTATATGTATACTATTCAACAAGGGGAAGTGAAATTCCCAAGTAAAGCATAGTTTGCAAAGACTAGAGAACCTTTCTCTCTCGTCTCGAAATGTTAAGTTTGAAACGGTTTAAAATTAAACGAAAACGAAATGAACATGAAAACAAAAGCCTTATCAACTGAAATGCCTAATTTGTCTACGTTGAATCGTTGAAGTGAGATATTTTGTGTTGAATCATTAAAAGTCGCACAAGGATGGCGTGTGTAGAATATCTCATCTCAACTTTATATGTACAATAGAAAATGTTTTACTAACAGTACACGATTGTCTGAAATATGATTTCTCAGTTTTTTCTGCCAAAAATTATTCAAATTAGTATAAAAATATAAAAAGAAATATTAATTTCAACTGAATAATATAATTGTAACAGTAAGATTGGTTATAATTAAATAAATTAGGATGTAATTTGACTTTGGAGATTAAACACTCAATAATTAATAAATATAGTTAAATTTAAAGACAGCAACGTACTACTAATAGTAATAAAATTAAAATTTTAAAAAATCTCAGACAATCGTGTATGAATATAGTAATTTTGAAAAAGGATCTTATTTATGGTATATACGTTGTTAATTTCTTCTTTTAGTTGTTGGGGATAAACCTCAATTTTTACGGTAGGATCCTGTAATTTGTAGTACTTCCTGAAGCATAGTTTATACTTTTTACCCCACATGATTTATTTACTGCTTTAAGAAATAATTGATAATATACTTAATACAACATGGTTAAATTATAAATAATTTGGTGAGGAATTTATGAAGCTGCAGTAGTACCCAATTAAGATTTTTTTTATATGCATGTCGGGAGGTCAATTAGTTCCTAATATACAATATAGTTTAATTTTGTCAATAGAATACCAGTGAAACTGAGGAAATTTTGACCATAATGGCTGAAGAAAAAACATATTTCCTGACTAATTACTCAAATGGTATAATTTATTATGACAAATTTATAATGTGGTTTTTGATGAATAGATTTTTCAACGAGATTAGATATAATTTTGTCAAAAAAATAGTTCACAATTTAGTCTCTCATAATTATATTTGGGTAAACAAATGTTAAAAACATGTTATTCTAGAAAGAAGGAAAAAAAAATCCAAATTTTGACTTTAAAAAATAGTATTATCTATGCAAATATTAGAAATATCTTTTTAATGGAGAAATTTTTTTCTTACCATTAAAAATGTAGAAATTGACATTTTCAAAACGACAACGTTTTAAAAATAGTGAAATTTAATTGTTTTAATATTAAAAGTTTTTATATAAATAGTTTTTTATAAACAAGTTTTATTATTTTAAAATATATCACATGGGTTCAGTTTAGTTGATGTAAAAGAAATTATTAATTGGGGTTTATCAGGACAGATGTTTCGGGCTTGCGGAATATGATGGGATCTACGTAAAGTGAATAATTATGAATGTTACGAAGAATTTTATTGAGAAGTTCAATTGCAAAAAAAAGGAGATTCATTAGCTCGTTATTTAGATAAAATTGGTGAAATGATAGAATTTATAAAAATTATTCAACAGACTTTAGAAGGACTTCCCGACGGACCATATGAAAATTTAGAAATCCGCAAAATCATTTTTCGAAAATTCTCTTAGATCTCTCTAAAAGTTCTTTCTCTTTTCTCCTTGTTCGTCTGATTGAAAAATTGAAACTATATGATTGATTCTTGTGGGTAAGTTTTTTAATTTGAATCAATCAATTTTTTCATTTATGTAAGTTGAGTTTCATTCCTTTTTTGGTCTTTTTTCTTTTTTATATGTTGCATGTGAGTCTTCTATCACACTTGCATGTGTCTTTTGGTTGAAAGTCATTATTGATAAGTGATCATAATTGTATGTCCTGATTGTTATTATAATGTTTCTGTGTGTAGATAGAATATCCTACAAGTTGAGAGGAGCTTTGTTGGTTAAGGTCATGTGAGCTTGAAGGGATTGAGGATTCATTAAGAGAAAATTCGTTTGTCACTCAGGTAAAGGAAGCTAATTGTATTGTTTTTAAGTTATAAATACTTTTAAATTTTTAGTTTTTTGAATTGTACTCTTTTAAAGTTATAAATAATTTTAAATTTTTAGTTTCATGACAATATCATGAATTAATTGAAGGACTGATATGTATGATGAGTGTGATATGTTGAAATGTGAATTTTTTGTTTGATTTTTTAGATGAAATTATTGAGTTAGTGAAGATTTTGTAATCTAAATTTTTTACATTTTAACATATGTGATTTGAATGTTTGTTTCTTGGATGTTTAACGGGTTTGAACTTGGTTTTGTGTGACTAAAATAGCTTAAATCTAAGCAATTGGTCAAGTGATACGAGCTTCCATGTTTAAAACTATTTTGAACTTATACATTCAGAAAGGAGTACTGGTTTGATTAATTGAACAAGCATAAGTTCCCTCAAAAGCACAAAATACAAGTGTTGATATTTGGCATAGTGTTGTGCAGTGCCAAGGTAGGGATGACAAAAAAATTCAGAGTTATGGGTATCCACGGATAAAATCCGAGGCGGATAGTTACTACTCGTGGATATTTATTATCCGTGGGTAATAGGTAATGGCTATTTTAATACCCACTTCTAAACGGGTCGGGTGCGGGTATTATACTATCTGACATGTGGGTACTTGTTACTAGTGCCATCAAAATGGGTTTAAACCCGTGAGCCAACCCGACTCATCATGGGTTTGAGCCGAGTTGGGTTGGAAAAAAATGCAAAAATTTTGTTACGAGCCAATTTTGACCCGGCTCACTAAGATCTTGGTTCACACGGGTTGAACCCGTGGTAGGTTGGGCTGGCTCACCAACCCACCTATTTTTTTTAATTAAATCAAATTAATTAAATTAATTATTCAAATCCTAATTTTTTTGTTAAAATAAAATAAATTAAATTAATTATTCAATATTATTAGCTAACACTATTTTTTATTATATTGTAATTGGAGATAAAGAAGAAGATAATGTGGATTTATCCATCCAGGACTCCAATTTAATAGATGGATAATATTATAGATTGGATAATTCAGGAATATATCATTTTTTTAAACTTATCTACAAGCATGACAATTTTATCTTATGCTATATATTTTTGTTAACGGTTATATGTAGTTTCTTGGTCAAACGGTTGTGTATGTCTCATCAAACTAAATTGACAAAATTTTATGCCTGATAGCTTAGAATATATATATATATATATATATATATATATATATATATATATATATATATATATATATATATTGCTTCATTTTCTTTTATATCAATGAGTCCAATTATTACTATTTCAATTTGATCTATCAAAATAACATGTTATGAGAATCTTAGAAGAATAGGGTGAAAAAAAGTTAATTAAGCGAGTCAATGAGCCAATCCGTTTAACTCATCAACCCGTGGTAGGTCGGGTCGAGTTCAAATTTTTTCGGCTCGCTAATAAATGAGTCGGGTTGGGTTGGCTCACTAAGTGGCTAACTCGTGGTGAGTCGGGTTTGGTTATCCATTTTGACAGTTCTACTCGTTACCTGCAAAAAAAAAATATTTTTAATTTAAATTTAATCAAAAATAAAATTAATTTATATTTTATTAGGTTAAATTTATATTAAAATTAAATCTTAATTTATATTTAATTTAATTTATATATATATATATATATTGTAATTTTATTTAAACTTTATTTTAAAGTTGTATAAAATATATATATTTTTTTAATTTTTTGCAGGCATTCGCGCGGGTAGCTTTCGTGTTGCGAGTCAGATTTTTATTTTACGAGTCAAGTTATGGGTATGCACTATCCATGTCCGACCCGATCCGTTGTCATCCATATGTCAAGGTGACCTTGAGTGTCCTATTTTTGAATGGGAAGCGGTGGCTGGATGATTTTAAGTATCTAGCTCTGCGAATGGTTTGATATTGAACGATGTCAGAATACCATTGAGCGTAAGCAGATGAATAATAAATGTTGAAACATTTTTAGTGAAAATGGTTCATAGTGTTTTAATAATTTTTTTGCAATTGTTTTATATATTTTTTATTATTATGATTATTTAATTTCGATACTTATATTAATACTATTTATATACTGAGCTAAAATTTGAATGTTATATAAATTAGTTTCACTTTTTGAAGAAGGAAAATGTCACATTTAAGAACATATTATATTTAAAAAAGGTATTCTCATTAGAAGCTTACTTTTAGTAACTTTAGAAAAAACAAATTATTAATGAAAAATGTAAAGATGTTTAAATGAGTAGTAACTATAGTAAAAGTATAAATAATAAATATATTTTACTAATCCACAAATTTACCAATCCACAAATTTGAAACCTTGGTCAAATTATTTAGTCTCTTCCTTGACTTAAAATAAATAAATAAGTAAATATATATATATATATATATATATATATATATATATATATATATATATATATATATTAATTTGGACTTATGTAATGCAAACTAGTTTATTACTTTTTAAATATACTTGCAATTATCCATAGAAAGAAAGACAAGTATAAGAATAGTGGATTGGAATGCAAACAAGAGACAATGATTAGAATGGAATAATCAAATAGTGAAAGACTAAAATACTAACAAAACTAGAAGTCTTAAAAAATAAATAAAAAAGTAAAAGAAAAGGAGATAAGTTTTTATATTATATTTATTGAAGAGAGAGAGAAAGAAACTAAAAATGATAGAGAGAAAAGAAGGTTAAAATTAAAAATAGAAAAAGAAAAGATAAATAGAATATTGGAGAGGTTAAAATGGGGAAAAACGGCATGGAGATTGATTCTGAGTTAATCACGAACATGAGAAGCAGATGTTAAGCGGTGGGAGAAAGAAAAAGAATCGAGCGGAAAATAGAAAGATGGTGGAGAGAGTTGAATAATATAAATATACATAATCATCCACATATGAAACGACACACAGCTACACGCAAATTAAGCAAAGAATCGCAGTCCCACCCAAATTACTAGCAACAACCAAAAGATGGTGGGGTGCTCTCTGCTATCTCATCTCTTTCCACCTATTGCCTCCTTTTTCCTTTTTTCCTTATTCCAATTTTCTTCAAACAAAATCAAAAATAAATTTACCAGCCAAACACTCCCTATTGACCCGTCACAAAGTCTGGTCTACGCTGTAACTCAGCAATAATAAATATATCCACAACACTAGTCAAAGGGAAAACCAAAAAATATTAAATAAAAATCCAAATTTATTACTATTATATTTAAAAAACATTAACTATGTAATATGATTATTATTATTATTTTGGTTGTGGTGATTAAAATAATGTTACCTAAGAATTCCATGGAGCATCGCAGAGATGAGAAGGCAAAAATGGTCAAACATGTAACTCAAGCTGTGCTGTCACTGTGTGTGTTGTACTGTTTGAATAGGAAGAAGAAGTAGTAGTTTTCTTCTCCATCTGTCTCTCTCGTGTATATCAATATTGTCGGGAAGTGAGCAAGTTCGTGCACCCCACCTTCTCTCTCACCCCACACATATAAAAATATTATATAAATAACACACAAACCTACAAACCAAACCCTAATCACACCTCCTTCTTCATCTTCTTCTTCCTCAATTTCTTTTTTTTTTCTCCCTGTTGACTCAATAAAAAACTATACTATATCACTCTTCCTGTTTACTCGCCTCTCCGATCTATATATAATTCACTTTCTTCTTGATTCAGTTTTGATCGGTTCACTTTATTTTTTTGTTTTAAGTTATGGCCAACCGCTGGTGGACTGGGTCCGTCGGTCTTGAGAACTCGGGTGACTCCATGAGGAAACCGGATCTGGGATTTTCCATGAATGAAAGTGCCGTGACTGCAAACCATGCAGGGGAAGAGGAGGAAGAGAAAGAAAACAGCGACGAACCAAGAGAGGGAGCTATTGACGTGACCAACACGCGCCGCCCAAGGGGTCGTCCACCGGGTTCCAAGAACAAGCCCAAACCACCCATATTCGTCACCCGAGACAGCCCCAACGCGATGCGAAGCCACGTCATGGAGATTGCCAGCGGTGCCGACATCACCGACTGCGTGGTCCAGTTTGCACGGAGGCGCCAGCGCGGCGTGTCCATTCTCAGCGGCAGCGGGGCTGTCGTTAACGTTACTCTCTGCCAGCCCACGGCTCCTGGCGCCGTCATGGCTCTCCATGGCCGCTTCGATATCCTCTCCCTCACGGGCTCGTTTCTCCCTGGACCTTCCCCTCCTGGTGCCACGGGTCTCACCATCTATCTTGCTGGAGGCCAGGGACAGATAGTTGGCGGTGGAGTGGTGGGCCCACTGGTGGCGGCTGGTCCAGTTTTGATAATGGCAGCTACGTTTTCCAATGCAACTTACGAGAGATTGCCCTTGGAGGAGGATGATCAGGAACAGGGCGGCGGCGGTGGGTCTCCGCCGGGGATGGGAGGCGGTCCTGGTGAAGCGTCGTCGTCAATTTCGGTGTATAATAATAATGTTCCTCCGAATCTGGGTCTTCCAAACGGACAACAGGTGAACCATGAAGCTTATTCTTCTCCTTGGGGTCATGCTCCTCATGCCAGACCTCCTTTCTAAAGATGAACATGAATTTTCTCAAAGCATCCAAACACTATATTACTCTTATATGAGTCTTACTTAGTTCAGCCAGTTAATTAATTACCTTCAGACTTTATTTAAATATAATAATAACAATATTAATATTAATATTAATATCTGTGTTTCTGTATATTTAATTTACCATCCAACTTGTCTCACTCTAATAAGCAACCTACCATGATGTTGCTTCTTTCTGTAATCTAATTTCTTCGGTTCTACCTTACTTTTATTTTTCCCTCCACCTCTACTTCTATTTCCTTCCTCACATACAAACAATTAATACACTATGAATTAAATTTCTTCTAGATCATGCTACTTTGACCGATAATATTCAAAGAAAATTAAACTCAAGAACAGGGAATTCACTATTTCTTTCATCCATCATGTTACTAATACTATTTAAGAAGCACCACTATGCTTCAGACATGGGACAACCATTTAGATTTCTTAATACTGTTTGTCCTTGTGCTGATCGATTGCTGGAATATATCTAATCATTGGTCAAGATTATTTGTTAATTAAACTTTATTCACTTAATCAACATCCTTTATATAATCTGAAAAAATATATGTTTTCACATTATATGATTAGAAGTGCTGAAATATATTATATAAAGTGAAAAGTATGACTCATTGGACTTGCTTCTATTAAGATAATTCGTGCAAAATTGTACTGGTTTTGCTTCTATATATAACTATAGACAATATTATAAATAGCTGTTTCCAGTTTAGGTTGTCCCGGAGTATGTTCTCGGTGAGTCCGTTGCCGTTATAAGCATTGTCTGTGATGTTTTTTTTTTTTGTCAGATCTTCACATTGTCGATTTCTTTTTCAATTTCTTCAAGCTCTTTCCTTCCTCTGTCCTTCACTGCTTTGCTACTTCGTCTTTTGCCCTAACGATTATCGGATTATCGTATTAAGTCGGTAATTTTGTTTAGGTCTTTCCAATCATAAAAAATGGATATCCTTACTACCTACTTAAATTTTAAAAGATTTAAATTCTGATATAAGATTAATTTGAGTACATTGTGTTTTTTTATCAGCTCTACTAAAGTGACTCACATAATAATATTGTGTGGCTAAGGGAGTAATATGTGAAATGTACGTCAGTGGTAAAAAGATAATACTTAGAATATTTAGTTGATAAAAAGAGAAATTGTGAGAATTTCACATTTAAAGTTGTATTCTAATTTGTTCTATATGTGTAAATATCAGAAATATAGTTATAATAATACATCCTTACTTAATATTTTCCCAATTCGTGGTTTTGTTTCTTCAAAATTTTAACTATTTTTTTTTATCTTACATTAAAAAAAACAATATTAGTTATTCTTTGAATGAGTTATTGACTTATGATATTGTTTGGGTAATATTATTTAGATTTATTTCCACGAAATTGTGATTTTAATAGTAAGAAATATATTTCAATTTGAAATAATATATCAAAGTTTAAAATTAAGATGAATTTGAGTTAAATTCAAAAGGATCGAAAGGATAAAATTAAAAACCAAATGGGTTTTGATCAGTAGTGTGACTTGAGGAGAATGAAAATATCTCTTAACTTTCACTTTCATATTTTGAAATTTATATATATTGACTTAATGTTTGATTAAACCACGTTGTTTCTATTAAAGTTTAAGTGGTATATAAATTTATTTACATGTAAGTTTGTCGATATCTATTTAAACGTTTTAAGATTAAAATAAAATAAATTTTATGTAGTAGGAAAAAGACTAATCTTAAGATTGAGAAATAGACTATTGAAGATGTATCTTGATCTAACAGAACCTAATTTCACAAATTAATATAACAAAGTACTTGAGTTTAGGTCCATATTTTATTCTATTACCAGAAAAACAAAGGTTGAGTCTTTTAAAGGTATGTGCATATAAATATTATATTTATGTCTTCAAAATATACTTTAGATGAATAAGTTCGATATTCACAAGAAAAAAAGTTAATACATACCTTATGTGATTTTTTATTCAATAAGTTATATGAATCAAATTAATTTTAATTTTTTAAACTAATTAGAAATTAACAATTAAAATAGTATGAATAGGATAACTAAATTATAAATCAAACAATGAAACTTAAACCTTCTTCATATAAGTGAAAATGATGCAAATAATACAAAGATAAATACAAAGATAACGGGAGATGCAAAAAAAGTGACGAAGCCTTGTTCAGTTGAGTTTAGGAGAGAGTAATTAAATGATTTGAAAATAATTTATTTTTATTGTTTATTTGAATAAATTTAGAGATAAGTGAGAATAGATTTGAAAGTAAATTGTTTTAATCTATCACATAAATTAAATTCTATACTAATTCTCATACACTTTATTTCAAATCTACACTCATTTACTTTCAAGTCGATTAACTATTCTTTTTCAAATCCACTATTATACCAACACGAAGTTAAATGTCTCTTTTTCTATCCTTAAAAACATTTTCTATAATAACTAAATATTTAACCATTATAAAAATAGTTACACTATACGGTTAAAATATTAAAGTAACTTTTTCATATTTACAAACTTGAAATTACATCATTTACTCTGACAAGTGAATCATAGTAGTCGTAAAACCTCGTTTTCCCATTCTATTATTTATCCAAAAAGAGTTGTCGCACGTGGTTAACGAATTGTGTTTGTGTTTTATAAGGGTGAATATTGGAACCCTGAACTTGCCATTTTTGGAGAAAAAAAAAAAACTTCTTAATCTAATAAACTACAGAGGTTGGAATATCTTCTCAACAAAAGTGTACTATCTTGATTTTTTTAGTATTTTTTATTCATAAAAAAAATGGAATGAATTTTAACCTAATCCATGAAGATATGTACGACCAAATTGCTGTTTTGTCTGCGTCCTTAAAGTCCAAATATTAATTTCGGTGATAGCGATTAGGAGAACTTCAGATGTCATATCAATAATTAATGTAGTAGGTTTCAGTAAATCACAACTAATCAAAGGAAAATATATTTTAACCCTAATTTTTGACACTATTTTGACATTACATATATGTCAAAATGTAGTTGAACGATTTCAAATTAAAAAAAAATTGATGTAAGAATATATTTGAAAGAGAAAAATTAATTTTTTTTTAATTTAAAATCGTCCAACCACATTTTGACACGTGTGCAGTGTCAAAAAATTGGTGTTAAAATATCATTTTTAACTAATTAAATTATGTACACAGACAAGGAATTGAAAATGAATAACAAAAGACGAAATCGTAAACATATGGATGTGGTAATAATAGCTCATACATACAACTTTTAGCTATACATGCAAACTTGCATATGTCGTCATTCATGTCGCAAACGCAGAGAACCTGTTATTTACAATATTCTTGAAACATCGATTTTATCATTGAAATGCCAATAGTTACATTAATGATGACAGACGACACTAATTTTATTCATCGATGATGTTATTTTTTTATAATTTTCACTTTTTTCTATCACGAAATAATTATACCCACGACATCATAATTGGGAAGAAATTCAGATTAAATTTGTTTAGGAAAACTATTACATTTACCTTATTGTATTACATTTCCAAAAGGCACTTCTATTCAAAAACAAGAAAAAAGAAGATGAAATGAAATATTATATTATTTATTTGAATTTTACCTCCTTTACTCAGTGTATTATACTACATAGTAGAAATCGTAATTGGGTCCGCATTTATTGTATTGTTGAACCAATAATTTAGTAGATGATAAAATAATTAAAGATATCTTATTATTAAAAATGTTGATAAAGCTATTTATAAATAACTGACTAAATATAAAGTTAAATTTGTTTTTATATTATTGGGCTTGAATAAGATTAGGTAAACAACTTATAAATATAAGACTAATATCAAAAGTCAGGTACGCTTTACTCACACTCCACTACATCCTACTAATATTCGATCAGAACTCAAACATATAATTGTGATACATAATTCTTAAAACTGCTCTTAACTTAAACGACTGAAGGAAGACAAGTGACTTAAGTTATCTAAACATTTAGAAACAAAAAAAACACGTTGAAAATGTTAGTGTCTCGGTTTCATAAAATTTGAACAGAAACACTTAGTAATTTTTTTTAAAAGAAGAGAGGGATTAAATTTTAATAAAGTTAAATCTTCATAATTGTCTAAGAATAATGGCTTCTTTATTTATTTGGGAGAAGAATTTAAAAGTAGAGGGAGTATCTAAAAGTTTCCAATCTTACAAGCTTCTTTAAACTTCCAAAATAGGTCATTGATTTGTCACAGGAAAGCAAATAGACCGACAAAATTGGCAAGTGGATGGTGTGTCTAATCCAAAACTTTCAGTATTATTCAAGGTTTTTCCATTAATATAAACTTATGAAATTAGTCATACTGTATAAAGATGCTACTTTCTCCATTGATGTTGACTTGGGGTAAACATATTCACTAACAGTGGAGAAAGAGTAGTTAAAGTTACACATAATCATTTTTACATTATGCTTAGTTCCAAGTTAAAACCACACGTTATTATGAGAATTTCGTGCCATACATACCAAAAACACATAAAAGAAGTTTCTGTCTAGAAAATCTCAGTTCCAAGTTCATCAGAAGCTGTTCGAAAATTAGAGTAATGCAGAGACTTAACAACTTGCTATAGAACAAAATCTCAGCAATAAACTTCCCCTATCTGTATTCATGATTTATATTAGAAAGTAACGCACCCGTTCACGTTGAGATATACACATTTAGTATCCGAGAACATGTGGAATAGAAATGTCTAAAAAATAAGAAATATAGTTAGGATAGACTCTTAACCATAGTAAAAAATGGGTTTTAAGCCTAATTCAATTCGATAAAACCAGTTTGTAAGATAAAGTTTACACATCACTTATATATTATGAATTGGTTTCGACGACCTGGAATTTCCAACAATTTAGTAAGTATGCATTACATGCAAGCCAATAATTGAAGAGCCCCTTGACGCACGGGACACAACAGTCTGGTTTTCTGGAATGTGGCTGTGTCTACTGATATAGAACATGGCTGGTGCTTACATTGAAAAGTTGGAAGGATTTTCTTGGGTGAAGGGATCTAAGGGTAAGCAACATGGAGATCCAATTCACAAGGCATCACGTGTCAATGTTGATGAAACCCTAATATATTATTCATGTGCTTACTCATTTTTGCAACATTCTAAGGGTAAAGTATGTAGATATGCCTTGCTGGATCCCATTTAGGTCTGACGAAACAATATTCAAATTGCTTAAAGTAACGATAACACTTCAATAAAGACTTCCCAACCAATGCTTTATTGCTCCAAATTTTTGCTCATTTCAGCTGGAATTTCTCATCGATGATATGTGAAACTCTACAAACCAACTAATTACTTCCACATTGATACGAATTCATTGAACAGACACTGATAAAACAATTAAACATTTTATATAGCACAAGTGCACGCACGCATGTTTAAAGTATGTAATATAAAAGAAAAATTTGATAGTGGTTCATCATATATTAACGGCATGAATTGAAAATTGAGTGAATGTCCGAAATTGATTGTCAAAGTACTGGATGCTTTAACTATTTTTTATTGACAACGTGAAGTACACGGCTATCAGTAGGTTGTTTAAAAATTATCTGTAAAACAGTTGATTTTACATCGCAGATATGATATCGAGCGTCGAAAAACTAATATAGAAATCGCTTTGACGGTAATTTTCTAAATACTATAAATCATTTGGAATTTAACTTCATATTTTACTATATAAGATAAATCATATGGTATTTATGAGTGTTTAGAATAATTATAAATGAAATATTGGTGAAATTTTAATTGAAAAGTTAAGTCTCACGTCTGAATAAAAATTAAAAAACTGAAAAAAATCCATAAATTATTATGATTTTAGGTTGGAAGAAAGTAAAGTGTAGCATTGTTGTATTTTCTTTTAAAAATCCATTAACAAATGTTTAGTTTTAATAACCGATTTGAAATTCTATCAGAAGTTTTCATGACGGAATGTCATACATTATAACTAAGAATATTCGTGATTAACTCAAATGAAAAAGTTTTAATGTGAAAAAATTTACATTTTTAAATGAGATTGTTAGAAATGTAAATATGAATTTAAATTTTATATTATGTAAAAAGATTCATTTGAAAAATAAATTATTAGGAATTCCAAAAATAAATTTAAATGTCACTTAATATGTCTGTTTTGGTTAGTGAGGTTGAGGTTATAAATCTTCTAAGTCCAATTGTTTGTTTGTCTGTGTCATCATTTGTCTTTCATTTCGTTCAATTGTATTTGGGGGCTACTTACAGAGAACACTCTGATGTCAAAATCAACAAAAATTCGACTAGCTAAACAATAAATATGCGATTAATGTAATCAACTTACCTTATTATATCAAACTTGTATTTATAGATTTCAAAATGAACTTCTAATTAGCACCGACTTAATTACGGTTCAACTGGTAATAATCATGTTTTAACTTAAGTTAATCATCATTGATATTAATTGTTGTTTAAAATTGACCGTCCGATACACGTTGTCCAACCAATTGGCCTATTAGATATTCCTAATTGGTTGAACAGTACAATCCTAAACTAGTTGTATATCCATACGGTACAATTTTTTTATGTAAATCTATCATTCTTAATAATACAAATTCCACTAATTAGTAAGGTTTGTTCATGTAATTTATATATAAGGAAAGTGGAAGAGGATGTTAGGTTATTGGTCCATTTCCTGTATGGAGAATAGATCCAAGTAATGTAAACTATTATGTTTTACTTTATTTTAATGGAGAGGAGTCACATTAGTAAGTAACAGAAGAGTCAAATTAGTAAGTAGCAAAGGAGTCACATTATACAAAAAGTTTGTACTAGTTTTCTTGTTGTTGTGAAGTCGTTTACGGATCAGACTGACTTTTGGACAGTGGGTTCATGATTCTTCATTCTGACCATTATCGTTAATCAAAGGTTTAGTTTGAAAAAAACAGCTTCGCATCAGTAGTTTTCATTTGTAGACATTTATACTCAATTAATTTAGCTTATTAAAAACACTGTTATCCTATTGGAGTATTTTTTATCCTATTATTAATTATGGTGAATTTTTTGATTTCTGATTTTTATCCTTACATTGATAAATTTCTCAAGTTAAAAAATGTTTATGTCTTTTTCGTCCTTTCTATTTTTTTGTGTTTCTCATTGTTAAGTTGTAATAACTTTTGACTTATTTTTGCATCACAGGAAATTAAACGTGAAATTTTCTTTCATTTATTGGAAGGTTACCTCTCATAACTATGCTTACAATTAGTGCAACTGAATCAAAATAGTTTCAACTCACATAGCAATGAAATTGAATATATACAGAGTCTTATTTAATTTCTTGAAATTAATCAAGCATCACATCATTTCCAGTGTCCTATCACCAGAATTTGCAGTGATCTGTTCATAAGAAAAACTCAAATAATTATGATTATCTCTTTGTTTGATATCGATCATTATTTTAAATACGTAATATGACATGACAAGAGCTTTTCTTTCACATTGGTGTGTTTCTCCACTACCATGTATCAAATAATAATGTTAAGGGTCAACATTGATGGGTTAAAATATTTGCTAGGAGTGCTTGTTTTAAGTTTTGAAAAAACAATTAAGAAATATGATAAAAAAATCTACTAAAGTAAAATAAGTATAAAAACTTATTCTTTTACTTTATTATTGCTTACATTACAATAAATGCGAGTGGTTACGTTAATTAAAGGTTTAAACCCTTTTTTCCTTCTTAAGTTAACTTTTGATGTTTCAGTTTAGTTGTCGTTTTTTAAAATGTCAACCTTTAGTTCCTATGATATGAAAAATGTAAACCAATCACTAATGAAAAATTGTGATTTGTTAATGAATAGGACTGATTTGATATATTTTTCATATCATAGGACTAAAGGTTTACATTTTTTAAAGCATAGACTAAACTGAACATCAAAACTTAACTTAGGAAAAAAAAAGGTTTAAACCTTAATTAAAATTACACAAAAAAAGTGTTAAATATAAATGAAAAATAATTAGTAATATTTTCAGCTTTAAAATTATAAAGTAAAAATACAAATTTTTTTATATAATTTCCATTACTTATTCATTTATCTTTTCTCTTTAAATAAGTAAGATTTAAGAAGTGATTTTACAAACCTAATAATAAAAAAGATAATATAATTAACTATATACTGTACATATACTTAATTATATTATTAAAAACTAAATATTTTAAAGTATTATATATGTACATATATAATTCATATAGAATATTCACAGTCGATTATAGTAGTTGATTGAGTATTCTTTTTCCATATTTTCTATTTAAAAATAATATTAACATAATAAATAAATTTATTAATAACCAATAATATCAACACACTTTTACTCATTTCTAATATTTATTTATTTAATATTTTTCACTTTTTCGCTTTCTATCTCACCATTAAGTACTAAACTACATAAACTTTTTAATTAAGTTTTAAGTTTATGAAAAATTTATGTATGTTTAATTGAATTTGTATTGGAAAAAAAAAATCTCTTTTGAGTATTCAAATTTTTAAATGTGACTAATATCTTTTTCATTGATTATTTTCATCTCTAGTAAAATAATAAATGAGTTTTGTGGTAAATGTCATTTTATATTGATCTTAAATTCCCATATTTTTAATATGCGAAGACTAAAAGGCATAGTCCAATTAACAAATAAATAAAAAATAGAGATTTAAGTAAAAAAATATAATTTTTTAAAATATTCAATAAATAAAAATTAATTTAGACACAACGAAAAATACCTATGTTTATTATGGACGTACAACTTAATTAAGTTTTTTTCTCAACTTATTTAGTATATTTTTATAATTAAGTAATAATAGTAATGAAGATAACAGTAAGAGCTCTTGAATAATTTGAGGCAATAATATGAGCAGGCACACCGATGACGTGTATCATGACGGAATTACGTAGTTTACCAATAATAGAGGTTTGAAACTATTAATGCATTAATTCAACCTAAAAACTTTACCAATAATGATTGGATTAAGATATAATTTAATGTTGCTGAAGACAGGGTAATTATTTCAGGGAACTTCTAACAATTTATCATTTATTTTATTGACCCAACATTGACTTAAGTTTTATACCTTTCTGTTAATTAACACAAATCATAATTGCTCTTGGGTGAATGGTACATATAATTCCAGGGTCCTAAGATAAATATGAAATAGCTACCTAATTACCTAAATAGTTTGACTTTCCTCCAATAGTCAAACACTACTTACCTTTACCCAATCCTTAAGGTGGTTGAAAGGAAGACAATTCTCCCAAGTAACTACTGAATGTATCACATATATTTGACAATGGTGGGAACCATCATTATTGCCGTAAATCAATAGACTTAAAATCACCATATCTTGCTAGTATGATGATAATAGAGTTTTGTACCAAAACTCTGCTCACACTAGCAGTCGAGACCGAGACACAAGATTGGTGTCAGTAAAATAACGCGAGTGTAGTTCCAAAAACTAGTTCAAAGCCTTAGTATGGTCATCGGTTTGAGGATGAGATTGGTAGACACAGTGTCACTCGATCTAAACATATGTTGTCATAATTTGCAAATGAAAACCGTGTTCCAATTTCTTACAAACACTATCAGGTATCCCATGTAACTTCACCACCATTTGCATAATGCTTCTGTCACCTTAAGACTGGTATGATCAGTCTATAATGGAGCAAATAGTATTTAGACAGTCTATCAATGACCACTAAGATATATAGGTGAAATCCGTAGCAAAATCTTGTCTGATCTGATTTCTCTTGTATACTCTCCAGCGTAGCACAAAGTAATCAATGATAAACTTGAATAAGTGTACATTTTCATGTGACTTCGCAGCACACCAAGGGAGATTATTCATTTCTCAGTGCAGGTTTCTGGAACTTCCCGTGAACCCACACTCTTTGCATGCACTTCCCTTTCTGCCGATTTATAGACTTGACACAACAGTAATCAAGCTCAAGCTGCAGAGTTTATAACATACAAGCAGAGTATAATATGTCAGAAAGACACATTCCAGACATTGAGACTCGCAAAATTTTGCAGGAAGACTGACGAAAGATGGAAGGTTCAGAATCACGAACAAACATTGTAAAAGTCAACAGATTCTAAACTCAATCCACACACTTAAGAAGGATTAAACTTTGTGCAGGAACACAAGTCATACTAATGTTTCTATTAGAATATAATTAGAAAACAATGTGTTATGTGAAAAGTACTTGCCCAATAAAAAGAGATAAGTACCTCAGTGAAGCCTGCACCCAAAAATAGGTTCCTGACAGCATCTAAACAAAAGAAATATGACCTTGTTCCATCTGACCGCATGTATTCCCTGAATCCTACTCGCTTGTCGGGCTCAAATCGAAGCATGGTCATATCATAGAGGCCTGATTATAGGAGTTAAGTCATTTCCAGCACCTTAGGTTTCTAAAGATCGACTGACATAAAGGACTACATATAACTAAAGATTTTCCTAAAAGCTCCAGACAGAGTAAGTTTGCTAGTTTGTTTATTACCATAGTCCCTAAAAAAAACCATGCCTCCTGGCTTCAACACAGAAAAGCATTCTTTGACAGACTTTGGCATCCTTTCAAGCGGTACTGCTGATAGAGTAAAGATCTGACACGACACATCAAAATACGCCAAAATGAGAGGTCGTTAATTTTGAACTTACAATATTCAAACGAGTCAATGATATAATCAAAAGATTAAAGATAAAGTTTTTTGTGTATGCCAAAGAATCTAGATAGCTAATATAGAACGATTAAACATCACTAAAGGCTAAACAATAATAAACAACCAAGTCTTAGAAAGTTAAAGTATGCACTAAACCGGCTGAAATATAAGAGTCCCAAAGTAGACTTAAACCCACATAGGAAATCGTTGAGGTAAGTGTGAATGCATGTATACTCCAAATTATAGCTATGTAGAGATATGGAGCGTTAAGTAAGCTCAATTAAAGCAAAATGTTCTGGTTCAACAGCTTAAAAAAATCCCATAGGTAGCAAAATGCAAAAATGAATAGAATATGGAAGGGAAAGAATGCAGTATATGGTATTGGAGAATGAATGAACAACGAGTACATCTTTTAACAAACAAAGAAGCAGCTGACAAGTTAGAGCCACAAGTAGATCACAAGGACGCCAGAAAAAAATTGATTAAATTGAGATTAAAGCTTGAATGCGTGTATCTTCCAAATCAAAACTAAAACAAATATAGAAAAGGAACCTTCCGGAGTTTAATGAGAAGACAATCAGCAGTCTAACCACTTTCATAATCCTCATTTTCAAGAATATGTAATTCAAGATACTAAGATTAAGAAAGCAATTTATTAGCCTGAATAATCATAAAATATGATTTCATTTTTCCCTTAACCAAAAATACTCTGTGATTGCATTCTCTCATTCCACTAAGTGGAGATAGATAAGGTTGGGATAAAAAATGAAAACTTTAATTTTCTAAAATGAGAGATAAAGTGAAAAAACATAAATATTCAAAAACACATTTTGCAATGGAGGGTCTGTCAGTTAACATATATTGCTAGGTTGGGATTGGGAATACGCTGTCAAAGAGACATTGTGAAGAAAGAGGCTTTTGAAATAATATATTACATTAAATCCAAGGTAAAGATTACGGCTCTAACACATTCTCATGCTCTGGAAGCACCGTATCATTGTACTTAAGGTAATTTTAGAGGAGAAAAGCTCACACCAATGTTACAAAATCTACTCCGCCAACACAACATTCAACTTCTTGTGATGGATATGAATTGGTAAAATGCAGTCCATTACCCTCTCTGACATCTGGACAGAAACAGAAAGAACCGAGTCTAACTTTTTATGAAGCCATTGCACAAATCAGAATAATTCAATAGCATAAAAGGTATAGCAAAATAACCTGACAAACAGTATGACTGCTTTTGTAAAAATTTATCTCGACAAGGGTCGCATGCCAACCAGTTTGGGAATCCACCAGTGGAAAGATCACAACAGAATGTACGGAAACGATGCTGAAAGGATGCAATTGTGAATGCATCACTTATAATCTCGTTAGCCCTCTCAAGAGTCTCATTACTACAGTCGCATGCATAAACAGTCAAATCCTTGTTGGCCCTGCACAGGAAAGCTTCACAAGAATTAAAAAACAGCAAGATACAAAAAAAAAAAGGCCACAATCCCAAAATGACCAAAAGTAAATTGTTGGTTTTAATATGCAAATTCAGAAACTACAAATGACCCAAAACCACACTATCTTGCAATCGTCAACCATCAGCTTCAAAAGCAAGCAAAAGTTCACAAAAGTCAATCATACACTAATAGAAAACAATTCAAGTTTAATTAACTAGTGAATTCAGGTGACCGTTTGCATAATTCATTTCAAATAAAATTTTGGTTAAAATTGTTTTTGCAGTGATTTATGTTTACATGTTTTTTTTTTTCTAAAGAGAAGTCAGAAGAAAATTCAGTTCACAGTTTTTTATCCAAGGGCAAACGCTAAAGTGTCTTAAAATCACTTTAGTGGGTATTTCAACACTATTTGAGCTGAATCCAAACACAAACTTAATCAACTACCGATAAATATGAAATAAATAGCTGTGCGTGACGCAGATGGAAAAAGAGAAGGAAAGGGTGAAGAAAGAACCGTAGAATAGGAAGAGCAGTGCTGGCATTGCCGCAACCAACTTCCAAAAGCTTAGAGTTTGGGGGACAGGAGAGTAATTCTGGGAACTCCTTCAACAAATAACGTCTTTCCTGAATGGCAAGAAACAGTTAGGTATGGGAAATTGAAAGCGAAAAATGCGAAGAGGAAAAGGAAAGGAACCTTGAAGAATCTTCCAGATGCGTGACGGAGGTGAAATTGCTTCCATGCTAGGACGTCGGATTCGGGTGGAGGAGACGATGACGAAGAAGACGCGGATTCAAAGTGGTAGGCATAGCAAGGGTTTGCTTCCACCTCTGCTCGTAGGTCTTCCCAGTGGAAGTCCTTGCAGAAGTATTGTGCTTCTCCTTCATTGCTCGTTGTCCCCTTTTCCATTTGCTTTGCACCTCTTTCTCCTTCTAATTGCCCAATGGGTTTATTAAACCCATTTTGGTTATTATTTTATTTTAAGTGTCATTCTTGATTTTTGTTTATAACACTCATATTTTAATATTTTTCGTTTTTATTTTTATTTTTTAACATCTGACAGGTGTTCTTTTAATATTCGATTTCAATCCATATTAGCCTATTTTAAATTTCGTTTTTCATGTTTAGCATTTTCCTGATTTGGTTTAATTCAATTATTGATTTAAGATGAGCATTGTCTTGAGTTAGTCTCATTCAATCATTGATTTAAATTGGTTTGTTTTAACTTTTGGTTTATGATAATTCGTTTTGATTATTGATTATAAGTCGATCAATTTCGACTATTAATTTTGGTCAATTAATTTCGATTTTTATCCGGTTTAGTTTATTTTAATATTTTGACGGTTTTTTATTATTGGTTAGAGTCCGTTTATCTTTACACTCAATCTAAAAGCTCGTTTCAATTTTTGGTGTGAAATTACTCATCTCACAACTTATACCAATTTTTTTTGATTTTGAGTCTAAAATAACTTGATTCTATATGATTCAAGCTGAAGATATTAATTTTAAATATTAATTAAAGTTTTGAGTTGGACAAATATATTTTAACTCTGATGCTAAACCACTTAAGCCAGAATTTTAAAAATAAGAACTTCATTTTAGTTTTTCAATTGAAATCTCTTTAAGGAAAATTGTTTTAAGAATAAACTCGAGTTAATTTATAAATTATAAATCAAGATGACAACTTTAAATGTGGAAATAACTATTTTTTTTATAAAGTTGGTCATGAATTAAAAAAAATTACCATGTGTTGTTTAAATAATTAAGAAAATATAAATTTCGAAATACACTTTTAGAAAATTTGTATTAATGTAGCATTGAAATGTTATGTATATGTTAAAATAATCTAACTTTCTTCATGATGTTAAAAAGAGAGAGAGAGAGAGAGAGAGAGAGAGAGAGAGAGAGAGAGAGTACTTCTCTTAACGTGAAAATAGTATAGTAATTTAGTTATGATTATCAATACAAATTGTAATAAATTCTAAAGATTTTAGTAATATTATCAAAAAAGTATAAGTAATACTTTAATTTTTTATGATTTAATATATATATATATATATATGAATGTGTAATATTTTACAGATTTTACTATATTGTTATATTTGAGTTTTACCAAAACTAGAGGAGACTCTATCAGTTTCTTTTAAATTGGTACCTCAGTTAAGTTACTCATTGCTTTATATAGAATTATTGTAGCTTTATATCAATTTCAAAAGGAACTTTAGTTTTTTCTTTAACATTCAATACATGATTAATATAGTATTAGTTGTTTTATTAATTATTGAATTGTTTGCTTCGTCAACTTAATTCTTATTTAAATTATTAATACTACATCTTCTATTTTCTCGAAATGAAATTTTTAGTATAGATGCATCTTATTTTCTTTTCTACTTGACTATAATAATTTAATTTAACTGCTTCAGTTCTACAGAAATTTTGTGAGAAATGAAGCGCATATCAATCATTATTGTTGAAAAAGTACGAACTCTTTTGATAATGAATTGATTTTATGATTAGGGTTGTGAAAACAAGTTTCAATATCTGTCTCAACTTGATTTATTACGAATTTGAATTAATTCAATGATGAATCGGGTTGATTCATCCAGATTAAACACAGTTATGATGTATTAATTAATAAGATCCGTTGATTTTATAAATTTCAAGAACTTCTGAAATTAAACAAATAGTAAAAGAGAAGCATTGACAAAATAAAATATTTATTTTTTAAAGAAAGTATATATTTCTATAAAAATATATTGTTCCAAAGTAAAGTAATACAATGGGAAGCAATAAAATTAAGCAAAACCAAGTTTAAAAGTATTGATTAAACATTTTAATGACCAAATTTAAGTAAAGAAGACAAAAGGCATATATAAGGGTGGGTCATGTCCGTAGCATTGAACTTTGAAATATTTCCATTTCCGAACATTCTTCTCAGTTACTGACCTGTGTTTTGTCTCCATTATGTCAATTCTCTACCTAAACACTCTCAAATTCTTATTCCATTACTGTACACTTCAACATACAGATCTTCACAGAAGATAGCAGATTGGAGCACGTTTTCACCTGTCTCTTTCCCTAGGGAACTATCACCAAGTTCATGCGCAATACTTTTGAAATCACAAGTAAATATTTTTACCTTTCAAAAAACAATTAACTGTTCCTTTCAATTCCTAGTGTTGCACACTATAGAAAGTTGTGTTTATATATATAATAACAACCCGACCAAAAGATTCTTTTTTCTTTCTATAAACACTTTGATAAACAAAAATTCCATTTTTCTACCTCTGACCAGTGCCCTTTCTATATATGCATAAAAAAATCTGACAACAAACCAGCCACAGCTTTAACCAGTTTGATTCTGAACTACTGTGTTCCTTCTCTTCTTCTCTCGTTTTCTTCTGCTCAACTTCCTTTATGTCCATGGCATCAACATCCACACCAAGGTCATGTTCAGAACTAACTATCACAGTTGAACACAATCCTTCCAAATCACGATTAGCCGAGCTGGGTATAAATTCGTGGCCCAAGTGAGTGAAATTTATCAAGTCTTTATCTTTTATCTGTTTTCTGCCTTTCCTTTATATTGGGTGTCAGAGAATTTCTTTTCTTGATGAAATTTTGTGTATTTTCAGATGGGGTTGTCCTCCTGGGAAGTATATGCTCAAATTCGACGCTCAAGAGACGTGTTATTTTCTGAGAGGGAAAGTGAAGGTTTATCCAAAAGGTTCGTCTGAGTCAGTCAAATTTGGTGTGGGGGACCTTGTCACCATACCCAAGGGACTTAGTTGCACATGGGAGGTATCCGTTGCAGTGGACAAACATTACAAGTTCGAGTCTTCTTCCACCCCTACATCTTCCTCGAAATGTATCAGTGATATCTGAATGTTATATATTTTATTGTTTATCGTGCTTAATATTCACTAGGAAAAGAATTTTTAATAAAGGGTTAGGGAGGGGTAGTAGAACTTGAAACGAATATATATTAGGGTTATATATTATAGCTTATAATATAAATGTTTGTTTCTAATTCAATGTTTGAAGTTGTCTTTGCTTCTGTATATGACTGAAAAATGTATAGCTTATCTAGGAAAGAAAGGAAGGAACATGCATTTACATCATCTCGAGTTTCAGTATGCATGCACTTTTCTGTGTTGCGGATGCTAATTTTGACCAGTCAGCTTTAATTTCTTGGCTATTTACTATTCATGTTGTTTACCTCGTGTGCAATAAGAAGCTTTTGCTTTGCCTTCTGTTTACATGTTGCAATTATCAGTATCAGAATAGATGCTTGTGTAACAAATAACGATGGTCCTCCTTTAGTTTTGATCTTTGTGCATGTGATTCCAGAACCACAACCTTGAAAATCTCAGTGTTTATGGCATGTGCAAGAATATAGGAGGCAAATGTTGCATGCAGCATATTCTTTATTGATTAGGAATTGATGCTGGAGATATGCACCGTTGATGTCTAGGTTGACCCTTTAGCAGAGAATAAAGGGTAGCAGCATTACATTATATATGCATCTTTCAGATTATTTGCTATTTGTGGGCGCATGAAAATTGATTTTAATTTCAACAGTAGCATGCCTTTAGTTTTTGGATAAGAAATACATTTTTGTCATTATCCCAAAGGCCTCCTGTCGGATGGTTTGTCTTCTGCAAATTTAATGGTCTGTGTTGTTTTCTTTACTTAGATTCTATTGACTGCAAATGGAAAAGACTGCATAATCAACATTTCTTCCTTATCTCGAATTTCTCTCACCAATTATTAATTACAAAACAATAAGAAGCCAACTTTGAAACGACATGCAGACTATATTTAACAATTTGATTTCTACAAAATACACGTTCTATTTTAATTAATGTACATATAATATTTACTATTTTAGTATTTTTATGTTATGTGTGGTTCATCCAAAGCAACTTAAGTTGATCTCACAGTATTATCCTATCCGGAATTTTAAAAAAAAATACTGCAAATTGTAAAGATTAAAATAAAAGTATGATTAAGTCTAAATAATACAAACAATTGAGAAAAGTATTAATTTATGTGTTTCGTGAAATGGAAGACATTTTTTCAATGCAACTTCACATATAAAAGGAAATATATTTTTTAGTAAACACATATAAACTTGTCATCTATCTATCAATATTTGAGTTAGAAATGATAACCTCAAATTTGAAGCAAGAAGCTTCCTAAATTCTAAAAAACAAGTTTAATAATAGATATTAATGTAAGACGTCTTTTTGTGATTATGTTTTTTTTTTTAATAATTTAGTTTTTTTTTCTTGTTTGTAAACCTCTTAAAATAGGATAAAACACATTTTTAACTTAATGTGAGTAATAATGAAATATATATAATTTCATAACTTTATTTTATGACTGAATATAAAATTATTTGCATTTTTCTTTTAGTATTTAATTTTCTTTTTTTCATGTTTTTTTTTATCTAATTTTATTGTTTATCAAATACAATAAAATTATACTTATTGATTCTTCAAATGACATACAATGATAACTTCAAGCACCAAATGAAGAGATTATTAGGAACCACATTTATTTAAGAAAATAGTTCATAAGTAGAGTAATTAGAAGTCTACTCCAAATAACAACATTAATTGCACATTAATTATGTGATATTATAACTGTACTTAAAATAGTTTTCACCAACCTAGTATCCATGATCCACTTAATGAGTTTACCTTTTATAAAATTAAGGACAACAGAGAGATAACTATATTGGAAGGAAATAGTATATTCAAATTATTAAAAGTAATTAAATTGTTTACTTTAAGATTTTTTTTTTGTGGTATAATGTAACATTCCTATTTCTTCTAAAATTTTTAAAGCCATTCAGGTATAAGCAACCGATCATTTCTAATAAAATCTCTCAAAAACATGACTTTTAAAAATAACTTTTTTTTTAAGTCGTCTAATGCTTAAGTATATAATAATCACTTTCCAAATGTTATAAAAAAAATACTTAAATTGAGAAGAAAACAAAAATATACCGTCTTTACCTAATAATTTTGAATAACATGAATAAAAGAAAATTATAACTTATGAAATTGCTCTTGTTCTATAATAGTTTATCTTTGTTATGCATCAAAACCTACTTTATCATCCCCTCTCTAGCAACATACACAATTATTGTAAGTGAAAATCATAACCATTAACAAAAGAGTAAATTAATATAAAAAAAATACTTAATACCTATTTTGTTCTCCTAATTAATTATTTTTGTTTAAAATGGTTCTTCTTTTTTGAGAAGTTCAAAGTAGTCTCTTCTTTTGTAAAAATAGTTCAATTCAGTCTTTTTATTTTTACTTATAATGTTAAAATCGCTAACGACATAATATTTATTTGAGTCAAAATTGAATAAACTGTCAATTTTTTAAATAGGTGGCAAATAATTAGAAGTTAAGGTTCTGATTAACTAGTGTTAAATGTTAATTCTTAATTATTTATAAATCCTAATTTGGTGCATTATAATTAAACCCTAATTACTTTTCTCCAAATGTTTGATTTCATTTCAAGGAAAGTTTATATTATTATGATTTAGTGTTAAGAGTATAAACATTCTAAACATTTACCCAATTGAATACTTAAAATTGAGAGTTACTCTAATGTGAAGAAAGAATAAAGAATACATTAAAATATTAAAATGAAATAGAAATAATATCACATGTGTCCAAAACTTATTTTGTTTAATAAAATTTATGTTTATGTTTTGTAAAATGCTATATAATATATTCACGAAATTGCACATAGAGAAAAAAAATGTAATAAAGATTGTGACAAAGAGAAAATATACCATACGGATTTCTGTATCTTAAAAGTATTTTATTTAATAAAATTGATGTTTGTGTTTCATGAAATACAATGCAACATTTGAACCCAATTGTACAATAAAAAATATAATCAATGTTATGAGAAACCGGGAAAGTAGTTAGGAATCTAAGTAAATTTTGTGAATATTGAACAAATAGAAACAATGGAGAGATAAAGTAATAACATAAATGTTTCCGGAAATGAAAGACATTATTTGAATGAAACCGTACAAAATAAAAAAAAAAATGTAGAACATATATAGGCTTGTCATTTATCTAATTTTGGATTAGAAAGATATTTAAATTTTGAAGGATAATCTCAAATTTGATGTGAGAAACTTCCTAAATTTTCAAAATATAAGTTTAATAAGATATATTGTTGTAATATGTATTTTGTAATTAATTATATTTTTTTTTGAATGATTTAGTTTTTGCACACTTATTTGTAAACCTTCTAAAGTAGATAAATCCTCTTCCTAACTCAATTTTTGTAATAATGTAATTTATCTAAATTTCATAATTTTATTTTATGATTGAATATAAAATTAATCACATATTCTTTTTTATTTTTTTATTTTCTTTTTTCATATTATTTTTTATTTAATTTTATTATTTTTAAGGCACAAAATGAAATTTCAGTAGTAAGAATTACTGAAATGTTGGATCATCACAATGTTAAATCCAAATAAGAATTACAATTATTTAAGAAAACAATACATAAAAGAGAATAATGGAAGGAGTCACATAAATAGGAACATTATATAATTAAAATTATGGTGAGAGAAAAGTACCTTGACAATAAATGAAATAACGAAGGTTGTGTTCAAAAAGAAAATATATAGTGAACTCCTATATGAAAATATAAGTAACTAAATAAAAAAGAATCTTACGTCATCGTTGATCCTTTGAATCCTTTAACGCGTCTCTTAAGGTGTGAAATTATTATTGTCCTTGAAGAGTCTTATTTTGGCTTGACTAAATCCAAAATGAGTGAAGCCCTTTTTCAACTCGGATTATCGTAACAATTTAATAAGTTGACACGGGAAAGGTTGTCTTCTCTCTACCATCGTGCTCACAAAGGACAATATATTCGTTGTAACCACTGACATTGATCACGATTGTTGTCTTTTCTAAGCTCTCGCCAAATCAAGTCTTATTCATTCACCATCGTTTACCCTAAGCCACTATTGTAATTTCTAGCGAAGCCTTTTTGGTTACACCTTCCCATTTTCAACGCGGTTTAAGCGTTGTCATGGTTTTAGGTGTTGTTGGGAATCTTGCACGGTGGTTTTGATTGGATGGGTATGGTCTTGTCCTTGGGATTTTATATCCCTGGGTTTGTTCACAAGATCATAGACCTTTGCCCTCAACCAAATCATCTTTGATTTTGTGTGGGTACTAAAATGTACTTTTGTGCAAAAATGCATGTGTTATTCCTTTATCACAATTATCTTTTCCTTGTATTAAAAACCATTTGCATTAGCATATTCTATTGACAAAAGGGGATAAACCCCTTGTGTACTTGCTATTGACACACCTTTATCTTTGGATGATTGTACCATGAATAAGTATCATGACTTCTTTGCTTGTGTTTTAGTTGACATTGATTTTTTATTTGATTTACCTAATCAAAATATGGTGGAAAAGCTTGAATTTGTGATGTGAAGTATGAAAAATTACCTTTATTTTGTTCTAACTATAAATGAATGGTCATGACCTATCTAATCTTTGATGAAAGTAACAAGATTCCAATGCCAATTCTGGTGGGGTTGAAATAGTTGATGTTTCAGACGGTTCACAATACTTGATTATTGTGTTGGTAGAGTCTTAGTAACTGGTAGTGTGACCTATGGTTCAAAAACCTTTCAATGAGATGCAACAACCTGTTAATGAGATGCAACAATCTACTACTGTGGTGCAACTTGCTACTATGGTGTTGTCTGATGTTGTTTGCTACTATGGTGCAACCTACTACTGTGGTACAACATGTTACGGTACAGTCTGATGAGGTATAACCTGTTGTGGTGTAGGCTATTACTTAATCTCAACCTACGGTCGAACTTGCAGCTCTGTGTTTACCCTTTCACTTAGTGGTCTCAATGTTGAGGATGAGTCTTCTCCTGTGCATAACTTGATTCTACTACTAATCACGCGTTAGTGGATTTTGATTCCTCGATTGATATGTCTTTTCTAAAGGATGTTAGTACCATGGAAATAATTCTCAAGACTTACAACAAATTTATTCACACCATAGAAATTCTCAAATAATCTTTAATTCTTTTATGTATGAGGAAGCTTGACTTGCGGAAGGATTTAAATTATATTTTAATTAAGATAATATGGTGAAAGAGAGTGGATATTCTACTACTAAAAAAAATGATGTGCCAGTTCAAATTACTGGGAAACCATGCAAGGGGGGACATCCAAAGAAAGTTAAGTTAAATCCTCCAAAGCAAGGAATTCTAAAAGACACAGTCATGAGTTTTAGAGGCATTTTTTGGAATTTAAGAGGGTTGGTTAATGATAAAACTCTTAATATGCTATGAAATTTGATTACTAAACATCAACCCAATTTTTTTTCTTACATGAACCAATGACTTCTTTTAGTTCTTATCATGTTATTATTTTATAGTTTGAAGTTTAAGTTGTTGGTTGTCTTTGATTTTTTACCAGTAGTTCTTGGTTAAAAGTGACTTCACGTTTGATATTATTGATATCACTAGTCAATTTATTTTATTTGTTGTTATGATCTTTATAATAAGTTCAATGTAGTTCCATCTTCTAGATCTTACTACACTTGGTCAAACTTTTAGGAAGGTATACATCATATTAATAGAAGACTTAATAGAACTTTTTGTAATTTTCCTTCTCTTAGAGAATTAGTCTTCTTGTCGAGTTAGTCTTTTACATCAAAACTGCTTGGATCATCACCCCTTACTCCTTTTTCTTTTTTATTTAGTTGAGATTTTCAAACCATTCTCTTTTTGGTTGGTGAAGATATGGATGTCTTGATATGGATTATCATTCTCTCATTAGTAGCTCTTGGAATGCCTCATCAGTAGTTCTTGATTTTTCAAAAGAAAATGCAATGTTTTAAAAATTGTTTTGAAAGAACGAAATATTTTTTTTTGGAAACATATATGGTGTTAGATAATTAAGGCCGCGTTTATAATATTAAAGAACAAACAGTGAATGCTTTTCTATTTGATTTGAATGCTTTTCTAATTTATGTGGCCAAGATAAGATGATTTAAATTCTGTTATAGATTGTCAGGTTGTTTATTGAAAGAAAAAAACTAAAATGAATTGGTTAATAAAGGGATAAAAATATTGTATTAATAAGTTAACTAATTTAGTTTTTATTTATAGTAAGTGATTTAATATTTTATTTTTGTATATTTATTTAGGTTTTTTTATAATAAATATAATTTATCTATGGGTAATTTTTATCATGAAATTTATATGATCCACAATATTTTATATTATTTTATTTTTAATAAATTCTTATATAATAACGATGAAGTTTGAATGTTAAAATGTTAAAACTTATAATTATACCATACATAACCTTATTTGAATATAATTTTTTAGTTAAAAAATAATTATTATATATTTAAAAAAAATCATTTTTACAAACAATGTGATTGGAGTTCTCGTGTTATCAAGTAAATAAGAAGCACCCCGCCCAAATTGAAAACAATATGTTTACTTTTATTAGAGGGCCGGTTCAAGAAGCGGTGAATTTGTAGCGGCTAAGCCCAAAACGAAGTGGAAGGGTTGGGAGCCGCGATGGAAGAAGAGAAAGAAGCAGTGATGGTAACACCGGGAGAAGTGTTGGGAAGAAGCAGCGATGTCAAAGCTGGGAGAGGAGCATACGCAGCGCCTCACAACAACACCGTTTACGCCTCCCTAACCGGCTTCCGCCGTACCATTCCTCCGCCGCCGGATTCTCCCGACAAGGTAGGGTTTCGTTTTCCATTGCTCATTCCACGTGATAATCAATCCACCAGCAACACATATCTTCTGTTTTTGTTAGTTTAATTTGACGCTGAGCTTAAATTATAGTGCCGTATTGTTTCTGATTGTGATTATTTGTAACATGCAGAGGCCGACTGTTGAAGTAACTGGTCACAAGGCGCATGGACCTGTTCCACAACCTGGATCTGTTGTCATTGTGCGGGTATATATATCTATGCCCACGGCTACGGCTACGGCTATGTATCGTCTAATACACTTTTCATCACGCTCTCTGTTTTCAACCGCGTCTCTTTTGCTTTGATAGGTCACCAAAGTGATGGCTCGGTCCGCTTCTGCTGATATTATGTGTGTTGGATCTAAGTGTGTTAGAGAAAAATTTACCGGCATTATCAGGTATGCTATTCTTACACCATCTAAGTTATCTTTTATAGCTTTAGAGGCAGTGACTTTAGCAATTTAAAAAAAAAAAGGAAGAAAAGGATTAGAGGAATTAGAGTCATCAATTGTAGATATCGTATGCTTAGTGTTTCTTCGTCTTTCGGTTGAACTTACATGTATTATTATCTTTATACCATGAATTTCATTTTGTTTGACTTTGGGGATTCTGATAAGATGAGAGTTGTGTTTAAAACAGACAGCAAGATGTTAGAGCTACTGAAATTGATAAAGTAGACATGCACCTGTCTTTTCATCCCGGTGATATTGTTAAAGCTCTTGTGGTATTATTACTTTCTTTTAAGAATTTTGATAAGTTCATTTCAATTTTTCCTTAATGTTTTTAAATTTAGTTGTTGCTACTTCAATAGCACCTTAATATCATATGTTTTTGTTAGCTTTCTCTTGGAGATGCACGGGCCTACTTTCTGTCTACTGCAAAGAATGAACTTGGTGTTGTTTCTGCTGAAAGCATTGCTGGTGAGATTTGGTTTATATTTTGGAAATTGAACCATCATAATTAGTAGTCGTTGTAGTTTGTTGCTAGTTCCTTTTAATTTATGTCAGTGACTTGTGTGACTGCTTGCTTATTTAGTTTGTTGTATATTACTTAAGCCCGGTTTATTGTGTGGCACATATCCGTTTGTTTGCCTTTATATGTCTATTTAGGGACTTTAGTTTTTCGTCTGTAAGTTTTTCCTTAGAAAGGGGTTGCAATAATAACATTGAAACTGCATTTGGGTTTGACGGAAGCTCCTCTAGGTCTGATACTTTCCACTTTTACAATTTCTGGGTCATTGACAACTCTGGAACATTATCTATTATCTATGAGGATAGGTGAAGTATTGCTGAAGTCCAAGGGAGTAAATTCATATTTAAATTTTATTAAATAATTTGATTCTTTGAATATTCACTACAATCGCATCAATTTGTCAGTTCGTGTCAACCAGTTAAATACAGCAAAAATTATCATTTAAGTATGTGGGAGTAGTTTAATGATGTGGGTAGACTTGACCCTATTATGGTTGACTTGTGATGATTTTAGCTGGAATTTAAATTATCTATGAATAAATGGACACTACAGGAGATGATATTAAAAATAAAATGTTAGATTCTACTTCAACTTTATTTTGGTGAACGCAGCTTGAAGTTTAGCTTTTAATTCATTTTTTTTATAAATTGTTTTATCATTTTTTACGTGCCTATTGCTGGTTCATCTTATTTTTAGCAACAAGGGAGTAAAATCTAATAATTAGATTGTAAGTTGTGCACATGCATTGGTTGGACATCTATCAGGTAGGTAGGGATTAAATCAATGCCTGCCAAATGGAAATAGATTATTTCGTTTAAGCCTATGATTTAATGTGACCGTGCATTGTGGAATATTGTTTTACAAATCAATTTGTCTTTTCCTAGAGAATACTTGGTTGAATCAACTTGTGCCTCGATGTGTTGTACATTTTTTCTGTTTAGGTGCAACCATGGTTCCAGTAAGTTGGACTGAGATGCAGTGCCCTGTAACTGGACAAATTGAGCAAAGAAAGGTTGCAAAGGCTGCAAGCTGACTAGAATACTTCATCAAGCAGGAATTTGTTCTCTGTTTTGTAGAAATGTACTAACATGCATTGTTGTTAGGGGGAGAAATTATACATACGTGAACAGTTTTATTTTTAGACATACAGGAATGCAAGCTTGTAGTTTACTTTGCAAGTTGGTCTACTTCTAAAATAGCAAAAACGCGGGATTTTCATTCACTTGTGTTGTGAGCTGGACTTTGTTTCATTTTAAGACATACTTTAATTTTCAAACTGGAAGGGAACTGGAGTCACATTAGACTAGTTAGACTAGTACTTAAAAATTACAGTTTTCTAGTTAAATGTTGTTGTGTTGCATATGGACTTCTTTAAGTGTCAAGAAATCGGGCCTTGTCTGTTGGATTGCTGCTACTTCTTATACATTGTCCTCTTTTTTTCCTTATCTTCTACAAGTAATGTATGATCTAGTCTTCCACCGTAAACCATTTCCATGTGTGCACCACGCAAGCCATTCCTCTCCGTCCTTTCCCTTCTCCCTATCATCCCATATGTCTGTAGGTCTATCAGGACATTCTTTGAAAGAATAGGATCTTATTTTTCTAGCATGTTTTGAGACCTAGTGTCTGAAGTAAATACCTAGTGAAAGATGAAAAGACATTTATCTAAGCTTGTTGGCGCACACAGGGATCGATTGGTTTTGGCACTCCCATTATATACCGTCATCATTTGACATATACATAAATTCTTTTGGATGATAATTTTCTGGGTAACTGTATGGATCCTGACTTCGCACCTGTTCTCCATTAGTGCGGAGTTGGAGTCGAGAAATTTGAAGGATGCTATCCGTCAATAAGGAGAAAGCGTAATTTTTTTCTTTATCATACGTGCAATTAATATGTATTACTAGAAGCCATCTCAGGGGAATTGAAATTACTGGTAATTTGTATAAGGTCAGTGAACAGAAATTTTGCGCCTCATTTTGGCACGAATTAATTCTGCGGCTTTCTTCTTGCACCTTTAAGTGTTCTTGTTGTATTTCCAAACCTTTCTAAATCTATGAACTAACCTTCTGACTAGGATAAATTTGTTTTTCATTTTATTATAATTATCCAACACACCTATTTTTTCTCACTCACTTTCTCCAAGGCACTCACATCCATCACTCACCAACACACATCCTCTCCTCACAACCCACCTTCAAGTAAGTCGTCCAGAGAAAATAGAATAAGGTATACATTTCTTTACTACATTTATAAATTTGTAACGTGTATCGGATTTTGATATCCTACGTGTGAGTAAACGTTTCTCGTTATTTTGCGAGCGTTAAAGATTGAAAATAATAGATGTTAATAACTTTTTTGCATTAGTAATTATGAATAAAAGTAATTATAAATAAAGTATGTGGTGATTTTTTAAATCGAATTTTGATATTCTATTAATATTTTTACAAATTAGATTTTCAAATCCACTGCATGTAAAATATAATAAAAATAAATATTAAATTTTAAACGAAGAATAAAAATTATAACAAAAAAAGCTTAATAGAATGTGTACCTGAAGGAAGATGAAAGTTTCAAAAGCCAAAGAAAAAACTAAACGCGTTTAAAGAAGAAAGTTGAAGAAGAGAACTTCCACTTGGGAATGCAACATCTTAGTAAATACGTAGACAGTAATATTATATATATATATATATATATATATATATATATATATATTGTTTTTTTGAAAAACATATTTATCTTTGAAATAAAATTTGGAGGTGCAAAAAGAAAACTTGGATGAAGAAAGACCTAAGTTTATCTGTGCAAGCCACAGTCCACTTTCTTCGACGTCCAAGCACACTCACTCACTATTATGTCTATCCTTATGCCACTTTTTTTCTTTTTCTTTTCGTTTAGGTCTCATTATACTCAAGAAGAGTTGCACTTGCACACAGGTAAAACGAAAAAGATTGATCTTATTATAAAACGTCCCAGTTTCCATTTTAAAAAATTAAGCCTTTTAATACTGAAAAATAAAAGAGACTCACATTTGTTTTCATTACGTACTTTTGTCAAATATTATGAAAATTTGAACAGTAAAAAAATAATTAAAAAAAAAGAAAATTAATTAAGCACATTAGCATTGTATTTTAAAAAAATTAAATTAAATTTAACTGATGTCTCCTATCAACAAAAGGAAGAACAGATAAGTCTCATGCTAATTTAAAATTTTGTGCAGGAATTTCAGTGGCTGCCACTGAATTGCATTGCTTCAATCCAATCCAAGCTAGGAAGAAAAAATGGCTTCAGCTGCGCTTCAATTCTTGTATTGGACAGCTCCAATATCCCACCGTTACCCCAATCAGTTGGCTTCCCTAACCTCCTCACTCAAATTCGCCACTCCTTTTTCTGCCACCAATTCCATTTATCTTCCCAAACCTCTTTCCGTGCGTTTTGCTCTGACTGAGTCCGACTCGCCCAAATCGATTGAGCCTGACCCTCAAACTCTTCTCCAAGAAATTGCCGTAAGTCATTCATACTCCATCTTTCTAATTTAACGTTCTCTTCTGGGTAAGTTAAAAATTTCAACTTCACAACTTCTAAATACTCCTTTCTCAATGTAAATTCGTGATTCAAGATTTCTTGTGCGCTTTCGTTGCAGGGCAGTTTAGATCTTCCTCCTGATTACTTTGCACAGTTTCCCCGCGACCTTCGATTAGACGTAAGTGCCATGAAATCCTTTGCTTTGCCCGTTTCAGCATTATCATGCAATCGTTTCCATTATCAATCGATAGTTATATAAATATGCTCCTTTGCTATGTTTGTGTTTTAAATTTTGTGAAGCTAAACGACGCCGCGTTCGACCTTTCAAACGGGCCTGTTTTAGACGAGGTTGGTACTTTTACTGGCTACAATTCCAATTAAGTTTGAGTGTTGCAATGTACAATGCTAATGTTTGACCTTGTCATTGAGCTTTTTATCCATCACTGTCAATATACTTGTGGACGTTATCTTGAAGTACTTCATTTGATGGTCTAACACATCAATTACCTCCAAAAGATGTCCGCGTGTGTCTGGTGTATTTCTCACTATAATGGTTATTTTTGTTTAATGGGAATAAATATAATTTCTCAGTGTGGCCAAGAGTTGGGAGAGACTTTGCTAAACCTCTCTCGAGCTTGGGAACTTGCTGACACATCAATGTCTCACTCTTTAGTGAAAAAGATTCCTTTGATTGAGGCCAAGTTGACAGGTTCTGCCAAATCGGGTAAACCCATGAGAAAGTAATCAATGAGGTTCTACCAAACACCCCTTTCCCTCAAAACTAGTTAAGATTTATGCTTGAAGATGTTTGTTCTTTTTGTTGATTAGCACTTGGAAAGCGTTTAATATCTGCTGGAAGAAGGTTTCAATCAATGGGACAGTATGGCCAAGGTGAGCCACAAAAGGTATTGTACTCTACTCCATCTGTGCCAGTGGATCACTAATGAGAAAATGAACTTCTTCGGGAAATAACTAGCTGGTATCCGTTTAGAATGAATGGTTGTGCTCTTTTCGTTTTTGTTGGCTATATCTGGCGCCACTTACCCGCTATATGATATTATTTTAACTTCTTTTTAAAGTTATATTCTCGCACTAAACATATATAGTAGAGTTAACTATATTTTGATTCCTAAAATTCAATCTTGGTCTTTATTCTTATCTCAGAATTTGATTTTCTTAGATTCTTATACTTATGAAATACATGGATACAATCTCTTTTGACTAATAGCATTAACTGTTTTTTGACGTAACAAATGACAAATCACGTTTGATGCAGTTCATAAGTTCCCCTCCTCTTAATGTATTAAAAGGTCAGCGTGATTCTCCCGTTTGTTATGCCTAAAAGCAGTTAACAGGCGAAGAGGATTGCATCCAATTCATTTCCTAAGTATGGGGACGTAAATTACTTCACTTTGATCACTTCTTAGGGGTTGTGTGTACTTCGTAGCTTAAAGTGTGATTACTTAGGGAGCATTTGACATAGCTGATTTCGGACTTTCCTTATAAAAGGTCACGACACATAATGTTCTAGAAAAACTTAAAAATAAAAGTAACTTTAATTGAAACTAATTGAAGAAGCTTATACTTTTAAGAAGAGAAGAACAAAAAAACTTGGCTAAACATGACCTAATTTCAGGACATCGATGAAACACATGGGCTAGGAATCTAGTTTGGTGATTTTTATTTTTTTTTTCACAAAACCGGTTAAACAACGAAATACACAGAATCTATGTCAACATAATTAAAGTAGTGATTTTTATCTCAGTAATACTAATATATTGCAATGTTCTCGTAGATTGCAAAAGCAATGATTGCAGCTGGTAGAGCTCTATCTGGTAGTTCAACGTCAGCAGTGACAGTTGAAGAAACGAAAGAGGAGACGAGGGTGCTGAAAGTCTGTAATTATTCTGTCTATGGCACGTTTTATGCAATAAGAAACTATGATTATGGAAAATTAGTAACCTGATTGCCAACTGCAGTTTGGAGAGTTGCAGGTTGAAATAACACCAGATAAGGCCAATATCGGGGCTGTAATTGGATTTGTTTTTGGGTAAGTTGCGAAGTTCAACTAGACTTTTATAAGACAAAGGATGGAGACGGGGAAAACTTAGTTCTTGTTTATATTTGGAATGTAGGATTCTTTCGTGGGAAATTGCTCAGGGAATTCAAAACATTCCGGACAGTTCTTTGGAGTATGCAAACGACAATGCTTTGCTGCTTGCTAAGGTGCTTTGAAATAAAATCTCACTCGCATAACTTCAACTTGTTTCTGTTAACTACTGACATCTGATTATCAAAATCTCTAAATGTTGGGCTGCAGTCTTTAAAGGGAGCATTGCTTGCTCTTTTCTACTTCTCAACGTTCTTGTCTGCATTTACCTCAGGGGGGCTTGTTCTACTTGGATTTCAGCTCAAATCGAAGAAGGGTTGAGCTTTAGGTGCGTCTTCCCTCAGGTGTGCTTGTAAGTGGTGTAAGTTTGTGAGTAAAGGTAGTATATAATCAAAGTAAAATACCAACTTGTAAGTGGTTGGAAAACAATGCACATAGTAGCAATACTTTTGTTCAACTTGGCGCTAAGCATTATTAGATTAGGCTGTTATTCCTTCCTGCCAATTTTCTAACATCACTTCCAAATAAGTTCATACAAGGCATCATTGCCAACACCCATTGTACTGCAATAATGATGATCATATATATGAATATGGAACAATAATTGGTTTATGAGGTTAAATTAAACATAATGTCACTTTATAACATCATTCATCACGAATTTGGATCCGTCATTCCCTGTAAGCATTAGGTAAGCATTCTATAAGTATTAGGTGAAAGCTTTTAAGGTGTTACTTCTTAACAATTCAATGATAATTCACTCATGCTCTTTGACATGGCCAAATTGATTTATTTAAAAACTTTATTCGTAGTTGTCAGTCACAAATTGATCTTGGACAAGCTTCTAATTTAAAGATTAGTGTTTAAAATACTCAAAGATTCCTGTTATAGTAATAATTTGGATTTGTATATTGCCTTAATTCCACGCTCTCATTTCCGTATCTGATTTCTCTTTCAGTTGGACGAACATCAAAATATAAATTCAACCAATCACTCATGCTCGTATTCAGTCTATGATAATGAGATTGTTGTTGATCCAACCAACTATATCATTCTCGCATGTATTTAATCATTATATTAACTGTCACGTTCATTATAAATTGATTCAAGTGGAATCCTAATAAATAAATCTATCACTGCTTTCAATCATTTCTTAGTGAACAGTTTCATTTTTTATTTTCTTAATATCCTTAAAATTTTGATAAACCAATAATAATGATAATAATAGTAATAATATTAAATCTTATATCTTAAATCTTATAGTAATATTGTATATAATTTGAGAATTTCTTATATCTTAAATCTTTTATTTCAAAAAAGAAAACTCATTATTTTTAAGTGTTAATCTGTGGATCATAATTTGTATATGATTTAGGTCATGAATCATTTAGTGGGCTCTATCGTAAAAAAACCTAAGAACTCTTTCATATACTCACAATTACTCTTATTTTAAAATAAATGAGGTCAATTATATTAAGAAATGAAGCACGAAAGTTACAAAATGTTATTCTTCAGAAACAACAAAAACACGAATCAAAATTTTTAAAAAAGATAAATTATTGTCGACAAGAACGAAATTAATAAAAAAAATGATCTTGTATATTGTCTTACCACAGTTTTCCTTCTCTTCTGTATTGAATGTAATGGCCAATTGCTTCACTGAAAAGGCAACTCGTATCAGAATATTCACCCTACAATAAATTTAATAATCACCAAAGGTTGCAATTCTCTTTCCTACCAAAGGTTGTAACATGAGTCTCGTTTTGGGTACATATTTTTCTATAATACTTAATTATCATAATTTTTTTATATTTATTTTATTTTTGTTTTAATTTTTTTTTTTAAATTACAAACTTTATTTATTTAAAATCATTTTATTTTTATTAAGTGTGTTAAATGAATATCAATATGTCATGTTACTCTTACTTTTATTAATTAATATATATATATATATATATATATATATATATTTGTCACAGTCGAGTGTGACGCACTACAAAAACATTATTTTAAAGATTTCTAAATATAATGCTACATTTTTTTAATAAGGGACAGTTGGTCATTACTTAAAATAACTGAATAAGTTAACTGTCAACCTTTTTTTATGTTAGAAGTTTAAATAGTTAAGTAGTTATCAAGGACTAAGCAAGTCTAATATGAATGACGTGACAAAACAAAATATGCTATAATTGATAGTGATAATTGAGTAGAAAGTACAATTGTTTAATATAAGAAAAAAATAATGGAAATTAAACAAAAAATTCATGAAATAAAATCAGTCTTTTATATACAGTATATTTAAAAATAATTTAATATATATTTAATTTAAAAAATATAAAGTATAATTGATATCAATTTTAAATGAAAATAATAAATAAATTAAAAGCCTTTCTAATCGCGGTTAAAAATGTTTTTCACAGTATATGTATGGATTTAATTATTTTACAAACTTATTGTTTATATAAATTAAAATAAAGTCATTTCACTACTATTGTTGTTATATAAATAAGTTACCCTTATACTATATATATATATATATATATATATATATATATATATATATATATATATATATATATATATATATATATAAATATAAATATAATCAATGGAAAAAAATTATTTTATAACAATCTATTATGAATAATAAAATTATATATTAAATTGATGGATGATATTTTTATGATAAAAATATAAATTATTATAATGTAATTTTGAGAATTAATCATAATATATTATAATATGGTGATAAAATTAAAATTATATTTTATATATAAATATATCTAAGTACATATTTTAGAAAATATTTAAAAAATATTAGAGAGATAATTTATGTCGTCTTTTATATATATTTGGCATTAACTTTTGTTTTAAATCACTATACGAACATTTGTTAGATATGTAATAAATTGATAGTATTTTGGGTTTTTCTATACAAAAGTTGCGTTTTTAAATTTATTATGCTTTTATATATAAATCTTAATTTTAATGTTATTTTTTGCACTTGTTATCTTTTAAAATAATACACCAATTTTTAAAGAATAAAAAAATAATATTAAATTAATATAAATAATTTAAGTGTGTGAAAGTGTTATTTCTGTATATTTTATATTCTCGACATACACGTTGACAGAAAGGAAATATGGTGGGGATTGTACTTGTGTTCAATACTATAAAATATCTTACCTAATGGAAAGTGATGTTTTAGTATAAATTTTAGGGTCATGATCATTGTACCCTGTTTCTTTTTTCAACATCCACTTGATAATTACATAAAATATTATCTTATAATAATATATATAATGAAGCATTTTATTATTAAAAGTAATTGTAGGACAGTTGTTTTTGAAAGATGGGGGTGTTAAAATAAATTTTTTTTAAATATTATGACTTTGTATAATAGTCCTAATATTTATATTGGAATGTTTTAATTTAATAGTCATTTTTACATGAAAGTTAATGGAGCGAATTTTGAATCATATAACCATGAAATTTGGAGTAATGCGATTATCAACCAAGTTTTGTTACTTTTTTAAAATAATTAACACATTTGTTGTATATATATATATATGGTTCAACTTTAATATTTAAAATTAGGTTTGAAATACCCTAAACACATAATTGTTTTCATTACAATGATATATTTACATCGTTGTTTTATAAGGATTTGCGCATGTTTCTCATTTTTAAACTACTATTTTATCACTAAATTAAATTATGAAATATTTAATTTTTGTATTTTATGAAAGTTTATATAAAATATTATTCACAATTAATAACATATAAAGTTATATTTTATTTTACTGTAAAATTTTGTTTCTCACATACCAATAATATGACATGTTCGTTATTAGAAGAATATTTTATATTTGTAATATTCCAATTTAGTAATATAAAACTACTAAAATAAAACATTACATGAATAATGATATAGATTTAATAGGTTCGGAGGTCCCTATATTTGGAGGTTTGTTTCAATTGGATCCTTTAATTTTGAAAGTGATCAATTAGGTCCCTAATTTTGTCAATTTGAATCAATAAAAGTCTTTCCGTTAAATACAATTAACGCCGTGAAGTTTTTGAACATGTGGCACGCTGACGCTTCCAGGTGACACCGTTTCAAGTGCATAGGTGGATTATAAAAGGGTGAAATCCTTAAATTAAAAGGGATTTAACCCTTTTATAATCCACCTATGCACTTGAAACGATGCCACCTGGAAGCGTCAGCGTGCCACATGTTTAAAAACTTCACGGCGTTAACTGCATTTAACAGAAAGGCTTTTATTGATTCAAATTGAAAAAATTAGGGACTTAATTAATCACTTCAAAAATTAGAGGACCCAATTGAAACAAACCTCCAAATATAGGGACCTCCGAACCTATTAAACCTAATGATATAACAAGAACTACATATTAACCATGAACAAAATTCTCCACCTGAAGAATAAAGGTTCAACCTAAACTATAAGTTTACTTCCATTCTCCCGCTGCAACAACTGAAAGATTGTATCTCTAAGATCACACCATTAAGATGATTATTGTAAAAGAGAAAACAACATACCACAGAAAAGCAAGGGTAAGCTAGTGTAATTTAATATTCATGTGGGAATACAATTCAAACAAACAACTAAGATGGTCATACAACATGTTTTACACATATAAACATATATTGACTGACCACTTTGACTTAGCCGTCCAGACATTGTATGGAATGTCGAGTTCTAGGGATTTGTGCATTGATGTGGTGAAGTAACTAGAAACCCCCATCAGCTGCCACACTAGGTTAGTCATACAAACACCCTTTTGCCAAATGGAGAAAGGTACCTCAGGCTCAGACCTCATACTATTCTCACCACATGATTGATCACTCTCTACTTAAGCATGAATGATCATTAGAATGTCAGGATAAATCCCATTAGGACACTCCGACCATTCATACTATCAATACTTGAAACCACATACTTTCACTTTAAATCACAACACAGGGCACCACCATGTAACCTCTCCGTGAGATCATGGAATTACGTCCATCAACCATACATTTAATACCAACATAATTTCTCATACATAATACATTTAAGCAATTGAAATTAACAATCAGAGTAAAACATGAACCTTTTAAGGACCGAATGTATTACAGTAGTTTAAGGTTGAACGGTAAAAACAACCACCACCCATGAACATGACCAAACGGTCAATTTAAAGAGTAAGGCTCAAGCATGAGCCGAATACAGTTTGAGGGCCAAACACTAGAATAATCGAACAAAGTTAAACCAAACAGTTCTAACTTAAACCGAACACTTTAGAGTTTATAACGAATACCAAGAGCTTAGACCGAATAGTAAGAGCTTAGACCAAATACTAAGAGCTTAGATCTAATACTAGTACAAGGTCGAACAATGGTGCAAGACCGAATGATCATTAATAGGTAAGGCCCATAAGAGGCCGAACATAGTTAAGACCGAACACCAGTACCAGACCAAGTACTAGTGTAAGACCGAGGACCTAGACTATACCGAACACTTAAAGCAAACCGAATACTAAGGTTATACTGAACAACAATACTTAGACCAAGTCTTGAGAACAATCTAACACTAGAACTGGTACTATTACTAATATCAAAGCTGAACACTTAGAGCGAAGTTGAATACTAACATAAGACTGAACGCTATACAAGACTGAGTACTAGTACAAGACTGAACGATCATTAAACAGTTTTGTAGAGGCTGAACTCAGTTAAGACCGAACACAAGAGGAAGGTCGAGCGGTTAACGACCAACGCTCTGCGAACTGCATAATCTTGTAGAACAACTACTGAATTATGAACAACACCTACTTTACCAATTCAATGCATTTTTTTCCCAACTTCTAACCCTCCAAACTTGTCTCATATACATCTTTACACCTAACAAAGAGTAATTAAACCTTTCTAACATCATTCAAGAGGGTCTCATATCAGATTCAGCTTCAATTCTGCAGAATCATCAACTCAATGACCCAAAATCAATTATCCTACCTTTGGTACAGTTTGAGTGGCTAAGAGGTTCTAAAACGTCCTAAACAACTTATCCAGACTCTCCCCACCAACCAATTTCACACCTGATCTCAATTCCCCACTTTCACTACTCCAATTCCTCAAAAATTCACTTAGCACAGTAAGAAAGAGCATTATAGAAGCAAATCAACATGATCACAGAATTTGACAGTCCACACAGATAATGTCGATCACGCAAAAATCCAATTTCATACACATTGAAAACCATCAAACAACATTCACATACACCATAAACTCATCAATTAAATTAACTAGCTTCTCTTACCTCTCAACCGAACCGAACAACTTCTACCCTTCCATAAATTTGCTTACACCTCCAGAAAATCCTAAGAACACCTATAGCTCACCGATGGGTGAGAAGAAACCAACCAAAGGACCGAGAATGAAGTCGAAAATGAGGGAAGAAAGCTGATGAACACATGCAAACAAAATTGTTCTTGCATGTGTCAAAATCCCAAAATCCCCAAGAATCAAATGAAACGAAACTTACCAACTCTAAACACAAAATTGATCGGTGGAATAAGAAGCTCTTGACGCTAAGATCGCTTAGGTAGCTCCTTATCACCGATCCGATGAATTTTTCAATGAGAAAATCTAGAGAGAAGGGAGAGCAAGAGTAGAGAATAGTGTTTTTAGAGAGATAGAAAGTATTTAGATAATAAACCGAGTGTTTGAAATTTCTATTTATAGTGTTAGTTTATTTTAACACAAAGTGTTCGATCTCATTATTTTAATACATCTATCTACTGTTAACCATTTATTTTCTAGGTTCTTACAATTTTTACACAACACAGACTAAATATTTTATAATTTAATTTAAAAATAAAATGTAAATTTTTATAATAATTTAAAAACAAAAGAATATTTAACGGTTTTATAAAACATCACTTTTAATTGATTTATGTTAATTAAATAGTGAAAATCATGTCAGATGACAGCAGCAAGCTTGATAGAAAAATATTTGGAGAATAAAAATTAAAAAATTACATTACTTATTAATATTTCAAGAAAATCCGATTTATATAATTAAAAAAAAAAAAACAGAAAGTAGAGTTTCGTGTCCTAACTTCCGTTATGCTGAACTTAACAGTGATAAAAAGTTGTTTTTAGGTTCATTCCATCACCGTCAGTTTCTTCTCTCTCTATATATATTAATTTGTAAACAGCTATCATCAATTCCGAATCTAGAAATTTTTCTCATAGAAAGTATCTCAAAGATTTCAAGGAAAAGAGAAATATAAAATTCTTTAGTTTGATATTACAAAGTTAATCATTAAACTAACTTACACGGACTCTTCATTTTAGATTTAATTAAAAATAAGTTAACTTTCACTCTTTTATGAACCAGTAATTTTATAACTTATCTTAAGCGATTATGATTCAGTAGAATAAATGAGTTGATTCATTTCTGTTTTACTTTCTAATATATTTTATTAAAGATCATCATTATAAATATTTAAAATATTAATTTATATAACTGAACAGATAAATAAATTAAAATAATTGAACAATATTATAGATTTTTTAAATTAAATTGTTAACATATATAAAATTAAAAATAATAAACAACTATAGTAAAAAAAATAAGAATTATTAAAAATGATAAAGGTGATTGTTAGTGTCCAGTTCAACTTACTTTTAACTTAAATATATTTAACCTATAAATTAAATGATTAATTAGTTTGATCAAATTTAAGAAAAAAATTAAACATAATTTCGAATTTATAATTTAGATATTGACTTAGTTTTGAACCTATTATATTTAAGTTTTTGTCAATAATTATAATAGCAAGATATATAAATTTTAATGATATTTTTTTATGTAATAAAGAAATAAAAAAAAATTATGGAATAATTGTCTCCACAATTTATAATGTGCATCCATATAAAGGCACACAGGGTTAATATTCGAGTTGTAATGAACATGGGTTTGGCTATGAAAATCCGAAATTTAGGGCATGGAATGGAATGAGAAATAAAAGGTAAAGCAAAAAGTAAGTGAAAACGAAGAAATTTGAGAAAAAGAGTGGCTAGAAATTACGGCACAAAGATTACACTGCTGTCTCAATTATGTGCTGAAACATTATTGAGAGAATATTGACAGATAAGAATAAGGACGGGTACTGCTTCATTTTAGTTTTAGAATCACACTATAAATATCTTTCATGCATCATAAATAATATTTATTTTCATTATTACTGAAAATTAACATTATATATATATATATATATTTAAAGTTATTTTATTATTTGTTTCAATTGAACTCATACTAATTACTCTAATATAATATGATTCTATAGTTTCTTTTATCATGTTTGTTCAGTTTGATTTTCAATTTGTTTGGTGTGTTGAGAGTCTCATTTTAATAAAACCATTCGTATGATATTTTTAAAAGATATTCTAATGTTTAAGTTAGAGAATATTTGAGTGTTCAAATATTAAATGCAACAATCAATGTGTCACAATCTTGAAACACTTATTTATACAAATTATAATGATCTTTATTTATCATTTACTTAATTATGACTCTATCACTCTTTAATTACAATAACTAGGCTTATTTGCATTAATATATATAAGTCTCCTTAACCATGATAGTTGCATGTCCAATTAGTCATTCCGTTGATTGCCTTTGTAGGAATTTGTTCAAGAGACATCATAGGCTTTCTTCATTGTCCAAATATGAAGTCTAAGTATGAAGCTGTAGTTTACTTGATCTATTGTTAATCCGGTCAGTCACCCACTATTCACAGGCCCCTTAAGTCTGAGCAGTGGAGGACTTACTGCATTTGGGTATACAACAGCCCAAAAGTAACTTGGTAGTATTGCTCAAGGTTGATGTTTGACTTAGTAAGTTTTGAAAAAGTTACCATCAGAGCTTGAGTAGTCATGATGTCTCGTTTTACGTGTTGTCAATTTTGACATCTAATGTAAAATGTTAGATCTTTTCAACTGTTGGATGTGTTTCGATTTGACAATCTACAAGACGTGACTCTTGGCCTTCATTTTTATAAATAGACTTGACGTTGGTATGTCATTTTCACCTTTATTCTCAGGGACCTCTACTCACACCAATTGACTTCTATTATTAAGGTAATAATGTATAGAGTCAACATTTCTTCTTTAAAGGAGTCCTCTGGTTGAGAAGGTTAGGAGTATACCGATTATGTCTCGTTGTTGTTGATCACGTCGTTTTTAAGGAATCAGGGGTCAATCGAGTGGAATGTGTCGTTGGTCAATACCAACTATGGATGCAAATAAAGAAGTTAAAAATAAGGAACAAACATTGAAGGGATATGCCTAAACAATGAGAGTCTAAAAATGTATTGGTAAGAAAGTAACTTTTCCAAAAATTTAACCCAAAGAAGAAGAATAGACTTGGTGAATTTTTTTTAAATTATTTGTACAAGTGTTTCGGTTCTAAAATAACTAAATTGTTTCTACCTAACCCAATAGGTATATTAAAGAGCACGGCCTAATAAAATTATTTAAGTCTCTTCGTTATAGAGTAGTTCAAAGTTACACTTATTTGAATTATAGGTACATATTATAACTAAACATCAGTAGTTTGGTGGTTTGATTATTATTTATTATACTTTTACTCTCTAGATAAGTATTATTTCAATAAAAATATATAAGTTTACGATTCATATTAATCCTATAAATATAATTAATATACTTCAAGCAATACTTACTCTCACACTCTTCATAATCACACTTGATAATCACACTTGATTATACAAAGATCTTAATCTTCTTACTTTGCAGATGGATCTTCTCTTCCTCTTCTTATTAAGAGTAACTAGACCCTTTGGTAACAAAAACAAGAATCAAACTACATTTAAGATCTTTTTATGTACGTGCAAATCCACGCTCAAGATTCAAATTAAATCACCAACAACATATCTCAAAGATTTCTTATTAAAACTTTCCACTTGACTTCTTATTAAAACTTTCCATTTGACGTAGACCCAATTTTGAGATGAAAGACTTAATTGTATTTTCAAATTCTCCGACCTGATCAAAGTTGATATCTTACCCAATTGGATAAAACTTTAAACATTCTATCAATATTTCACTACCAAGTCAGTATAAGATGATACAAGTTCGAATACCTCTAATAATAAAATAAAAGTTTTAGACTTTTGATAACGAGAATGTGATAATGAACCCAAATGTTATGTAAGATGGATGTATGATAAATTTGATAATTTTAAAATAAGGATTTTAGTAGTTTTAAGATAAAATATTATCCTCCATTGAAATTAATTTGAGTTTTTGTGAAGAGGGGAAGCTAGAAAAAAAGTTGCAGGAAGGGAGCGTGGGGTTGAGGGGAAGCCAACGAGGACGAAAGTCGATCTGTAGGATTTGAAGATAATATTTGAGGAGGATCTATATTCGCGAACATCATTTATAACTCATTTAATTAAAAGATTCTCCCTGCAGCTCTCAAAACCACCAAACCTAACAGAAGCCGATAAAATAACCGCAAGTGGCTCTCCTCAATTCTACCATATAAAATCATTCACAACCATTCATATTTTCCTTATACCACTTCTTCTCTTCTTCACACTTCTTACTGTCTCATTCCAACACTCTCACTTCCGTCACCCATGGCTTCTCTCTCATGCTCCTCCGACCTCGCTACACTCATCAACCACACCGCCGCCGCCAACTACCTCTGTAACCAATTCGATTCCATTTCCAGAAAGCTCAACGATGCCACCTACGCCGTCGATAACACCTACCTTCTTTTCTCCGCCTATTTGGTATTCGCCATGCAGCTGGGTTTCGCCATGCTCTGCGCTGGATCCGTCCGAGCAAAGAACACCATGAACATCATGCTCACCAACGTCCTCGACGCCGCCGCAGGAGGCCTCTCCTACTACCTCTTCGGCTTCGCTTTTGCCTTCGGCGCCCCTTCTAACGGTTTCATCGGCCGCCACTTCTTCGGCCTTAGAGACTACCCCACCCCCTCCACCGACTACAGCTTCTTCCTCTACCAGTGGGCCTTCGCCATCGCCGCCGCTGGAATCACCAGCGGCTCCATCGCGGAGAGAACGCAATTCGTTGCTTACCTCATTTACTCTTCTTTTCTAACCGGGTTCGTTTACCCCATCGTTTCGCATTGGTTCTGGTCGGGGGACGGTTGGGCCAGCGCCACAAGAGTCGACGGGAACGTCTTGTTCGGGTCCGGGGTCATCGACTTTGCTGGCTCCGGAGTGGTTCATATGGTTGGTGGCATAGCGGGGCTGTGGGGGGCTTTAATTGAAGGCCCGAGAATCGGGCGGTTCGACAGGACGGGCCGGTCCGTTGCACTGCGCGGCCACAGCGCGTCTTTGGTTGTGTTAGGCTCGTTTCTATTATGGTTCGGGTGGTACGGGTTCAATCCCGGTTCCTTTTTTACTATAGCGAAGGGATATGCGGGCTTGGGTTATTATGGTCAATGGAGTGCCATAGGGAGGACAGCTGTCACGACGACATTGGCCGGGAGCACAGCGGCTCTGACAACGCTTTTCAGCAAGCGGTTATTGGTGGGCCACTGGAACGTGATCGACGTGTGTAATGGACTACTTGGCGGGTTCGCTGCCATCACCTCAGGCTGTGCGGTTGTGGAGCCGTGGGCCGCGATAGTGTGTGGGTTTGTGGCCGCCTGGGTTTTGATTGGGCTAAACAAGCTGGCAGCGAAAGTGGAGTACGATGACCCTTTGGAGGCGGCGCAGCTTCACGGCGGGTGTGGCGCCTGGGGGGTGTTGTTCACGGGGCTGTTCGCGAAGAGGGAGTACGTGGAAGAGATTTATGGAATTGGGAGGCCGTGCGGGGCGTTGATGGGGGGCGGCGGGAAGTTGCTGGCGGCGCAGTTGATTCAAATAGTGGTGGTGTGTGGGTGGGTTACGGCGACGATGGGGCCATTGTTCTACGGGCTTCATAAGTTGAATCTGTTGAGGATATCGAGGGACGATGAAACTGCAGGGATGGATTTGACGAGGCATGGAGGGTTTGCTTATGCGTACCATGACGATGAAGATGGTTCTAGCAGAGGCGTAGGATTGATGATGCGTAAAATAGAACCTGATAGTACTTCTCCCTCTCCCCCCGCTCCACCTCTATCAATATCTTCTCTTTAGTCGACTAAATGTCTTTTTCAACTAAATCGTTTCTCGGCCAAACTTGGCAATAGAATATTGCCTCTCTCTCTCTCTCTCATCTTGGATTAAAATGTTACTGTAAAAAATCTATATTAAAATATTATTTTTCTTTTTAAATATACGTAGTATTTTAACCTCAGCGCAATTTTCTTCGTTGGTGAGTTCTCTGTAAATTATCATTGCGGAAACTCGTGTTATCGTAAAAATATGATCTCACAATAAGATATTCTTTATAATGTAAGCATCAAGTGCAATTGACTATAATATAATATGTAAATAGTTTGTACAGCAAAATTTCATAGCCTATGACTATGGAAACTTTATAAGAACTGTAGGTTATTTAAAAACTGACAAAAGTGGGAATAAAAAATGTCCATCAAAATACTAAGCCAAAAATATTAAGGCTAGTATGCATATCCTTTCAATAGTACATACTAAAAGCGAACATTCCTGTACCTCCTATTTAAATTTCATAATAAATTAAAGCTTTGGACTAAAACACTTTAACAATTCTCATCATACAGTTACAGAGTCAGCACACATGAAATTTTAAGTTTGTCATTGCTGTAAACTATGGTGCAAATATATAATTCCCACAGCCTCTTAAAAGATGTTTTAATAAATTATAGGCTTGGAAATATTTAACCGGCACATGGAAGCCTAACATCTTGATTTTATTCTAAATTATTTACGTATATTTTGTTATAATAATTTTTCCCTTATGTCTTATTTTATGGTGATTAAATTTATTACGTATTAATTGCTACAATTGTCAAATAAATATTGACTTTGGTATTGAAGTACCTTTTTCATGTAATCTTCCAATTTGATTGAACAAAATAAAGGAAAATGACAATAAAGAAGAGTAGTTAAACATATAGAACCTAGAACACTTATAATCTCGACCTCATTACTGAAATATTTTGACACTCACCGTGGGATCCAAGGAAGAAGAAGAAGAAAATTTGATGGTGACCACAATTAACATGGGCACATCTATGCCAAGTGAGACAGACTAGCAACAAGATCCAATGAAGTTGATTAGGGAAATGCAGCGACAAATGCAAGAGATGAAGAGGAGGCATGAAGCGAGCATTGAGGGTTGAGAAAGAAGTCAGTCGCACATTAAGAGAAAATTGCCCAGGTTGAATTTCTCTCTATCCTCTGGGGACTTCACACCGGTTGGCAGAGTACCGGTGTTGATTCATAGTGCGAAAATAGGTATTGTACTCCTTCAACTCATGTGATGCCCACTCATAGCCACCAATAACTGGGAAAACATCCACATCTTGCTCCCTTTCATCGACCACATCCGCTTCAACAAAAACTACGATGGCCCGTGCAACTAGACACCTGTTATTGTCTCCTTGACCCTCAACTTCATCCTCAACCTCTTTTGTTGATCGCTCGATCGATTGATCACAAAATGGAAAAAAAACACTAAACTTGATATGCACATCTCATCATTTGCATACCCCCAACCACTCCCCTCAATGAACTTTTTACGAGACAACAAATCAATGATTGTCGATATTACCTGAATAAAAAGAAGAAAGAATGTTTGATTTGTAGATAGTAGATTTTAGCAGTAGTAAAAATAACTTGAAGGCTTGCCACTTTATAGGCATGAGGGCCCCCATACAGATCATCATCGGCCATTAGATATAGTTAGATTCAATTACCTACAACATGAGACGGTTTGTTTCTTGGAACATAGGAAATTCAAAATTGTCACGTATGACCTTTTCACCTAACGGCTAGACATAAATTAGTGGTGCCTCACTAAGTGGCCCATGGTCGAAAAACTGAATGCAACCCATCATACTATCAACAACATCCATCATAAACACATTCATCTATCAAGACAGATTTGGGACTTAGGGGCACGTGTATTGTATGGTCGTACGATCATATCTACATTGATATATATATATATATATATATATATATATATATATATATATATATATATATATATATATATATATATATATATATTATCTCTATCTTTTATCTTTAGTTAGTTTGTTATTATTTCTTATTTGTATTTTGAGCTTAGTCCATATTTCTTCTATTATAAACAGAGAACCATATATGTATATTCAACACAAGAGAGGTTAATCTCATACATAATTTTTACTATATTCAACACGGTATCTAGAGTCAGGTTCTTTTGAGAAGAAATATTTGTCGCCTCTAGTGTTATACTTGTTCTTGTTGGCAATGGCGACATCTATCGTCGCTGTTGACAGTGTCGTTGTCTACCGTTGACATTACCAACGTTCTAGTTTCAACCAACGATCACACGATTTTGATTGTCTCGGTCAGGCGACTACCGCGCCATAAACAGTGCTTTCATCGGAGCTCTTACACACTTTCAGTGCCTTTTGAAGGTGTGAATTTGCTTCTTTTTCTGTCATGCGTGGTGGCATGTCTCGTCTCTTTTTCAGGAAGTGATTTAGAGCGTCGAAGTTGCTCATTTTCCTTTCTCAAGCTCATTGTGCGTGGTAACATGTCATGTCTCCTTTCAAGCAACTATTTAGAGCATCGAGATTGCTCTTTTTGCTCTTTTAGGTGCCTTGATTGGATAATCTTAGATTTTTAAGGTTTCTCTCTCCTGTTCATCAATGACTTCTTTTGTTATTATCTCTTCTGACCTTCCTTTTGTCACCATTGCATTTGATCCGTTCATATATGTTTTTTCTCCCGTGGCAAAAATGATTTTTGTTAGTTTATTTATAGTCGTGATAGCTCTTTAGCAATGACCTTTTATCCATTATATGTCAACATTACATTCCTCAACTGTGATTTGCAATAAGAGGTTTACATGGAGTAATCTCCCAAATTTGTTGCTCAGGGGAGTCTTCTAGGTTGGTATTTTGTTTTCTACGTAGTCTTCGTAAATCATTAACAATTTGGTGTCACTCGAATGCAAAAGGAGATATTTTCACTAAGTCTTTATTGATTATATTAGTAACAAGTTTGATACACATGATTTGTATGCACAGTTTAAGAGGGAGTGTTAATATATTATCTTTATCTTTTATCTTTAGTTAATTTGTTATTATTTCTTATTATTTCTTATTTATATTTTGGACTTAGTCCATATTTTTTTTTATTATAAATAGTGGACCTATGTGTATATTAGTTCAATATAAGGAAAATTAATCCCATACATAATTTTCATTATATTCAACACAGATGATAGATAGTATGTTTATCACCTGACCAGCCGAATGAACAAGTTACCACAAGATTAGCATTAATATTAATTATCTTAAAACAAAACATGATTACCACCAATTTGTGATTAGGTCATGGTTAATTCAAAACTCAATCTAATTTAAAACTATAAATAGGAATTTGAGGTAAAGAGATAGGTGATTGCATTTACTATGCATTAACTGCTGTAACGACAAAACAAACATTGATTTGGACATCACACTGTCTTCTTCTTCTGTGAATAAAATCTCCTAGTTTGATTGAACCAAATAAAGAATGAATGACATATAGAATCTAAAAGTCTTATAACATCAACTTCATAATCGAAACAAAGGTAAAATAGAAAAAGAGAAATGTGAGTTTAAAAGAAAAATTAAGACGTAATTATTTTCTATTTTTGAATTCTTTTACAAGAAATTAAAAGTTAGATTTTAGGTAAAAATTAATATATATATATATATATATATATATATATATATATATATATATATGGTTACAAATATTGTATCTTTACATTATTTCAACTTTTCAATTATTGTGTTGTGATAGCAACATTCTTGACTGTATTCCCCGTTTAAACTCTGAAGGATAACCAATTGGGCGTCTTTATCATTGGTTCCTACTCTTGTTTGTTTTGGACTAGGAAAGACCAAAAAGAGGAAAAGAGAGGCCTGATCTATGCGTTTATTTCTCAAAAAAAAAAAAAATCAAATATTTGGAAAGAAAGAATACGAAAAAAAAATAGCAATATAATCAATTATATATGTAATATATTTTATTTATATTTTTCATTATGTTAAAAATAAATATATAATCAATAATATAGTAAGTAGTATAATTTAAAAAATTATAAATAAAGAAAATAATAAGTATAATAATACAGAAATAATAAAAAATAAATTAAGCACAGTTATAATAAAAATAATATTTTTTCTCATCTAAGAAATTTCATTTATACTTCCTCTTACATTTTTCATTGTTTCTCTTTTGCTTTTTCATTTCTATCATTTAATTCATGTTACCTCTAATTTTGTCTATACTTCATCCATCTATTGTTAGTAAGTTATCCATTAATTATTTTATTTAACTGTTTATGTCAAAATCTTGCAAAAGTTTTCATATATTCAAAATGACTTTTTTTTTATCCTCTAATAAGAGCAAGATATATTATATAAATTTAAAAGTCTTATAAATAAAATTTTAATTAACTTTATATAATTATAATACACGGATAATATAAATATCAAATAGCATTTTTAAAGAACGAGAGTGAGTAAAATTTCAGGCATGATTTACATATTCCAAACTTGCCAGTTGCCATGGTTGTTTTTTTTTTTTTTTTCTTTCCTTTCCCGGCCTTGCGGCGATTGAAAGAAAGAAAAGAGTGAAGTGGTAGAAAGAAGAATTGAAAAGAGAGAGTATTAATTCTATAATTACGTACAAGTAAAGAATGTAACAGAAAGAGATAAACATGTTTTTGAAAGTGAGTATCATGGACACTGTGGATTATTCCCTGGTCCACCATAGTAGAAGTAAGTGCCCCATTCGTTGCTGTAGAAGCTCTTGATGTCGTAACAGTTTGAGTTTTCGGCTAAGGTTGAGATGCTCTGCACAGAACTCAGACTGTTATCCATGTCTACGATCTGAAGGTTCCTGAAGTAGCTTGCTTTTCCAAAACCATCCTCTGCAAAATGCCCAGACCCCATTTGGGTGAACGTGTGTTGCCCATTGCTCCTTGAGTTCACCACCTCTCCTCCCCACTCCACCATCGTTGCATGCTCTGCTAAGTGCGTGAATACCTCCGCCGGCCAATACCCCACCAACGTCCTATCACCAAAACTCATCCACCAATTCCCTACTTTTGGATCCTTCCATATCAGAATCGTAATGTCGTATTGTTTGCTACCATACGAAGACACAGGAGATATGGCAGCTCCAATCGCTATTCTACTGTTCGTTTGAATAAACCCAGCACACAGAAGGTTGTAACATCCGGTTGCACGATATGAATCACTCTGCATCACCAAATATTTTCATAAAATTAACGATCAATTATAATGAAACTGTTGGAAGATGTGCTGAAATGGGGAAAAAGAAAGAAATGCTAACCGTCCAATAAGTGAACAATCTGGGTCTGCTGTCACCATAGAGCTCCGGACTGACCTGACTAGTACAATGATCAAAGCTTCAGAGATCCAATATTTCATAAAATTATTATTTTTTTTTTCACACATTAATTGCATTAATGTAATGTGTCGTGTATCACATGCATTCTAATTAATTCACGATATGTTCGGCTGCTTGAAGGAACCAAGTGAAAATCAACTTTACAAAATTATAATAATGATAATCACATCTCAGTATAGTATTTTAATAATGAGAATTCATCATTCATCATTCATCCTATCTTTCCTTTTTTTAATATATACTCACTATTTTCTAAAGATTAAAGAAAATACTTTTTATTCAACTAGTGTTATTGTGTGTTCATGATGATGAAACAGACAAGGGGACAAAAGAGGTTGGAATTGGAACAAGTACCTGCCATCCAGCTTCGATGCTATTAAGATCAGTGCCATCGAAGGATCCTGAAAGAATCCAAAGTTGTGAAAGACTAAATTCGTTCATCACTTGAATTGATGGATCCCATACGTTTATTGTTGCCTTTGCCCCGTACATTTCTTGAGACGACCCCGTATATGCGATCGCATGCTGCGTACCACAAATTTATAATCAATAAAAAAATAATAATAATAATATTAATTACCGATTCTAAGGTCAAAACCCTTTTTTTAATTATAATAATACACGTTGAAATATTAGTACAATAGGTTTGAAGTATAATCAAAGCAATCTTCAAATTAGCTAATATTTAAAAGGATTCGATGTTCTCAGACAGCTTGCAACACCTGCTAGATCTATTTCTCAAAAGTTACACTTTTGTAGAGTAAAAAGGTTATACCATTTCGATCTTTGCGACCATGATTAATTCAAATATCATATCCGTTAATCTTTATCGTTTTTAAAAGATGTGGAAAATACCTCATGGCCATTGGCGCTGAGAACATCGGGGGCATCGCTGCGGCGAGAGAGAGGAACTCGTGAACGTTTCTTCCCAAAATCATACAAAGACTTTGCTCTAAGCACGTCATGCACCGTGCTCCGTCGTACCGGAACCGTTCCCTTTGGACAGCGTGTCCCATTCAAGTGCCACATTTGCCATGCCATGTTCTCTCCTTCGTCTTCCTTATTCACTTTCATCATTCCTCTTGGCATCTCCGTTGGCATTTTCTATTACATCCATCAAATAACACCACACTTTTAACAGATAACAGTGCTTTTGGGGATCATCACATGAGTGAAGTGCAAGGAAAGCAAATATAAAGAGAGGTTTCTCGTACACGTATACCTGGATCTTGTGATTCTTTAAAAGCGGGTGATCTAAAGCCAGTTGTTTTCTTTTGTGAACACAATCTATAAGATCTCCATCTGGACTCTGCAATACGAACCCACGCCATAAGAATACTTAAATGTTACGTACTAAAGAAGGGAAAACCAACATTTATTTGGCCATTAAAATCTCAACCACTGATAAACGTACCCTAAAATATATTCTATATTTTATATATATATATATATAGATAGATAGATAGATAGATATAAAGTATAAATATATATATATAAACAATATTATTATTATTATTATTATTATTATTACCTGTATGGTGAGCACAGGAGGCTTGTTGATCTTGTCCAAGTGCCTGGTAATCCTTTGAAGTCTAAGGGTACTGGTTTGCGTGTGTCTGGTGTAATTTAGCGTTGTGGATTCAACCATGGCCCTTTGCAGAAGCATGGGAAGAAAGAGAATGAGAAGCAGGAGAAGAAGATGGTCCTTATTAGAAGGAGGTGAAGAGGAGCATCTTCCCGTTCTCCCAGTAACAGCCATATCTTTTTCAGCGCCGAGAAAAAAGAGATGGCTAGGAAAGCATTAGGAGAAAATTAAAAGAAAGGGTAGAAAGAAAATCTGAGTTTGATGGTGAACCAAGAAAAGAAAGTTGGAAAAGGACGAGTTGAGAGGAAAGAAAGGAGAGAAGAGGCTCCCTGTATCTCTCTCTCTCTCTCTCTCTCTCTGTATTTAATAATATTAATGGCGAGAAGGGTAGTTGTTGAGATGAATTAAGCTGGTGGTGCTCAGAGACCCATTTGAAGTTTGAGCATCATGATGAAGTTTTTGAAGATTTGGAAGGAAAGGAGAGAAATTGTGAGGTGGTGGTGGTGGTGGTGATGGTGATGGTCTGAAAGTTGAAAGTTGTTTAATGAAAGCATTATAAAAACTGAGAGAAGAGAGGTTTTTATTGCAGTTGTTGAATATGCATCTGCCAGCATACAGTTTGCCATTAATATTGGTTGGCTTCCCTCCATCGCTATTGCTTGCTTTCCTTCACAGTCTCTCCATTCCTTTGCTTAACCTTTTTTTAAACTCTGACACTCAATTGGTGGAGAGAGGTGAGCTTTTAACCTTTTGGTTTTTCCACGTGGGGCAGCCCTACTTTTCAATTTCATCACCTACATTTCTCTAGGTGTATCCGAATTTATGTCAACAACACCTATTATACTTTTCAAACCTCAACACTTTCTTCCAACTATTTTTAACAAATTAAATATATTTCTTTTCTAATATCTAATTATTACAAAAGATTTTAAATATGACTTTTTAAAGTTTTTTCATGGATGTAACTCCTCAATATTACGAAAAGAGTTCAAATTGTTTAAAATAGCCAAGTACGTAAAGATAAAATAGCTTTCATAAAAAAGAGTGTGAAAAAGAGGTTTTTGCACCATACATGTATGGTTTAAACCTCACAATAACAAGCTTTCAATTAGAAAAATACCATATACGTCCCTCATCCCTCTGTTATTATACCAAAAAAATATGATGATATATATAGTTTATGAGGAATGACAACCTTGCAGTTCACCCATTGCATATAAATAACAAATAATCTCATTAACAAATAAACTTTTTTCTCTTAAAGCACTCATAAATCCACTAAAACGAAGTCTTCATAGTGTAAAAAAGAAATCTTCATTTTATAGGGCTTTAGAGTAAGTCATTGCCATTATGAGAGTGCATCCACAAATTTAAAACATATTTAACATTTTTTTTCTTTTCTTATTATTATAATTATTAATCTTATTATTATTATTATTGTATCTTATCAAATATACATTTGGCCAACTTGCCCTTTGCCTCCTCGAAGAAAAGAAAACACAAAATATTCATTATTTCATGCAGATAACATTGGTCACTCTGTATAACTTTCCAAACATATAAAGCTTGGTACGACAGGTTTGATTTTTTGAAGCAGCATTTTAACTTTGACATATGGCTAAAATCATGGAAGCTGAACTAAATTATAAAGGGTCCCTGGATTAGAAAATATTTATTACATAAAACAGTAATGCTACTTGTTTTTATATTTTAAGAATCATCATATTTTATAATTTAAGTTATATATAATTATTTTATTGATTCATATATTTAAAACAGATTAATTATAATCTATTATATAAATGGTTGTAAAAAAAAAATTTAAAATACATTTTTCATATTTTAATATAATAAACGCTTTTATTAAAAACTTAATATATTATTTCTTCAATGAGAAAAAAAATATGGAATTATACATGAACTGGTATGAGAATCTAGCTATACCGTCTGCAATTAGATATAAATAACTAAATAGAAAATAATGAAAATATATGTAGTCAACGTCTATTAATTATTGGAGAAGATAGTTAATTTGTCTGCAAGTTGTTTGTGGCTATTAAAATTTGACAGCTCTATTTCAGGCTATGATATAAAATGCAGACCTATGAGATACTTGTTTAAAATTTTTGTTTACGAAAGTTTCATTTTCTTTTCTTATAGATATTATCATAGATATATTTGCTAAGTAGGATGCCCTCACTATATTAGCATGAATATGCATAACAATGAAAGAATTATATATTGACGCTAAAAAATAATAAATCTGAGATAAAATGATTTAACAAAAAAATTCAGTTTAAATAATTTCTTTTACAGATTTTATGAAAAAGAATTCTGTAGAAAACTTTTTTTCTAAATTTATCTTTTAGCTTGAAAAATAATTTTTCCAGTGTCACGATTTTAAGATCGAGTAAATATTTCATCCTAAAAGAAATTATGTATTAAGTATGGTCATGTATTAATAACATATACAGTTTAATATTACTATCTAATGATAAATATTTTTATGGTTTTAAAAATAATTATTGTAAAAATTTAATAAACTTCTTTTTGTGATTCTTTTTAAATGACTGTATAAAATCATTTAAATTATCCTACATTATCATATCTTAATTTTATAACGTATTTCATTAAAGTTTTAGGATGAAATTTGTATTTTCCCAATTTTGAGGAGAAAAAAAAAATATATAACACGTAAAGTTCTAGATGGTATAATAACAAAAGTGTATATATATAACTATCATACAAACCAATAAATATATATTGTAGTATAGACAGTAAGTCAGGATCACAGTTCAGTGGGAGACAAAAGTCTAAGGATGGTGGGTTGGTAAAGTTGGGAGGATCTCGTGATGATAGAAAAGCAAGTATTAAAAGGTAATTAATGGGTTCAGAAATAACATAATCAGTCTTAATGAACGAATATTACATAAGAAGAAATAAAATATATGGTATTGATGAGCAGTTAATGTCAATTACTAAGAATAACACCTATAAATATAAATATAATGTTAATGACCAGATAAAAACTCTTTTGTTTTAAAAAACATTTATTCTGACCTTCTAGAGACTTATCAGAAAAGATCGCCAATTTTGTAAGTTAAATTAAATTTAAATTTCACTACTAATACACACAAAAAAAAAGTTGTTTGATAAATAAAAGACAAAAAAAATTAAAATTTAGATATTTAAGACATGATGAGTTAATTTGTAGACTACTAATGTGTTTTGAAATTAAATATCTCATCACATATCACACATGCTTACAACTCCTTTGTTGGTGTAAGCAGTACAGGTTAAATATAAATAATATAAATAATGATGATATAATTGCTACTGCAATATATGGTAGTTTATTTTGAGTGACCTTAGAGAGCCCCCAACAACCACAAATGCAATTTTATTTTATAGCTATGTAAAGAAAGCAGTGATCATTATATATTGTTTTAATTATTAAATTTATAGATATTAATATATATATATATATATATATATATATATATATATATATATATATATTATAGTATATGCATAGCATATACTATAATGAAAATGTTAAGTATATGTTGGTTTTTAATGACTTTTATAACTTGAAATATATTAGTGATATTTTACATTTCATTATAAATGTATATGTGAAATAGGTTGAACAAATGTTTTGAATTACGTCAAGGTCAAATAATTTATATATGTAAACATTATTCTTTTTAGTGATATTTTTATACATATAATCTAATTAATTGTTTTTATATTTAAATTATCACAATTTTTTTCTAAAACATAAATATTGCAAAATTAATTGGAGGTTAAGAAAAGGAGTAATTTTATGTTAGTAATAATGTTGAATTTCTCTCTCATTATTGTAAAGGAGTGAACATTAAGGTCTTGTTCACTTGACTGAATTTGAGGGAGAGTAATTGAGTGGATTTGAGAGGGTTTGAAGGTAATTTTTTTGTTGTTGTTTATTTGAGTGAATTGGGAGGTAAATGAGGATGAATTTGGAAGTAAAATTTGTGAGAAATAGTATAGGATTTAATTATGTGACAGATTAAAAAAATTTACTTCCAAAATCCACTCTCACTTATCTTTAAATCTATTCAAATAAACAACAAAAAAATTTATCTTCAAATCCTCTCAATTACTCTCCCCCAAATCCACCCAAGTGAACAAAGCCTAATGGATGGTATGATGGTTATTTACAAATAACAAATTCTGCTATAATAGACTAATTTTAGGTTAAGAAGTGAATTTTAAACCTAACTCAATCCAAACAAAAATCAACTTTGTAAGATGAGATTGTACTCACTTATATATTCTAAATTATTCTTATTTTTATTTGGTGTGAGACTTCCAACATTTGCAGTTTTGTTTTTTAGATTTAGTTGTTCAATCTATGAAGTTTTCTTGTAGTTATTTGCTTAAAGTAATTATCTTTATTGTAATTATTTGGATGATTTGGAGAATGACACATCATAGTAGATTCCAAAATTCAATTGCACTTCTTTATGCTATTTTTTAAATTAAGGAGTTAGTGCATATGACAAGGAATAAATCTAATAAACATGTAAGTAATACTGACTTCGAGTTTTTGGTGATAAATTTTTTCAATATTCAATTTGCTTAAGATGAATATTGATGGTGGAAGTAGGAGTTGTCATAGTTTGACTTCAACGTTAATGTATTTTTAGAGGAAGTTAGAGTGCATATATAGATAATTTTTCAACTTTTATTAGGGTACGGACTTCTACTTATGCTAACTTTATGAGGTCATTTATGCTTGGGAGCATGCTTGAATGAGGACTTTCAAAGATTTTGGTTGGAGAATGATTCTTTTTTAGTTTGTCACGTTTTTTTTTTTTTTTACTAGTGAATAATTTATTGTAGTATTAGAGAAAGATAATGTCGGTACTTGCATTTTTGTAACAAACATATGTAATTTAATGTTTCTCATGTTTTTTTATGAAAGAAATCATTATAATCATAACTTAGCTAATTTAACTTTGATTCACATATAACCATATATATAATTTAAGGTTTTATTTTTATGTATTTATTTAAATCTTTTTTTCATAATAAGTATAATTTACATATGTTTCCTGATGTAAATTTTATCATGAGTTTTGTGTCATCTTCCATAACAAATTATTGGTGAATTTTCATATATTTATATAATTAAACGTCAAAATTTATAATAATTCTTAACATGATCGTATTTAAAAATTAATAAAATCCAATTTTATTTACTATATAACTTTAAATAAACAAGTTATTTTATCATTTAGTTTTAAAAATACAGAAACGTTTATGTTTAATACAATTTCAACATTTAAAAAAAAAAACATAAACACCTCATTCAATGTTATGAACCTTTTAAGTGAAAAAAAAAATATGTAAATTGATAGCTAATTAATACATGTTATGCTCGAGTTAAACACTAATTGTCTACCAATTCAGCAACCAATGATTTTAAAGCAAGTATGTATGAAGTATTTAATTAGTAGTTTATACTTTTGAATATGTATGTATATATATATATATATATATATATATATATATATATATATATATATGTATGTATATATAAAATAAGGAGTGTGGCTTAAGTTATTTTTGGAAGAATTGTTGCTTAAGTTAAGAAATCATTAATAAGGAATCTTTCAACTTATCTATACCTTTAGTCATTCTCTTAACTATATGGTACGCTCTAATGTTGACTAAATCCCCCATTAATATGGCAAGTGTCGAAATTAATGTAGTGATTAAGATAGGAATTAATTAATTAATTAATTAATTACTCAAACGCTTTCAAAAGGCCTCTTTCTATTCGCATAAACTGTTTTCATCTCACAACACAACATAACACCAACCATCACTCATATACTTTGACGGGGAAGGGAAGCAAATCATCATACTTAAGTGAAATAAGCTTTAAGGTTTCACCAACAACGTTGTCAATAAATGTACTTCATACATGTCATTTTTTATTCTACTTTTCTAGTACATATCAATAGTAAAGTGAATAGTACTAGTATATCAATATCCAACTTATAATTAATTTTATGGAATTTAATTAAATTAAAAATTATATTTTTGGTAAAGTTTATTAAACTTATTATATGACCTGTTAATAGACGTTTGAGATGTCTATTCTTAAATGTATAAAAGTCAACGACTTTATGAGATTGAGATAAAATTAAAATTTAATTTTTAATACTTTCAGTCTTTTCTTCTTCTGATTTTTTTCATTTTCGATCTTTTTTTTTTTTTAATTTGGTTGAAAAATGTTTTCAGTTTACCGAAAGCACTTGACATTAAGTTGGACTTGGGCTTGCTGTAAGCCCAAGAATTTGAGCGGACTTTTAGGTCCTCGAGGCCTGCGTCACAGGTCTAATTTTTCTTTGAAAATCCCTTAAATTGACTTTGAAGGAAAATTTTATATTTTCAAAACACTAAACGAAACAAAAACGTGAGTAATATTAATGTATTACCGTAGGAGCTGGAACAAAAAACCCCTTGTGCTTTATTTTGTATATTTTGGGTTTTTAACGGCAAATTTGCCAACGATGTCAGAACACGTTAAATTTACGTCAAATTTTTTAACATCGAATTTTGTCAATATATTATATTAGTCATTTTTTAATTAATTATGATCCTATTTTTACAACCCTACGAGATCTAAAAATCAGAAAAACAACAAATTTTAGTTTTTTGTATTTTATAAAACATGAACTATGAATTATCAACAACAAACAACAAACAAGTTCAATCAAACAATAACAACAAGCAAGTTCAACCAAACAACAACAAACAAGCTAAAAAAACAACAAACAAGTTCAACAAACAAGTTCTTCAAAACAAAACCGAAAACCAATCTTCAAAAGGTGATTCATCGGAATAAAGTGTTGTCACCGGAGAGAAAGTAAAATGCAAACAAGAGTACAAAAATATTTGGTCAAAACAAACGAAAAGTAGTTAATTAATATGCATTTCTATCAAATGAAAGAAAGACGTTTAACAAACGATGTTTGATAATTGCATTTATTTACAAAAAGGTCACCTGTTATCTTTAACTTTGGTTATTTAATGGTTGGACATTGAATGCGTGACGTTATATGCTGACTTTAAACTAGTGAGATAACTAATCATATTCGTAATTGGCAATTGTTTATTTTTTTTACAATAGATTTGACTTTGAGATCTTTTTATTTTTTATTGTTTGGATTCTGAGTAAGAGTGTTAACAATGTGGGGATTAAAGTTTGTAAGCTTTACTAATACACTTGAGTTTTTTAAACTTATAGGCACTCCTCACATAAAACGAGTTATGTTTTTAATCTATTATAATTAGATGGTGAAATACAAGCGTGAAATGCATTATGGTTTAATGAATATAATATAAATACTGGAATATAATTATACATGTAGAAGTGTGAAATACATTATTGTTGAATGAGTATAAATACTGAAATATAATTATACATGATTTGTGAGTGTGAAGGAAATTCAGTGTATAATTTTAAAAGTAAGAAAATGATACAGTCAAGTACTTGAAATGAAGATTTGGCATGTTTTAAATACAGTGCAAGTGTTAAAATACATATTTAATTCTCTAATTGTTATGAGTTATATATTATGATTGTATTAAATTAAATGTTATATTTATTTTTACTTATTTTTTCTTATTTTTTATTAAACTTTATCAAAACTACATCGAAATAAGATAGAAGAGAAAAACATGAATAGAGACTCTAAAATTGAATTATAGTAAAAGAAAGAGGATAAAAAGGAAAAAATATTATAATGAAAAAATTAAGATAAAGAAATATGTGTAATTAATTTGTTACCAAATGCATGAAAAGCAATGTGTGTTCACCAAAATCCACAGTTCAACCCGAAGAAGAGTGGGCACGATTTGCTCTTCTGACTTGAACGGTAATTGGGTGAAAGTAACAAATATATTTGATTTTTAAGCTACATGCACTCACCTTTTACAAGGGTATTATTAGTAAATTGTATTTTTTTACTATGACAATTGTTTATTTATATTAATCATGTTTCATTCCTTAGTTTGAAAGATCTATCATTTTTATCTATTCTTTGTAGAGATAATAAAATGGTTTCGGTAAATTCTTTGGTAATCATCGTCGACCAAAATTCTTCGATAAATCTGTTAGTAATGTATCTTACAGTTATTGAAGAATAAAATTCTTCGGTCTTTCGATAATTACCGTCAGTCAAAATCCTTCGGTAAATTCGTCGGTAATTTATCTTACAGTTAGCGACGGATTCAATAATTACTGTCGGCCAAAATCCCTCGATAAATCTATTGGTAATTCATCTTACAATTACCGACAGACAAAATCTGTCGGAAAGTCCTTCGATAATTACCAAAGGATATGTTCCGACGATAAATCCGTCGGTAATGCATATTGTAGTTTTTTATTACAAAATCCATCGGTAAATCCGTCGGTAAAAAGAGCGGCAAAATTTCCACCCATTTTTCCCTCTCTGTGTGCGAAAAATACTATATTTTACTCTCTCACAAATGAGTTTCTTCATTTTTTCTTTACTTTCATCTCAAAAGCATTTTTCACCTTCTCTACAACCATTTTTCTCTTTCGTGCAACCATCTTTATACACTATCGTTGGAGAGCACCACCGTTGTTGTTGGAGAGTGTCACCGCTGCCATTGGAGAATGTCACTGTTGCCACACCACCGTTGTCGCACCACCACACCATTGTTGAAAATGAAGAAAATATGGATGCTCAAAAACTAATTAGGGATTTTTCCCAATTTTAGAGTTTCTAAAACAATTGGAGAACCTAGTTTAGTCTTTAATTTTGGTTTTGGAATGAATTGGATTGTTGTTTTGTTTTAGGAATGAAGAAAGTTTTATAAAAAAATTTGAAATCTGAGGAAAAAGAAGAAGGGGAAAGAGGAAGAAGATGAACTAAATCGAGATATTTACTGACGGACTTACCAACGGTTTGTTCCTTCGATAATTACCGACGGATATTTCCTTCGGTAATCACTGCAAATTTTTCCTTCGGTAATTACCGACGGATTATGTGACAATTACTGATAGATTTTTCTTTCGGTAATTACCGACGGACATAATAGTCCGTCGGTAAATATTACTGACAACGTTATTACTGACAAAATTATGACCGTCGGTAATCCGTCGGAAAAATGCCATTATCGACGAATTTTGGACATTTCCGACAGATTTCGGCCATCGGTAATTCCATGTATTTTTGTAGTTTCTTCCTCCCCATCTACAACCCTGCAAGTCAAAACCACTCACCATGAAACTGTTCTTCACAACTTTTATTTGGAATTGATTCTGTGTTAAGACATGTGGTGGAATCCGATTATATATATTTAACTCATATATAGTCATGGAATTTAATAATAAGTTGAGGGTACACATGACATTTTACTATAAATCCCTATAAATTTCTTTTCTATCGCGGGTGACCCAAAAAGTACCCATCTCGCAAATCCATCTTATTTCGTCGTAGTTTTTCTTCTCAAGCGAACATCACAGACAACTTAATTCCTTACTCACCAATCTAAGGAAACAGTGTAATATTTTCAAACGAACACGATGTAAATATATTTCTTAATAACTTCAACATCATCTGAAGAAGTATTATATCCTGACATTATAAAACCCGATGGTAAAATAATGTTTACACTCATGTATGTACGTAAATTTATCTTATCTCTAATATAACTGAGATTTTCAACAGCCATTATAAATAAATATATGTGTCTTATGTGAACATATGAAAAACTTTAGAAGGAAAATGGAAAGATAAAACAGCCTATTTTATGCATAAGTATTTATAAAATTGCTGTTTCATTCTCATCCCACATGATATATTCATGTCCTTATCTGCTTTTTTAGTATGTTTCAATATCAATATGTTTAATATCATAAGGATGTATTATAGTTTATTCAACATTAAATATTTAGAAAAAATTATATAAATTTTAAATCAAGATGAGAATTATACAAAGTATTACACGGCTACACATCAATAAAATTTCACGGCAATCAAAACATCTATTAGTTTTTTAATCGTTAGTAAAAAAGTTGATAAAGTTAAACAATATTTTTTTTAATTATAAAAAGAAAAACAAGTATTTAAGTCTGAAAATATTTCGAATTTCTCTTTACTTCCTTTGTTTTAAAATTTTAAATCTCTTTCTTTTATATACTAATAAACACTATAATACTTGACCGAAATTATATAAGAAAATATTAAAATTATAATAATAATTTGAATTTATGAGTGACAAAATAAAATTCATAACAATAATATTAAATTATTATATTACAATAAATGAAACATCTTTATAAAATTGGCACAAGAAGAAAGATTGACATTATTGACTATAAAAATTCTTCAATAATATTTAAAATTGGTTGATAAATCAAAATTATTGACAAGTAAAAATTCATTGATAAAATTCTCATCGATAATTTTATTGATGGAACATGAATTTTCTCAATAATTACCAATGGAAAAATTTAACAGTAAAATTTGTTAATAAAATACGTCACCACATCGTTTTTGCATCTACAAAATCTCCTCCTCATCTCCTCTTCTCAATTCTTTTTCTTCTTTTCTTCTTCTCACCCACTCGTTTAATTTACAATATATTTTTTGACAAGATGTGGAAAAAACTTGCTACTCTTTTTAGATAAATTTATTGGCAAAAAATTTCATCGGTCATAAAAAATTTATTACCAATGATTTTTTAGATGTGTAGTTACCAACAAATTTAATCGATAAAAGAAATTCTTCTGTTTTAAATATTTATTATTAACAAATTTAGTAACAGATTTTATTAATAAAAATTCATTTGTAATATAAATTTTAAAATCCATTGTGTCCTACATACAATTTGATACAATTAAACAAAATAAAAAATATATATAAATAAAGATACACTAAGATGAAAAATACTTAAAAATTTGAAAAAATAAATAAATATGAAACTATCAATTAAAAGATAATAAAAATTATTTTAACAAAATAAATATTTGAAACAATGATTAAGTGTCAAGAAGATAAAATTTTTAAGAATAAATGTGTAAAAAAAGTTGTGAATCTAAAAATTAATATATATATATATATATATATATATATATATATATATATATATATATATATATATATATATATATAAAAGTTATCTGATAAATTATAAATAGTTTTTTTTTATAAACAGGGACAAAATAGAAATAGAAATACGTATTAAAACGGGTACGAAAACAGAAACATAATAATTAAGACAAAAAAATCCAACAATATTCACAAAAAGTATTTATTTATTATCTCTAATCCATTTATAATTAAACTTTACTGCAAAGTATACTCAACACTTATCGTAATTCACCATGAACTTATTTCTTTAAAAAAAATGATGTATATATTTTTTAATTTATAGATTAAATTGTTTAAAATATATTAAAAATGAAACACTTCAATAAAAGAACCACGTAAGTTTTATGAAAAAAGCAATTATTAGAAATATATATTTTACCGTAATAACGAATGAAACGGATAACAATAGCACAGTGTATTTTCTTTGGACAATGATATTTTGACAACACTTTTTGACAACGGAATATGTGTCATTATTTTATTGGTCTATTTGAATTTATGTTTAAAAAATATTTAAAACGGACCAATCACAAACTACCACGTATGCGTTGTCAAAAAATTGTTAAAAAAGTGTTGTTAAAAGAAATTTTTCATTTTCTTTTCATTTCCTGATAACTAAATATTCTGACGCGCACACACAGAGGAAAGAACCTAGGTTAGGTACTACGTTGGATGGTGTTTTGTTGGAAATAGAACATTCGGCTAATTGCTATTTTGGTCCAAATGAAAACAATTATTGATTATGTAAGCATAAACGAACTTGAATAATATATATAAAAGGAAAATAACAATGTCGGGGACTTCATAGACCTGTCTTTTACGCAATCATATATATGAAAAATAATGTTTTGACACACATAATTTATATATTTCTTTTCCCATATTTCACTCTATTTCCTTTCTCCCATAACCATGCAAGCTTTTGGTTTTCTGCAATTCAAGTTAAATATTCCGTTTAGAAGAAAATAAGTAATCTTTTTTCATTATATATTCTCTTTAACCAACCTAATAATTAAAAATATATAATACTAAGTGCATTATAATTTTAACTTGTAAAAAAAAGTATTTAAATTAATTTTTTCTCATATTTAAGTATAATTTATTTGGCCTTTTTATTCAATGGTGTTTTTCCTGCATTTCCATTCCTAAGGGGTTTTGCTGAAAATTATTAATGTAGGCTTTATTAAACCCCCATCGAAAATGTCCCTCTGAGTAATAAATTAGTTAATGAAATGAATTAAACACAACGCACATGGGTTCAGTTTGAACTTTCGAATGATTTCGCAACAAAAAGTTTCCAGATCTAGCTTTATACAAAAGTTGGCTCAGCATAACTTTTGGACTTTGGCACAATATGGTACTTATTCTATCACCACACTTTGAATTCAGACGCATTTAATCTACCCAACTGTATCAACTGTCAGTAATTTATTTGTTTGTTTTTCCATATATAAAAGATACACTTTTTTTATTTTAATTTTTGTTTTTCTAAATTTAAATAACTATTTTCAGAGAGGCATCGTTGGATGGTAGTGTGATGGGTGAACTTGTCACCGTGACAGAACATTAAGGAATTGCAGCATGAGACTCCAACGTTGGTGCCTCTACTATCGAAGATGAAGTCGGCGGCGAATAGACGTTCTTCACTGCGTTTATGGATTTATTGTTGTTCCTATCATCTAATATGTAACTTTTTGCAGGTAACATAGATACGACAAGTGAAGGTAAAAGTAAAAATATTTTAGGTTTTAATGAGGCATCGTTTTTACCACGCTTTAGTAATGAGTAGCTGTGGGGGTTGGCGGGGCAATGTTTGTGTTCATTTGATACGAAGTGGGACGTGTTTTGAAATCTGAGAAAAAAGTTACACATTTGCTTAAACAAACAACCCTAGCTATTAATTGAGGTACTTTCTCTTCTTCATTCGGCGGTAGCTTTTTAACTCTGTAGAGGTGGTAGAAAAACTCATTTATGATTTTCAATGTGCTCTTCATCACTTCACACACCTTATATATATTACCCTTTTCCCAGTTCTCTAGTGTCAGCGACAATTAATATTCACTCATAACCATGTCCATGGCTACTTGTTCAGATTCCAGCTTTTGTATTATAGTGACAACCTTGCTTATATCTATAAGTTTCGCTTCTGCTCAACGAAGGGCTTTCTTCGTTTTTGGTGATTCACTCGTAGACAGTGGCAACAATGACTTCTTGGCTACCACTGCACGAGCAGATGCTCCCCCCTATGGCATTGACTTTCCAACACACAGACCCACAGGACGCTTCTCTAATGGACTGAACATCCCTGACATAATCAGTATGACTTGTTCTAACATGGTTAATTAATCATATTACAAAAATGATCAAGATTATTCGTTACTAATTTTAACTTTTCTAGTAGTTTTGGACCTAAAATCTCCCATTTGCATGCATGCATAGGTTGGTTTCATGTGAGAAATGGTTAATTGCAGGTGAGCAGCTTGGCTTAGAACCTACACTTCCATATCTGAGCCCTCTACTTATAGGAGAGAAACTCCTAGTTGGTGCCAATTTTGCATCTGCAGGGATTGGAATTCTCAATGATACCGGATTTCAGTTTGTGAGTTCAATTTACTTCGTGTTAATTTTTCTTATTTATATAACTAAAAGTGTGCTATATATGTAATTATTCTGGCAGCTTCACATCATTCACATCTACAAACAACTGAAGCTATTCCAACATTACCAGCAAAGGTTAAGTGCGCATGTTGGTGCAGAGGAAGCTTGGAGGCATGTAAACCAAGCACTTGTTCTCATCACTCTTGGAGGGAACGATTTTGTGAACAATTATTACCTGGTCCCATATTCAGCAAGATCTCGCCAGTTTTCTCTCCCGGACTACGTCATCTATATCATATCTGAGTATCGCCTAATTCTCAAGGTATCGATATATTTCCAAGTAAATTCTATATATCGTTCAACCATGCATGCCCTTTGTTCAATTCATTTGCTGAGAAATTTAACAGCAGAGATATAGGCTGAACCTATAAAATTAAAACTTGGTTGCCTCAAGTTAGCAAATGAGTGTGACTATGCATGAGATGAGACAAACATTTTGGTTGGTTGTACTAAAAGTGTTGTTTAACAGCATTTATATAGATAGAGTTATTATATATAACACAAGCTTTTACTTGTAAAATTTTGTTGTTGCATTGTTCATCTTATGCATTTACATAAAAAGTGCAGAGGCTGTATGATTTGGGAGCTAGGAGGGTCCTTGTGACGGGAACGGGACCAATGGGGTGTGTGCCAGCAGAGTTGGCCTTGAGAAGTGGAAATGGTGAGTGCGACGTGGAGCTCCAGAGAGCTGCATCCTTATTTAATCCACAACTTGTTGAAATGGTGAAAGGACTCAACCGAGAGATCGGTGCTCACGTTTTCATTGCTGTAAATGCATATGAAATGAACATGGATTTCGTTAACAACCCTGGAGCTTATGGTACGTTCACTGTTACTGCTATAACTTCTCACAAGAGGCTTCTTACGTTTTGTTTTTGAACAGGGTTTGTCACATCAAAGATAGCTTGCTGTGGTCAAGGTCCCTTCAATGGGGTGGGACTCTGCACACCCATTTCCAACTTGTGTCCAAATCGTGATCTTTACGCGTTTTGGGATCCATTTCACCCATCGGAGAAAGCTAACCGAATCATTGTCCAACAGATGATGACTGGGTCGGTTCAGTACATGCACCCCATGAATCTTAGCACCATCATGGCCATAGATTCCAGGGTTTGATTGATACGATTTATGGCTTCATTAAGTGGTCACCACAGGATATGTGTAAACTTTCCAGCCATATTCTACGTTCTACTAAGTTCTGTTTTATCTGATGAAGATGATCATCTCCTTGCTAGTGTCTGTTTGCCCTAAACTAAAATGTTGTATTCCTTTTGATTGTGAAGATTTTTGTGTGTAGTTGTGATGATGCCTCTTAACTCTGTGTGCTTAATTCCTTGAGAGTAAAAGTCTCGTGTGTCTTTGATGGTAGATAATGCACGTGATGAACATTTAACGTCCTTGTCATATTGAAGTTCAGGAAAGGCAATTTTACCCTTATTATTTACAGAACTCACTTATTTGTTTCATGACACGTGAATGATTTTTTCCTTAATTTTTTCCCATAGTATTTAACAGGAAATTGAAATACTAATTATCTATTTTTTAACTTTCAACAGAATATTGTGTTTTCTTTGTATGGTATCAATTGTGAAAATAATAATGACGTTATTTTTTCTTTTAGATAAATACATTATTTTATAGCCTTCTTCGTAAAAGTAGTTATATATTTTGTACAAAAAATATTTGGAGTGCTGTTTATTTGTTTAAAAATTTTATTTTTTACAATTTTATTATTGTTATTATTATTATGATAAAAACTATGAATGTTTGAAGAACAATAGTATACTTTTACATATATAAAAAAAATTCATCCGTGTGTGACATTACATCTCACTACCTTTTCTCCTTTTGTTTTTAAAAAAAATACAAAATTAACATTTGTCAATATTGTTATAAAAATTGTCAAAATCTAGTCAAATTGTGTTATACACACATGGATTAACAAATATATTTGTTAGTTCTAACAAATATGTTAACTGATATGGTCCAAAAGAGTCAATTCATTTTTATTAACATAAAATAATTAGAGAATATATTTGTTGGTTCAAATATTTATTTATTAATAATATATGTGATTAGATTTTGATAGTTTGATTACATTGTAATATTCCTTAATATCATATACTTACAAAATATTTAGTAATTAAAGTAAGGTATCACATTATCGCTATTATTTTACTAATTATTATATATATATAGTCATAAATCTTATAAATACATATGATATTTCATTAAGAAATTCACACTCACTCGTACTCATTCTTCCTTATTAAAAAGATCCAAATTCTCTTACTAACTTAAGTGTTGAGGAGTCTTTTAAAGGTGGATCTCTTTCTACGTTCCAACCCCTAGGAGTACACATCAGGATTTCTCAATCCACTCTAGGGAATAACCTCTGTCCTCAACAGAGTGAGCTCCTCATTTGTCTCCTTGAGCCTCTTCTCACTTTCACTCAAATTGGCCAAGAGCTCGACATTCTCTCTTCCAACCTCCACGAGCTTGGCCATCCATAGACTCTTTTTGGCCATATAACTTTTGCAATACCGCAAAATGGTCATGCACCAAGCCATCATGACATCGATCCATACAACCTTCTAGAACGACCTTCTTCATCAACTATAAGTCATAAGGAGTAGGAAGAGAATCATTTTTCATAAACTCCATACGCATCTTTAGATGCCATAATGAAGGGGACATTAGACATGGTAGCCAAGGTGTGCTCCACCAAGAAAGGTGACCTCAAACCTTGACAAGACCACCCAGGAAGATCCCCAAGGTTCATGTAGGGAGGTAGGGGAACACCACTAGAGAAGGCGTCGCCTAAAAGAACTTTGGTCAGCTATTCTTCAAGGGCCTCTCCAGCACAAGAGCCCCTATAAGGTCGACACCACCAACTACGTCGACCTGTAGCCTCCTCGAAGACCTTGCTAGCAGTCAAGTCCACCACCTCGGAGGTATACTTTTCTCAACAAGCTCCTCATGAGTAGGAGGCATAACAGAGTTTGGAATCGACGACGCCACCGTCACCACAACCTTCTCTTAACAACAAGAGAAGCCACTATGGGAGCCTGGTAGACTTGGCCTTTTGCTTCTTCGAATGGGCAACATGCCTTGCCTTTTAGTCAAAGTCTTTCAACGACATGACCTTTGCAGACAAAAAAAGAAAATTGAATTCCTACTTCGAAGACAACAATAACAATCACTAATTTTCATATATACGATAAGTTATTATATTTATTGATATTACTTGATATTCTTTTGATATTACCAATTTTATCGCATAAGTTACAAGATTCAAAAATCTTATAATAATACACATGATATTTCAATAAAAAATATATAGTCACTCATACTCATTCTTCTTTATTAAAAAGATTCAAATTCTTTTACTAATTATATTAGGATTTCTCAACTCAGATCTTGCTTCCTATACGAAAATCTACGCTCAAAATTCATATAAGAAAGTATATAAAAAAAAAACTTTTTTTCATGTTTGAGTAGGCAATCAACTAACTTATAATAGATAAAAAAAAAATAGTAAAATTCAATAAGTTGACGTAATTGAGTGCGTCTCTCTCATCAAGTTATATCTACCCGTTTTTTTCCTGTGTACTAGTGTTTTTGGGATTTATTTTCCTTATTTAATCATAAATGTTTGAAAATCAAGTGTTTGTTTTTTTAAAACTTTTTGGAACATTAATAAGTGATGAAGGACTTTCGTTTCTTACTACAAAAAAAGCAGAACGAATTTGAAGTTAATATTCAATAACAGAAAATGATCGGAATATTTTATGACGCCAAATGTGAGAGGAAAAAAATGGAACTTCTATGCCTACATCCATTTCAATGAACAAATTTTAGTTATTCACGTATGATGTTTAAAAAATTTTAACGGCTATAGTTAACCGTTACAAGTCAAGAAACTAAAATGCTATTGATTTCTCTTTCACTACTCTCCTGATACAATTTCCATAAGTTTGAAGCTATAATTCGGCGGTTGAAAAAGGTAAAGAAATAAAGAACATGTATCTAATACCGAAAACTTCGGAGGTATCATATATGCAGGTACAAATATTTACACTCATTTAACATTAACCTAACATCAGCTACTTCTTACTGAGACTCTGTCCACTAAGCCATGTGAGACAACTTATAGAGTAGCTAGGTACTACTAATTCATTATATATATAAGTTTGTGTGTGTGTAACAGAGTAGCCTAAGTTAGACTTCAGTTTCATCTACAATTCCAAATCATGGCTAGCTTTCCCATTATCAGGTCTTATGTTGTTTGGAGTCTAGTGACAGTACTAGCATTCAGCAGTTTCAATTTGAAGGGGGCAGAGGCAGCACGAGCCTTCTTTGTGTTTGGAGATTCACTTGTTGATAATGGCAACAACAACTACCTAGTCACCACAGCTAGAGCAGATGCTCCACCTTATGGCATTGATTATCCAACTCACACACCCACTGGACGTTTCTCCAATGGCCTCAACATACCTGATTTTATCAGTTCGCTTCATAAACTATCTAATTTTCATTTCACCACTGTTAAACTTCATCTGTACTGTAAGTTCACCTGTGATTAAATTCTGCAGGTGAAGCACTTGGGTCCGAGCCCACGTTGCCATATTTAAGCCCTGAGCTTGACGGGGAAAAATTGCTGGTTGGTGCCAACTTTGCTTCTGCCGGCATTGGAGTCCTCATTGACACTGGAATCCAATTTGTATGTGTATAATAGTCAATAAACACCACCGTACCAATCACATAATAATACGTAGACCATATTCAAATGTTATCAAAAAAATGTTGTCTATATACATTAGCAAAAACATGGACCACTAGTTTACATGTGCCTGCGGTTGATTATGTATGATATATGTTGTTGTCATGGCAGGTAAACATTATCAGAATGCCTAGACAACTAGAATACTTCCAACAATACCAACAAAGGGTGAGTGCCCTTATAGGAGAAGAGGAAACAAGGAAATTAGTAAATGGAGCACTAGTTCTCATCACCTGTGGAGGTAACGATTTTGTGAATAACTACTTCTTGGTGCCTAACTCTGCTAGATCCCGCCAATTCGCTTTACCAGATTATGTCACCTATGTCATCTCTGAGTACAAGAAGATTCTACAGGTAATAAAACCATTATAATCTACTAATTACTGAATACAGTGTTGTTATCTGCACATTCACACATGCACAATGATATTAAGCATTAAAACAAGGTTTAACTAATTAGTATTACGTTTGGAATGGAATGCATGGACTTGGATCAGAGGCTGTATGATCTTGGAGCACGTAGGGTGTTGGTGACAGGAACCGGTCCACTGGGTTGTGTTCCAGCGGAATTAGCCACGCGAGGCAGAAATGGCGAATGCTCAGAGGAGCTACAGAGTGCGTCTTCCTTGTACAATCCACAACTTGTTGAGATGATCACACAACTCAATAACGAACTCGGTTCGGATGTCTTCGTTGCAGCCAACACACATCTCATGCACGATGATTTCGTCACTAATCCTCAAGCATACGGTAATCTATGCGTGCATAAAACATCACCAGTTCGTTATATCCGAACATCACTTTCAATGATCAGAATGTAAAACTTTCAACTAATACTTCAATTCCTAACAGTTATGGGATGAATTTGTGGAAACAGGATTTGTTACCTCAAAAGTTGCGTGTTGCGGTCAAGGACCCTTTAATGGTGTTGGATTGTGCACGGCGGCGTCGAACTTATGTCCAGATCGTGACACGCTTGCATTTTGGGACCCATTCCATCCATCGGAAAAGGCTAACAGGTTGATCGTTCAGCAGATTATGACAGGAGCCTCCAACTACATGAAACCTTTCAATCTCTCAACCATTTTGGCCTTGGACTCCAACAAATACTAATCATACATCTCTACTACAGAATAAATGATATTTTTTGTGTGACTTTTTGAGGAATGTGATTGTATTTAAGGGTCAAATCATACTATTTCTATCTTCAATCTTATAAAGGGAAAAATAGAGGCTTCTTATTTGCTTTTTGCTTAAATTCATGTGTAGACCCTCTTTATCTGAAAGTATAGACATACATTTGAATGCCTTGGAGTACTACTTGTACTCTTCTTTTATCTATAAAGTTTTCCTTACTAAGAAAAAGTTCATCTTCATCGGCTACTTTCATATATGTTTTTGAACTATATTTTGTATTCTTCTCATTCTTCTCGCTGTTGGTATAACTATAAAAATGTGATTAATAATTAACTAGTTCAGATCATTTAAATTTTGGTTGTTGGAAAATATAGTAAATAAAAATATAATTTCTAACTATATTTCTTAAACAATAAATACTCTTAGATACTTTATTATATGTGGGATTAGAAATCACAATCAAAATACTACTTTATACTTTTTTTCCGGACCTCCCTCAGATTATTTTTGGTTTTGGTTATATTATTTTTTCAAAGTTCTCAACACTGCGTCTCCAAGTTATGCTAGGTTGTTACTTGGATGTTCAAGTCAATATAAAAAATTGTTCGACATATTAAAATCTTAAATTCGTAATAAATGTAACTATTTACATTTTTATCTTATACTCATATTTATAGATTTTGAGATGGGTTTCTAATTAGTATAGTCGTAATCATGACCCAATACCTGGTAAGCACATCTTACTTATAAATTTGATTATAAGTTATATTTAAAGGTTTTTAAGTAAGGGTTTGTGACCGTTCGATCATCCTCAAATTTTGGCCGAACAGTTGTATAATGCATTCGTCCTAAACCACTCGGTCGATAGTTAGTTAGGGATGATATGATACATTATGTTATATCTTTTATGCATAAAAATTAAAAATAAAATTTAATTTATATTTTATTAGTTATATTTAACTAAAATTAAAATTTAATTTATATTTTATTAGGTTAATTTAATCAAATTAAAATTAAATATTTATTTAATTTAATTTAAATAATATTATTTTTTAATTTTATTTAAATTTTATTTTTAAAATCTGTAAATTATTTATTTTTAAATATGCGTGAATCTTCGTGGATATCCATAAGTTCTTTTTTTAAATTTATAATTTTTTAAAATGAGCATAGACGAATAATTTATTAAATAGACATTATCTCAATTTGTTGTCAATACTTTTCACAGTCAATTCTACTAATATTAGATGATATTAATTAAAGTTGTTTATGATTTAAGTTACATACTAAAATTTTATTGTGAATTCCAATACCCCATTTATCACATTTTTAAGAACAATATAAAATTGTGGTAACTTTTTTATGATATTTATTTAATTGATTACGAACAAATATATTATATGTTATTTGAATTTAAATACAGTATTGTTGTTATTGTTTTCTTTTCAAAAAATAAATGTGCGCGGGCCCATGGGCAAGCGCAAGGCCCAATGAGAACTAGAGAAGGACATTGCGTCCTGCACCTCTGTTTTTTCCTGTACTTTCATAATTTTTAAAATTCCAGTTGTACTCTTGTCGAAAGAGGGATGGCGGAGCGACGACACCAGGATGCGCGTTGGTGGCAGGGACAACGAAGTGGCCTGCGGCAGAGATGAACTGAACAAAGACGTGGTGGATGCATGGTTGATGTAGGAGGATCGAAGGTAGATGTTAAATATAAAATGTCTTCTGTGAGGAGAGGTGCAGGAAGGAAACATGGTGGTGGGAAAAGAAAAAACGAAAAGAGAATAAGGGTTAGATTCGGTAGTAGATTTCGTCAACTTCATTTGTTTCAGTTTTGTGTCCGTGAGTCACTTTTTCAATTCGCGGTCTGCCTTATCATCAGTGCACCACACGCCACGCTTTTGCTTCAGTCGCTCGACACTGTCACCAAACCAAAACCCGTTACTCTCAAATTCTTTATATGCATTCATGTCCTCACTCATCTTACCTTACAGCTACACTCACCGCTACGCCAGTTTCCCGTTCAAATTGAACCAGTTCTCTCCCCGAACCTTGACGGTTCGCGCGGCGGTTTCAGCTCCGGAAAAGCGGGGCAGGAAGAAGAAGCAGCCGAAGGATGACCAGAGCACGGTCGAGAACGGGCTCCGGTTCAGTTTCATGGAGGAGCTCATGGACCGGGCCCGGAACCGCGACTCAAACGGCGTCTCGGAAGTCATATACGACATGATCGCCGCGGGCCTCAGCCCTGGCCCTCGGTCATTTCATGGATTGGTAGTGTCGCACGCCCTCAACGGCCACGAAGAAGCCGCGGTATGATAATTTCTCTACGACGACGTCGAAAGCCGTTTCAATTCAACTGATTATTGTTTTATGCAGATGGAATCGTTGAGAAGAGAGTTGGCTGCAGGGCTTCGACCGGTTCACGAGACATTCATGGCATTGGTAAGGTTGTTTGGGTCTAAAGGTCGCGCCATTAGAGGTCTCGAAATACTTGGAGATATGCAAGACCTAAATTATGATATTCGCCAAGCTTGGATTGTTCTTATTGGTATATTCATTTTGACTAATTGAATAAACTTCTCTGCTCTTAAAACGTCTAGGAGAAAGAGGTGCGAGGATAAAAAGAATTGTGCTTTATTAGGAAACTAAAATCAACTTATGCACTTGAACTTTTGTAGAAGCTAGTTTCTATAAAAGCTAAGTGTAGAAGTTTATTTTAGCTTGAGGGCCTGTATGGACGAGTTTCTTTATAAAAGCTTTTAAAAGAGACATTTAAGAAGAAAAATTGATATTCGTCATTCCATAAGCTAATATGTAGAAGTTCTCTCAAAATAACTTCTCTAAATTTTAATTTTTAACTTGTCCAATAGCTAATTTTAGCTTATAATTTCGTTTTTATTCGTATATTCTTTCTCAAGTCTCCGTAGAGAAGCTCGTCCAAACAGAACTAAAAGAATACCATAATTCTGTTTATCTTCGTCTCATGTTGTTGATTACTTATTGTTAATTTGTTTTGGTCTCTCCTTTTTGGTGTGCTTTAATTCTGGTGTTGTATAGAGGAACTTGTTCGGAGCAAGCATTTGGAAGGTGCCAACCAAGTGTTCTTCAAGGGTGCTGATATTGGCCTCAAGGCTACTGATGAGGTTTATGATCTACTGATCCAAGAAGACTGCAAAGCTGGGGACCATTCTAATGCGCTAGACATTGCCTATGAGATGGAGGCAGCAGGAAGGATGGCAACCACATTTCATTTCAATTGCCTCCTCAGTGTGCAGGTTACCTTCCTCAGTCTAGTTTTATCTCAGAATGTTTTGTGCAGTTATAGTCTAGGGGTCAGTTTCATGTTGCCAAAAAAATAGGGGTGGAAACATTTATCGTGACTTTTGGATTGTCTTTGGTTTTCATTACTAGATTAAATGTTTTCAGTTAGCATAACTTTAGATCCTTCTTCTTCCCTTGTATGTTAAGAGTACTAAATGCATTTTATATTTTTGTAAGACTGTTAAATTCGTTTACTTTTTCTATCTAGCACTTTCTTTTTGAGATAGGAGGAGAATTTGTAGGTGGATAGCATCATTCTTTTGGTTATAATTGTGATATTACACTGTGTCCTGCTTCCAAGAATTTCCTAGGGAAATAGAGAAAGCAAGATCTTAGTGGTTGTTTTTGTACCTCCTTATGGTTGATTTAGGGGCCCGTATTTTCCTTTTTTGAAAAAGATCTTACTTTTATATCTCATTCCTTAAATTTTATCTGTGCACGAAACTGATTATTGGTGTAAATTAAGGGACTCCCTTCCCGTGGCAGTGATACATACATAATTGCAGTTTTGATCCTCCAAGTATTTCAATTGTGTCATTTTAGTTCTTCAGATTCCAACTATGTCGATCAATGGAGCTATTTTAGTCTCTCCAGAGTTTAATTGTATCAATTGAGTCTCTCAGATTGCAGGGACTGACATTACATAATTTTTATACCTGGAAGACTCAATTGACACTATTAGAACTTAAAGAACTACAATTGCACAATTACAATACATCGGGGACAAAAATGTGTAACTAAACCTATATTATTATGTGAATGAATTACCTACTGAAAATAGCTATAAAATCCTTGCCACGTGTTTCTCCATTCTCTTTGAGTAGAAAATATGTAAAGGAAACTGATATGAAATATGACACAATGATACTGAAGTTGTTTATGTTTTAGACAAACAATGCCAATTTTATTTTATTTTATTTTAAATTTTCAAATAACAATTGGCTTTGATAAAGCAAAATGTGAGCATGTTTGATCTTCTGATGTTTTCACTATGTTTTATTAATATTATTTCTTTCAAAATTATAAGGCTACCTGCGGAATACCTGAAATAGCTTTTGCAACGTTTGAGAACATGGAATATGGAGAAGGTGTGCACTCCACGTTTTCTTTCCCTCCCTCCTTCTTCTTCTTCTGATGCTTATAGTTGTTTACTTATAAATATTTCATTTACCATTTCAAGGGAAGTTTGTTTCTATTTCTTATACTGTAACTTGTTTCACAATTAATTTTCATTTCTCATCTATTTGATTCTTTTCCGTTCTTTTTTTGTTTCCTTGTTTGTGCTGTTCAAGTTGAGATGGTCTTTTCTTCTAATATGTTAAAATACGTTTCTTCATTATTAATTCTATGTACTGTAAATTATATTTAATCTGTGGCATATCAGATTATATGAAGCCCGATACAGAGACATATAATTGGGTTATTCAAGCGTATACTAGAGCTGAATCTTATGACAGGTTAGATGATTTAAATGGCTGTGAAACCTCACATTAGAATTCTTAAATTTAATATTTCATGCATTGAGTTATAGTTATTCCTATGTGATGGGTCATATTAAACTTGTTTCTGTGTGGCTTATAGAGTACAAGATGTTGCTGAGTTACTCGGCATGATGGTTGAATCTCACAAGCGTATACAGCCAAATGTGAAGACCCATGCGTACGACAAATTATTATTTTTCTTTTACAAACCTGACCATTTTACATGTTCAATGTTATTATTTGAATTCATTAGTATAAAATTTAGACTTTTATTTTTTTTTAAATGGTAGCTGTTATATATAATAAACAGAATTTGCAGCAAATTCTGTGACAAAGCAATAGATTTCAAAGAAATTATAAACATGAACCTATAGCATAACAATCTTATGGGCTAAAAGTCCCCTTGGAAACATGGGCATTACTCTCTAATTAAATACACCAAGGAAGCACAACAAACAACAACTGCACGCTACCAATCTAATACTAAATCACAGAACCTAACAAACCAGGAGTATAATTCAGGTCTGAAGCCTCGGAGTCCTGTTTTAATATGTAGATTTTATTGATACTGCTTACTAGACAGCTTACTTTACACCAGCAGCTAATAGCATGTACGGGTACACATTATGCTCCATTGATTCATGTTCCAACGCTCATTTTTACCATGAAACAAAAAACTGTAGCTGTAATATGAACATTGGTTTGGGATCATTTCAACGGAAATACAAACATGTTATAAATAGCCTCCATTCAACTAAATCTTAACTCTTTTATTGCTTAAATGCTATTCTTTAATTTCAACTTTCCCTTCTATTTCTGAAAGATACTTGGATTATCAGGTAAACTGAGTAAATGACCTGTAATTTTTGGGGATCTTATAGCTATGTACTCATTCAGTTGTGTTTGTTTAAATAAAATGAAGTGTTTGATTTTGTCATATAGGACTGTTGAATGTTCTCTTGATCTGTTTTGTCTCATTGTCTCTTCAGCCTGTTAGTGGAGTGTTTTACGAAGTACTGTGTGGTACGAGAAGCTATTAGGCATTTTCGTGCCCTTAAAAACTTTGAAGGGGGTACAAAAGTTCTACACGATGAAGGGAATCATGGAGATCCACTTTCTTTGTACCTTCGAGCATTATGTCGGGAAGGTATAATTCTACGGGCTATGTATTTTTAGTTTTCTCATTCAAAGAGATGTTGTCTCGATTAATAAATAATATACAATTTTATTCAATTAACCTTAAGGGCTCGCATTTGTTGTCACAAGTTTGAACTTTCCCTTATCTTCTACAAAATAAGGTAAGTTTTCCATAGGTAGAGAGATATTAGGAACGTACTCTTTAACACACTTTTTTGAATATACTCACTCATGGGTTGAATATTATAGGAAATCACAAACAGTGTGGAACTTTAATGATTCCCTTTCTTGATTTTTGTATTTTCCAATAAAGTTTTGCTATTAAGAGTGAGTGACCGATAAAGTGTATTAGAGAGTGTGCTCCTATCACTTCTCCCATTAATATTTTTTTAACTCAGACTTTTCCATCGTTGGATTAAGGCACCAATTCCTTAACCTAAAATAGTTGTACTCAAAAGAGTATCATCCCATTTGTTTTATGAAATGGACGACAATAATGAGGCATTTATTTTAAAGTTGTGCCTAAGTTTCAGCTCAAAGAAGAATTTTCAGGGGGAGTATCAGATGGGAATCCATCGGCCTTGCCATTACATGTAGAATATCTGTTCCAGAGCACATACTTATTTCCTAAAAAGTTATTTTTTTTATATATTTTGTTGCCTTTGTTGAGACATTCTAACTAAAGATAGTCATCAGGGATTTGCTCCTTTGTGGTGTTCAATTTATATTTATAAAATTCTCTGACCAAAATTATTTAGAATGCTTGGCTTCAACCTGGTTGTCATTTTGAAATACAGGAAGAATTGTTGAAATGCTTGAAGCTTTAGAAGTTATGGCCAAAGATAACCAGCCAATCCCTTCACGAGCAATGATCTTGAGCAGAAAATACCGGACATTAGTAAGCTCATGGATTGAACCATTACAAGAAGAGGCTGAACTTGGATATGAGATTGATTATATAGCTAGGTATTGTTTCTTTTTCAACAACAGTTGCTATTATTATTATTATTATTATTATTATTTTGATCTAAGTTATTTATTTTATACATGTTTTCATAAATATTCTTATCTGTTCTCAGCAAGTGAAGCTGAAACCCAAATTGAAACTATTATTATGATTTCACTTGTCTTTTGTTTATTTAGATTGGGTTTTCATTCTAATTGTTTTTCTAAGGCTTGTGTTTGTGTCCAGCTTATTTTTCCTAACGAGGTACCTTTAATATTCTAAAACTACCAGTTGGCGAAATAGGCAAATCAAAATCTAAGCAGTGGTCCTAAGAATCTCTTTTATGTTTTCTACAAAAAGCTTTTGACTTTTTCCTTTTGCTTTCCTTTATTTTTTTAATGCAGGCGTTCTCTGTCACTGATATAGTAAATCTCAGTTAATGGGCTCAATTAAGTAATGCTTAATCATTGTATAGATTTTTTTTATTAATGTGTTTATTGTTGTTAATTGGACAGATATGTTGAGGAGGGTGGCCTAACTGGCGAGCGCAAGCGGTGGGTGCCTCGAAGAGGTAAAACACCTCTAGATCCTGATGCTCAAGGATTTATATATTCAAACCCAATGGAGACCTCCTTAAAACAAAGATGCCTGGAGGACTTGAGGGATTACAATAAAAAGCTCCTGAAGACCTTGCAGATTGAAGGACTTGCAGTTTTAGGGGATGGTGTATCTGAATATGATTATATTAGAGTGAAGGAAAGATTAAAGAAACTCATAAAGGGTCCTGAACAGAATTCTTTAAAGCCTAAGGCTGCTAGTAAAATGCTTGTGTCTGAATTGAAGGAAGAATTAGAAGCACAAGACTTGCCTACAGATGGAACTAGAAATATTCTTTACCAACGGGTACAGAAAGCAAGGAGAATAAATCGATCTAGGGGTAGGCCCCTTTGGATTCCTCCAGTGGAAGAGGAGGAAGAAGAGGTTGGTTCTTCATTTGTTTTGTTTAAGTACCTTTTTCTTTTATCTCCATCTGACCTGTAATATATAATGCTAAACTTAAATATGATTCATGTTCTAGGTGGATGAAGAACTGGATGCATTGATTTCACGTATACAGCTACAGGAAGGAAATACAGAGTTCTGGAGACGTCGCTTTTTAGGTGAAGGCTTAACTGGTGATCAAGAAATGACAATGGATGCAGGTAAGTCAGACGTCTCTGAAGTTGCAGATGACATTGATGCAATAGAAGATGCTGCTAAAGATGTTGAAGATGAAGTCGATGAGGAGGAGGAGGAAGCAGAACAAGTAGAAGAGGAAGTAGAACCAGCAGAGAACCAAGACGTAGACAGGATAAAAGTCAAGGAAGTTGAAGCTAAGAAGCCTCTTCAAATGATTGGGGTCCAGTTGTTTAAAGATTCTGATCAACCTGTAACTAGGTCTAAAAAGTTTAGAAAATCCAGATTGCAGGCTGCGGTATGATAATAATTCTTTGGTTTTCTTTTCCTTTTTAAGTTTGGATGGAGAGAGTTGGGTTCTTCTACTTGTTTAGACAGTAGGGCAGGTTTTGTGTACAGAAGATCCCAAAATGTTAGGATGTAAAAACCAACATGATAAAACTGATATGGCAGCCTGAGGTTTTGGGTGAGAATGATTCATGAGAAGCTGAGAGCCATTTATTGACCATCCATTCTCTGTTAACATTACATTCTTTCAATCTTTGTTGCAGTTTTGACATTCTGAATCTAACTTGTTTGCTGGCAGGATGATGATGATGATGATTGGTTTCCACTGGACGTATTTGAGGCATTTAAGGAAATGAGGAAGCGAAAAATTTTTGATGTGTCAGACATGTACACATTAGCAGATGCTTGGGGATGGACATGGGAGAGAAAACTGAAGAACAAACCTCCTCGTCGATGGTCACAGGAATGGGAAGTTGAGTTGGCAATCAAAGTTATGCAGAAGGTAAATAACTAAAGCTTGACTTTTTAACTGCGAAATCGCTTCTTGTTGAAATGGTTTTAACTGGTTAAATTCTCAGTTTCTTGCAGACATGGAATATGATTACTGCTTCTTCAAATGTACAAAATAAAAACTGTACTTTATAACACTGCACATAAAAGTAAATTAAGATCCAAAATGATGTAGGCTGATGACATTAAGTTTTGTATCTAGATTTTGGCTGTCTTAGTTTTCTTGTGTTCATGATTGACGTGTTTGAGGGATATTGTTACCTGATTTTATCATCTTCTCTTCTTTCTACTTGCGAAGTTCATCCACCTTAAGGTTCTACAGTTTGGAAGTTTGGGTGAAGTTTCTTAATCTGTAAATTGTTTTAGTCCCAATTTCTGAGTTTATTCATTTAATTACGTGAAGGCTAAAATCGTATAACTAAGGGAATTTCAATGAAATATCTGTGAGAAAGACTCATTGCAGCAACCCTAACATTTATGCAATGAATATTAGCATATCTAGGATATCCCTTTACATTTGTTATTTCTTAAATGTGAGGTATACTCTTGAGATTTATGTTTTCAGGTTATCAATTCCAAAACTAGTTTACTGGAACATGCTGGCTGGCAGCATTTTGGTGACACGTGTTATTTTTTACTTGGTTCAACTTTCATGGTGATGCATGGATCAGTTAAGCTAGTTTGCGAATGCTGTTGATTTAGTCTTCCTTCAATGGGATATTAAACATTCTTGGTGTGTCGAAAACAATTTTATAATTACTCTGAATGGTGATATTTATATTTGTTTCGTATAGAAGAATTAAAAAAGAACATTGGTGTCTAGTTGTCTACCTTTCTGCTTGTTGATTCCTGTCCAGGTATTGTGTAATAATTCATTCAATTTTGAAATTTGGCATATATATTAGTTAGAACGTAGTAGAGATATATTCATCATCTTTGTAAATAACGCTGAGATTTCCACTACTTGTTTGAAGTTAGAATTTCCCACTTGATTTAGGAGCTAACACTGAATAATTTTTTATTAGTAATTAGCAATACTACTTTAGTCTTTTGGATATTTAACCTATCAACATTCTTTGGTATATGCTTGTCTTTGCTGAATGAGATTTTGACCTATATTGTACAGGTCATAGAATTGGGAGGGACACCAACTATAGGGGATTGTGCCATGATCTTGCGTGCAGCTATAAGGGCGCCTCTACCCTCAGCTTTCTTAACAATTTTGCAAACAACTCATGGACTTGGTTATAAGTTTGGGAGGTAATTTATTTTCTTTGTAAAACAAGACCGTGTTCTTCTGTGGGTTACCCAACCCAGCCAACAAAAATTTAGATATTTTATATGCTTGACCAGGAGGAAAAGAAAGCTAACCCGATACTTCTGAGGAAATAATCAATAACTGTTGGGTTGGATTAGATATTGCAGAATTTTATTCACTATGATAACTGCAAAATGAAGGCAACCTTTGGTTTTCTGCCATCCCATGTCTGTTGCTTTTCATCTTATTGTTTCTTCATTTTCCCCCGTGTTACAGTTCTCTTTATGATGAGATAATCTCTCTCTGCATTGATCTCGGGGAACTAGATGCAGCTGTTGCCGTAGTTGCAGATTTGGAAACCACAGGGATCTTGGTCTCGGATCAGACTTTGGATAGGGTGATTTCTGCCAAGCAGAGGATTGACAATATCTCTAATGGTGTCATCACGGATGAAGGATTGTAAAACTATACCTCCATATTGTAATGGTTGTTATGCTTGGGACTGGTATAACTACCCGTTGTGGTTTGATGTATCATCATTGCACAGATGTGCAAATTTTGTGCTTAGCCTAATGTATGCATAGTATCAGGCCTTGAAGATGCTTAACTGGTAAGCATTATTAGTTCTCTCTTTAGTTTTTTTACTTCACCACAATCTATTATTTTGAACAGGGTGTTTTGTAAATGAAGCAACGGCAGGCTCCCACCGTTGCAGGGACATTGGCTTTTTATTCCACTAACACGAAATGACGCTGTTGGAAATTTAACGTCACCAACAACCAATAATTCGGGATTCCGCGGTGGACAATGTGTGTTGACAAGATCAGGTTCACTTCATTGGCCGATTCCCCCTTCCATTCAGCAAAAAAACTTCATTGGTTTATTGGTACTAGTAGATTTCATGTAAAATAGTATATAAAAATGTTAATATCATTTGTTCAAGAAATTAATGACTTGTATGGGGGCATCACTATGGTTATTAGTTAGGCACACGAAATAACATTAAATACTTTTATTCTTTTAATCCATAGGAAGAGATTCTAGTTGGCAATGGAAATTACACCTGCTCAGATTTGCAAATGTAACGGCCAAAGGAGGTATAAATGAAATGTAGCAATCTAGTTGACATCCCACGAATAGTTATTCGAAAAGAGGATCTTGTTACTAGCAAGCTTAAGCTTTTCATTGTTACTAGGAGGGAAAGATGGAGATCCGAAGGGTGGTAATAGAGAGACGAGTTTTGTATGGTTGAGAGGGCATCTCCTACTTTTACTGTTTTTAGTTTGGGTCAAAAATAATTGCCCCTGGCGAAGAGCAGGGTTGCTCTGTAACAGGGTAATTTTTTGTATTTATAATTTTTATGAGAAAAAGAGTAATGTTTCTGGAATTGGAAACAATCCAAATAAGAAAAAAAAAAAACAGATCTTTGTAATTGTAGAAAATTACATCAAAACAGAAATTTTATGAATAAATTTAGAATTAAAAGAATATGATCTACTGATGGATACATCACCAAGTTCATGGCAGATGGAGCAGATTTAATGACACAAGGACAGGAATCATAATGTCATGTTTGTTAAAATTTGGCCACACCTGGTATTGCTATATTAGGTCTGATCAGAAGTATGCTGGTCCTCTTTCTGTCACTAATACCTTTGCCGGTTCTGTATTAGCTACTCATACTGCATCATAATCTCACCATGGGACCAGCCTACCAAAAATCTTATCCCACTATACCACCTATCATCTCACACCATGTGCAGTAAATCATAGGTCAAAACCAAACTTCCATAATATCATGCATCTTCGTCTGTTCTTCTTGCTTATGCTTTTTCTCTCCTTCCATACTAACCATTATCAGGCACTACCAGAGCCACTCATAATCCTTCTCCCTCAAACTCAAACTATGCTCATTTTCTTTATTAAGTTTCTATTTATAATTAAACTCATTTAGTAAAATAATTCAAATTTAGTTAGTTTTCTCTTTTATTTTCATGAAATATTTAAACTACCACCAATGTAAAATTTTAGTTTAATATCAAATACTATTTAATAATTCAATAACATTAATTCATACCAGTTTACTTTTAATTCAAATACCAATATAATTTTAAATTTTATTCAAAACAGCACAAGTTAATCTTATTTTACCTCAAATAGTAAGCTGTGTCAAATAATTATTTAAATAGGATGTTTACTAGAAATCACATTCTAGAAGTGATTTGATCAATTTGGTTAGAATACCAACAAGAATTTCATTATTAGAAAATCGAATTTTGATTTGGATTTTTTACATTTTTTATTTAGAAATGAACGGAAATTTTTATATTAAAAAATACTACTTTGAGAAATAAATATTTTAAAAAATAAGTATTTTAAATAAAATTGTAGAAAAATATATATTTTTAAAAATAAAAGTTTGGAAAGGTAATTATAGTGAGGAATAATATTTTAGAAAAATAAATATATTGAAAATTTAGAAAAATAATTATATTAAAAAAACAAATTTTTGAAATGTTATAATTTTAAAAATTGTTACTTAGAAAATTAATTCTTTTAAAAAAATAATTTATTAGAAAATTTAAAATGTTAAATTTTTATTTGTTAGAAAATTAAATATATAGAGAAGTGATCATTAGTTTTGAATTGATTAGAAAATATAACATTAATAGATATTCATTTATACAAGAAATACACGAAATGTAATGAAAAAATAAATTATATGTTAAAATCAATATTTTAAGTTAATTTTCATTTTTTATTTATATAATGTTGAAAATTAGTTTTAATCATACACCTAATTATTTTGATAAATTATTTTTGTCTTCAGATGATTATTTGAAAAAACTTATTACATTTAAGATTATTTTAATCATTGTATTTATTATTAAAATAATAATAATTTAAATTGTGTAAAACACTTCCCACTATTTTTTTTGACTTTTTTCTTTCTTATTTTTTCAAGAAATTTAAATTACATCGACATTTACAATTGTTGGCTTTACTGACAAAATTTCTTATTTACATGTTTTTAAATAATTATTTATTTAAAATAATTATTTATTTAATTATTATATTTATATGTAATTAGTTTTTCCAATAGACGTTTTTTAAATGAAATTTGAGACCAAATGTCCTTTTGTTTCATTACTTAAGATTCTATGAAAAGTTCCACTGGCAACAATCTTTTTGTTAATAATTATTTCACTGACAATCAAATTTGTAATTGTGACTTAAAAATTCTAATATTAATAAAAGTAATGGTTGGATCAAATATTCTACACTAGATTAAATATAGTTTATAGATATGATGCAATTCTTTTTATTTTATTATTATAATTTGATTGCAATTTAAGTTACTTTATATAATATATATATATATATATATATATATATATGGATATTTTGTATTATAATTAGTTTTTCTTCAAAATTTTGGTCATCCTAGTTTTAAAAATGTATGAATTTAGTCTTTTTAACTAAATCTTGTTAGATTTATTTGATGTTTCAATGAGGAACTAATTCCAATTTTCACTAAATGTAAACAACCCAAATTCTATCATGAAACATGCTTGAAATATCAAATAAACCTAACAAAATTTAGTTAAAAGGACTAAATGCATATATTTCTAAAGTTTAGAGACTAAATTAGGCCAAAGTTTTGAAAAGGAACTAATTCCAATTTTCACTTAAAGTTAAGGGACAAAAACATATTTAACCCTTTGGTATTTTCTTTTGGGTTAAATATGTTTTTAGTCCTTATATTTTGGGACGATTTTGGTTTTAGTCCCTCTTTCAAACTAAGGTACAATTTATTCCTTCAACTTTAAAAAACTCTCGTTTTAGTCCTTTTTACCAAATTTTTTTAACTTTATTTAGTGTTTCAAACGCATTTCTTGGCTTGAAGCAAAAATATGTCAAACAGTTTAAAGAATCTAAATGCTATATTTTAACTAAAGTACTTATAACTGATAATAAGAATAATTTTATTGAAATGGTATTTTGTCTTGAAAGAAAGAAAATATACAAATTATTTATCCATTGTTAATAGATAATTAGTATAATGACAATGTCATTTGGAATAGGAAATAATATATATATATATATATATATATATATATATATATATATATATATATATATATATATATATACTAATTTAATCTTATTTACAATAAATATACGTAATCATGAATATTACAATTAAGCTTAAAAAAATTATGATACATGCAATTGAGTAATGAGACGCTTTGGAATGCCACAATAGAAGGAAAAATACAAGCAATAGCTTTTTATGGATCAAAATAGTGTCTTCTATTACAGAAAAAGTGTGTTATTTAGATGACCTAAAGTATTTAAATTTTCATTAGAAATTTTTCTTTATATCTTTAATTTATTTTCGTTTTTATATTTTCTTTACTCAATTAAATTTTAATATTTAGAAAAAATAAATTAAGTCTTTACTTTTTTATTTAAATATCATTTTCATCTCTATTATCGTCTAGTGTTTCTAATGTAGTTTTAATGTTTTCTTTTTTCAATTAAATTTTTTTTTTCGTTAATTTTATTCCATTAAGTATTTTTAGTAACGTTTAAATAGTTAATAGGTGTGTTTTATTTTATTTTTTTCAATTCGATATTTATATTTGTTATTTTTATTTAATTTAATTTAATTATATATTTTTTAAAAATAAAATAATTTTATTTTTTTAATCGAAACAAAATTTATTTTTACATAAATGTTATATTGATATTTTTATTAAAATTAAAATTTTTATTAATTAGTATTTTCATAGTTATTTTTTAACAAACTCCAATAACTATATTTTAATAATATAGTTATGATCATATTTTAGTACATATTGTACAATTTTTATTTTTCTTACTCGTGATTAAAATTGTAAATAATTCTTTTGTTTCATTAAGTACTTATGATTTATGATGATGTGAAATCATTCTTTGTACATTTTTAATAGGCTAAAAAAATTTGATCCTCGTTCCTGAATAAAGTATATAATATAATCCTCGTTCCTGAATAAATTTTTACATTTTATTTTTATTCTTATTTTTTTTACTCATTTTGTTTTTCATAGTTTTATTTATTATTTATTGACATATTTTAAATAACTTATTTGTTAAGTGATCAAACACACAATAAAATTGATAAAAACAATAGATAAATAGGAAAAATACATGTATTTCTTTTAATATTTCTAAAATTATTTTTAATACATCTATCGCTTCAAACTTTTTTTTTTATATTTTTGAAATTATTTTAAACCAACTATCGCGTCATATTTTTAGAACATAATTATTAGAGTTGATTTAAAATAATGTTAAAAATACTAGGTAATAAAAATGATAATTTTAAAAAAATTATCAATATAAGATTTATGTAAAAATTAAATTTAGTCTTAATTTTAAAAAAAGGAAAATTTATTTGATTTTAAAAAAGTTGAATTTGAAAAAGAAAATAAGAAATATAAGAATTAAAATGATTTTTTAAAAAAAATATATGACAATATAAAAACTAAAAATTAAAAGATAACAAAAAACTATAACATGTAACATACATTATTTACGGTTAACTATTTAAACAACATTAAAAAAATAGCTTAATTAATAAGATTAACAAAAAATAAGATTTAATTGAAAAAAAACTAAAACTATATAGAAAAACTGGACAAAAAAAGAGAAAAATAATATTTAAGATTTAATTTTATAAAAATGACTATCTAACATTATAAATGAATTATAAATGACGTTTTAACTTTTATTTAATTATTATTATTATTTTACTTTTCTCTATTATTTATTGTTATTACACTTCTTTTATAATTTTTGAGGTTGTATCATACTGCCTTTCTCTTATTTATTTTTTTGTATTTTCAAAATTACGAATATGATCTTCGATGTTTTATTAAATTATTTTATTTTTTTTTACTTTTCTCTTCAAATCGATTAAAAATTCAACGATTTAAGGTTTGAAATAATTTTTTTTTGAAAGCATGTGAACTTTTAACTAGTTTTCGAAAACCAATTAAGAAAAAAATATATTTTAAAATACATTTAAATAAGAAACGTAAATTGATATATGTGTAACGAAAAACGCATTTCGAGAAGCATACTTGACGTTTATTTCTTAACGTATTTTGTTTAAAAAACATATTAAATTTAAAATAACAAATAATAAATTTTGAAAAGTCAAAAAAAAAACAAAAAAAAAACAATTAACAAAATTTTAAACAAAAAATTACAACCAAATATAATTACAATGTTTAAAAAATCAACTAAAATTAAATTAAACATTTATAAACAAATAACAAAAGTCAATAAATTTCTATATTTAAGGAACAAAAATATTTCGAAGTACGTTAAATATATTTCAAATTATTTTTATTTCAAACCTCATGAATTCTCAAGACCGGTTAAAAAAAAATTGTAGCAATAGAAAGAGAAAAGTAAAAAAAAAAAAATTAATAAAAGGTCGAAGGTATTGTTGTAATATTTAAATGTTGTAAAAAAATGTTATCTAAGTATCGTTATGTTTTGAAAAATCAATTAAAAGTTCAAAAGTTTTCTAAAGTTTGTTATGATTTTAAGTAAACTTTTTTTCTTTTAACTAAGAAAAAAAACTAAAATTCAAAATTCGTTATAGAAATAAACGTATTTTAAAATATGTTTATTCCTATTTCAATTATTGAATTTCAAAATACGTGTAAGGAAAAAAAACATATTAAATTTAAAATTAAAATAACAAATAATAAATTTATAAAATTAAAAAAAAATTCAAATAAAAAATAAAAAAAATTTAAATAACAACCAAATACAATTACAATATTCAAAAAATCAATTAAAATTAAATTAAACAATTATAACAAATAACAAAAATACATATAATTTCAAACAATTTTTTTAATAACAATTATTAAATATTATAAATTTATATAAAAACCAAAATAAATTATAATTAACATTAAAAAAATTATAATAAATCATAAATTAAAATTTTTAAAAAAAATTAAACTTATTAATACAGAAAAAACATTAACTTTTGTTTTAAATAGTTCTATAATTTTGGGTTTTCATTGTTATTTTAAATTGTATAATTTTTGTTATTTAATTTTAATGGCTAATTTTATGTTTTGTCTGTTTTAGTAAATTTGCAATATTTTATGATTTTTATTAAAATAATTTTTCTGTTTGAAATTATTTGAATTTTTGCTATTTGTTTATAATTGTTTAATTTAAGTTTAGTTGATTTTTTATGGTAATTGTATTTGGTTGTTATTTAATTTTTGTTATTTTTTATTGGAAATTTTGTTAAATTTTATTATTGTGTTTTTTTTTCTATTTTGTTTGTTTTATTTTTAAATTTCAAAATTTATTATTTCTTATTTAAATTTAATACCTTTTCTTAAACATATTTTTAAATATGTTTAAGAAATAAAAGTGTTTCGAAAGAAATTTATTCGTTAAATGTATTTCAAATTATGTTTTTTTAACCAGTTTTTAAAAAGTGGTTAAGAATTGGTCGAAAATAGGATGGAAAAAAACATATTTGAAATTTTAATCAGTTTTAAAGATCTTTGAATCACTTTCGAAAGCATAAGAAATAAAAGGATGGTGTGACTAAAAAAAGAAAATGAGAAAAGTAAAACCAATATAATTTAATAAAAACTTAAAGTTATATATGTAAGTTTGGAGATTGAAAAAGAAAGGTTAAATATATGTTTTAGTCCTCATGTTTGTTCTCCATTTTCAATTAGGTCTTTTTTGTCTCAATTGCATCATAATATTTGTAAATTTGAGGCAATAAGGCCCTCTCCGTTAACTAGCTACTAACGTCGTTGGCACTGTGCTGAGCTGTAACGGACATTTATTGTTTAATTTAAATGAGTCCATTACGTGACATTTTTTATTTTAAAAAAAATTATTTAAGTGACACGTGACACGTGTATTTGTATTAGGGATTTATTTGTATTGGGGATTAGGAATTTCACTCTGAGTTAGGGATTTCCTATTCGAAAGACCGAAAATTAGGGATTGGTGTTCAAAAGAAGAAGAAGTAGACTAAGACTAACTAATCCCATTGGAGTGCTTTGGAGGAGGTCGAAAATTTTCGTCAGTTAAGGTTAGTTCCATTTGGTCTGAGTTAGGGATTTTGTTTTTGTTAGTGTATGTTTATAACATGTATGACTTATGTTCTTACTCTGTTGTTCTGTGAATGGGATCTTAATTTGGTATGTTATTATATGATGGTGCCAGATTTTGCATGTTGAAATGTGTACTATACTACGGACATTGTGGTCCAAGAAAAAGAATGTCATTTATGAAATAGTATAGAAAAGTAGTGGTCCCCTTGTTTGTCTCACGGTTTCCCTAGTGGGGATCTTAGTTTATTCCACTGTCCCCTTTATGTGTAATTGTTTACTAATTAGGGATTGTGATGATAAATTATTTCCCCCAATGAAGTTCTTGAACTTAAATGCAGAAGAACACATTGCCCATTGGTTTACCAAGTCTGCTTATGAAGAGACTTATAACAGCATCATATATCCTATCAACGGGCAACATGTGTGGGAAATTACACCTTATCCTGATATACTACCTCCAAAGAAAAGGGCAATGCCAGGACGTCCCAAGAAAAAAAGAAGACTACAACCTTGGGAGTTGAAGAAGAATGACTCTGAATTGAGAAAGGGTGGTTGAAAAAAGACTTGTGTTGTCTGCAAAGAATTGGAACACAACAAAAAGACTTGTCCACACCGACCTATGCCTTCATCACATATCCCTGTTGATCAACCAACTCAGGAATCTACTGTTACACATGTCCCTGCTGACCAACCAACTCAGGAGTCTACTGTCCTACCATCTCATCAATGAAGTATTAATTCCATACATTTTGAAGACAATGTGTTGATTATCATGTAATATGTAATGATGAAATCTACATTTTGAAGGAACAATGTCTTAAATCTTTTGGTGTAATTTGATTAGTTTCTTATCTGCTTTGTTAGATTGATGGTGATGTCTAAGTTACCAGGTTTTGTAATCTGATTTGGTATTGTAAGACAATGTTTGTTATCAGGTTTATTATAAGATTAAGTTTCATGGTTTTATCATTCTAGTGTTATGGTTATTGAGCATTAAGTTTAAGTGTGTTGTTATCAGGTTTAACTTATTTTTTCTTAGCAAAGGAAATTTGACAACAGTATTAAACAGAAACAATAATAAACCTTACATTAACCTTCCATTAACAATAATCAACCTTCCACTTACATTACATAGACATATAATAACCACCATCCCCGTTAAAAACTTCAACCAATTTTCCAGTCTAACTACACTTTTATGTAAAATTGCTATTTTCAGTATTTCCCCATCTCTCTCTTCCATCTTCATCATCATTTGTTCCATCGTCATAGAATTTCCACCCACTTTGTTCTTTCTTCCACTTCCTTCTACAGTGACCACATTTCCTTCATTTCCTTCATGAATTACATCATCATTGCACCACTTAAAGAAGTTGCATCCAGAAGCACAATCCTCACTCCCACCCTGTCCAAGAAGAAAACACATTTGGTGAACCACAATAAAACCTCTGGAACGAGAAAAAAATCACAATAAAACTTACCTTGAACTTGGGGCATCCCCAAAATCTCCTGCCCTTGTTCTTGGGGGTTCTTGCAATGCGGAAGACTGCATTCTCACCACAAAAGCATGTGGGTTTTAGACCCACCCTGCTCACACTACCACAACTCTGTTCAAACCCCGAACCCAAGCATTTGTAAGAAGAAGATGAAGCAGACATTTGATCTGATCAAGCACAAACACAACTTCCACAACTCTGGTTCCCACCACTCTTCCTCACGAGCATGAACAAGTACAAACTATGGAGGGAGGGATTAGTTAGGGTTCAATTAAATAAGGGCTTAGGGCAAACAACTTTGGAGAATTTTAGCTTTCCACATGGAAATTTTATTACACAAAAAAAAAAAACCATTAAACTTTATATAATGCCACAAATATAAAATTATTCACAGCTCAGCACAGTGCCAACGGCGTCAGTGGCTAGTTAACGGAGAGGGCTTTATTGTCTCAAATTTACAAATATTAGAATGCAATTGGGACAAAAAAAACATGAGGACCTAATTGAGAATGAAGAATAAATATGAGGACTAAAACATATATTTAACCAAAAAGTAAAGAGAAGTACATAAAGAAAAAAAGGGAGGTACAGATAGAATCGCTCCATCTCTAATAGGTATTAAAGCCAATTTAATAAAAATGGTGTGAAATTTTTTCTCTTACAATAATAATAACTTAATTGAGCCAAATATAAATATAAAAATGAAAACGAATTAAATAACTTCTTTAAATATAAGAACTTAATAAATAATTAATTATTTAATTTTTGATTAAAAGATTTACTAAGAAAATAAAATAATGAAAACAAATGTGTTAGGCTCTTAAATAACTTTGTTAATGTACAAATTATAATTTCTCCCAATACAAACAAATGTGGTAGTTTGTGAGAAATTGAAGAAAAATGTAAAAGAAAATAGATATAGAAATCAATGCCCTGAATCGTATATATTCCATAACATCACATTAGTTTATCATGTCAACATAATAATTTCTGCATACAAAACTTATTAATAAATATTCTTTTCCGATAATAGTATTTTCATTCATACAAAATACAAAATTGAAGGCAAAATCTAATATCTATCTGTTATTAATATTACTCTTTTATTTAAAAAAAAAATAAGGAAAATGTGTGAAAATGCATCGTGGTATGTCGGAGGAAAAATATAAAAGAATTATTAAATAACATTAAATACGAGGACTTACGTGTCAATGCATAATGAAATCTGACTTTACCGAACGGTGGTCATCATTTTATGTCTCACATCAACGGCCCAGATCAGTCCACACAGAGATTCTCATCACCTATAAAAGTACTTCTCCGCCGTGTCATAATTTCCAGTTTTAACAGAAACGAAGCCCAGAAAGAGAGAAAGAAGAAGAAATACTCGAGAAAATTCTCACATAGGGTTTGGATTTTTCGAGCCATCTTCTTTCTCCATCACTTAATCTCACGCGATCTCGCTCCGATCCCACTCGTTTACATGATCGTATTCTAAGGCGACCTCTGATTCGCCTGTCATCGTTTTCGCCGTCCCTCCCCGCCGGAATCATGATCTCCGTGCAGGGCGACCAACACCCCCACAACCGCCACCACTACCACCACCAGCCGCAGCTTCCTGGCTCCGCTGACACTTCTCGGCCGCAGTTCACCGGGGATCGCGTCGAGCCCTTCTCCGTTAAGCAGGAACCCGCGTCGCTCACCCTTTTACCGTTACGCGGTCACGATTCTAACGAAGGTTTTTTTAATTTCAATTTTTTATTTAATCTATATTCACTGAACATCCAGCTCTTTATTGATTCTGTGTTGGCGCCTTTTACCCTTTCTTGAGTATGTTTTTGAGTTTGTGTTTTTGCATTCGGGCTTCATTTTCTTGGTTGTTATTGATTTAGTGAATTCAGCTGGAATCGGATTCTTCAGGAGGTTTTACACTTCTTGTACATTATTTTTGTTCACGCTTCATCTACATCACAATTAGGGTTTGACACGGAACTCTTAATAGGGAGTATTTTATATTATACTTTTTGGTGTTGTATTTCCTATGTTGTTGGCTCTTTGTTCTTTAGTTGGTAGTTGTGAGTGCTTGGAGAAAACTCACGATTTTTACTACTGACCGCTTCCATGCTTCCAGAGGCTTCCATGAAATAATTTTGTCTGATTATTTGGAAAAATTTCACCTTGACGCAGTCGATGAAGATATGCACTTGTCTCTTGCACATCAAATGTACAAGAGTGGCAATTATAAGCAAGCCCTAGAACACAGCAATACTGTCTACGAGAGAAATCCGCTCCGTACTGACAACTTACTACTCGTGGGTGCAATTTATTATCAGGTTTGTTCTTCTATTATTGTTGGATGATTTATTTATAATCGTCGGTGCTGATTTCTTTTTCCTTTTGTACTGAACTCTGAACTAATGATACTATTTGCCGGCAGTTACATGATTTTGATATGTGTGTTGCAAAAAATGAAGAAGCACTGAGGATTGAGCCGCACTTTGCTGAGTGTTACGGGAATATGGCTAATGCTTGGAAGGTAAGTAACCTAGTCCATGATTTTGGTGATGGAACTCACTATACTACCTCCGTGTGCAGTTGGCAGATTTCATACATTTTTCAGAATAAACAGAGCTTTATTTTGTGCAGGAGAAAGGAAACATTGACCTTGCAATTCGCTACTATTTGATTGCAATTGAGGTTTGCATGCAATTCTCTACTAATAACTATAGTTTGTATTTATATTTTATTACGACTTCGAGTGTGGTAGTTCTTTACCCATGTTTCAAAAATATAATAGCCGTCATTTTTGTTCAGCAACTAAAAATCAAATTTTTGGTGTAGGGACATATTTTGTATTAATTTAATTGAATATTTTTGGCTGGGTATCTTAATTTTATATATGTATTTTTAAATGATTTAGTAATTTCCCNTCTCATTTGAGGCCAATTTTTCTTTCTTGTATGTTCTTGTGCAATCCTTGATTAGTTTGTTTATCTGGTTGCCTCTTGATTTTGTTGTTGTAGCTTCGTCCCAATTTTGCTGATGCATGGTCAAATCTAGCTAGTGCATACATGCGAAAAGGAAGACTCAATGAAGCAGCCCAGTGCTGTCGTCAAGCACTTGCTATTAATCCTTTAATGGTATTTTTTTCTTGTTTGATGATCAGTAGCTTCTCATGTTAAGTAGAAAGCATAGAGTTTAACCTTTTACTCTTTCCTTCTGCACTTTTTTATCACGTGGTTTATGTATTTGCTTTCTATTGCACTGCAGGTTGATGCCCATAGCAACTTGGGTAATTTAATGAAAGCTCAAGGCTTGGTGCAAGAAGTAAGTCCTTACGTTTGATATTGTTTAAATGGTGTTTTTGATTTTTGAGGTTTTCTACAACCAATTGGTTTATGAACTATTACTTCATATCTCGTAGGAGATAAAGTCTTCTCTTAACCTTTCTGCCACACTGGAACATTTGAAATTGGGTTTGTTGTACCGCTTCCTTCCCTTTTGTAGCGAGTGCAGTTTCTCTCTAACGAGGGATTGGGCTTCCTAGTTTTAGATGATACCCTACTTGATTACAAAGTATCAGTGATTCGCCATCTCGTTGGATTCGTCTTTGGGAGATTTGATTTTTTAAGACCTNTTCTGCCACTATGCCAGTTACCCAGGGTCTAGGTGTACCACATCTTACTGCCAGAGCTACTCTAGTTTCTTTACCCTAACATTGGTTCTTGGGTTATATGATTATCTAATGGATTCCCTGGGCAGAGTGACAGCGTTAGTTATTCTCTGGGTCATAACCATCTTCCATTTTCTGTCTAGCCAGATAAAATTAGTAAAAATAGATGTATACTGGTCTGGAAGCAATGAACACTCCTTCAATGCTTAGTATTTTGTGCCCTAAATCTTTTCTTTCATTTTAGATACTGATTTAAATAATTCGTGCATGGAACTGTGTTCAAATCCACAGTTCGATACAGATGTCAAGTTGTTGTCTTCAAGCCTCGACTCAGATGATGGTTCTAGTTGTAACTTCCATCTCCAAGACTGCAAATAGTCAGAATCTAACATTTTTTGCAGGCCTACAGTTGTTATCTCGAGGCATTGCGCATTCAACCCACCTTTGCTATTGCATGGTCAAATCTTGCTGGTCTGTTCATGGAGTCTGGTGATTTCAACAGAGCCCTTCAGTATTACAAGGTATGTCTCTTTTCTACATTTTGAGTGAACTTCTTGTACTCGTGATAGAAGCCAGTGGCGCATCGTATTGTCTTATTAATTTTTGTTGAGTTTTCTTGTGATGCTTCATTTCTCATTATTAAATGGTGCTTACTGGAAGTTTTTCTATATCATACATATGTTTTGTGCTTTTATCATTTTTAAATTAGTGCTTTTTGATTCGTGCTTGTGAGGTTCTGATGTATTTATATTTAGAATTGCCTCTGATGCTGCCCAGACATTTCTGTTACACTATGATTTATATGCTCTCTAAATTTTTCCGAAAAAAATTTCAGGAAGCAGTTAAATTAAAACCTTCCTTCCCTGATGCATATCTGAACCTTGGGAATGTTTACAAGGTATGGTGTTAAGCGTGATTGGTTGAATTGGATTAGTACTTGTTGAAAACTTTAATTTTTTTGTTTTTCCTATATCAAGCTTCAGGGATGTCTCAATTTTTCTCTTTTTTCCTATATCAGGCTTTAGGGATGTCTCAAGAAGCTATTGCGTGTTATCAGCATGCTCTTCAGACACGACCAAACTATGGCATGGCTTATGGTAGGTTCTGTTTTTTTCTTCTCTACTGTTTGCTTCTAATTTATTTTCTTTGTACAATATCGTTGGAAAGACTTATGATATAATGAAAATCGAAAACAACTCTCATTTAACTACCTTAAAAGTCTGGTTTTGGTCTTCTGAGTGTTAATATATGATGGCCTTGATTCAAAAGGGTTTGTTTTGGTGCTGCAACCAGTATGTTATGTAAAATCAATCAATCCTTTAGAAACTTATAATCAGTTTTTTAACCATTGAACAACTGGAATAGTATAACTTAACTGATGACTATCTATCTATTTCTAAAATCACTATCAATAATTTGTTGTGAAAGATTATTTATATAATGTATAGCATAATTGGTTGATATATTTTTCTGTTTATAGAAAATAACAATTCAAATGTTGTAGGACAGTGAATGGATGACTGTCCCATATGCAGATAACTATTTGCCCAATGGCATATCCAAGTTTCCTTTTTATTTTGTCAAATTATTTGGCTTTACAATTTTGAGTAGAAGAACTCTACTAGCACTAATGACTTCAATTGGTGCACAGGAAATTTGGCCAGTATATATTATGAGCAAGGTCAACTGGACATGGCTATTCTACACTACAAGCAAGCCGTTGCATGTGACCCCAGATTTTTGGAAGCTTACAATAACTTGGTTGGTTTTTGTCATAGATAGTTTTGAAATGCTAGATGCGTATATGTATTGCATGATATTTTATTTTATTTTCTTATAGGGTAATGCTCTAAAAGATGTTGGCAGAGTGGAGGAAGCAATCCAGTGCTATAATGTATTTTTTTCTTATCTTGTTACCTCTTGTTACATTACATATGTAATATATCTCTAAAATTCCTACTCATGTACTTTATTTGTGGGATGAAGCAATGTCTTACATTACAGCCTAACCACCCACAAGCATTGACCAATCTTGGAAATATCTACATGGAATGGTATGCGATCCCCTTGAATCATATTAATGGTGGTAATCTGTGTTACATGTTAGAATGATTTTCCTTGGTTAAAATTCTGTGATGCAGGAACATGGTAGCTGCTGCCGCTTCATACTATAAAGCTACACTTAATGTAACAACTGGATTGTCCGCTCCTTATAACAACCTTGCCATAATCTATAAGCAGCAGGTAATGCATATATGAAATATAGCTCATGCATGCATACTCGTATGAGTAATTATTAACACAGTGGGATTAGATTCATGGTTGATAAAGGGAGAAAAGTAAGCTTTTTGCAAAAGCATTGTTGATGACTGTACCAGTTCTGGCTGTTTTCTCATTCAACGTCATATTATTGTAGGGGAATTATTTAGATGCCATATCATGTTACAACGAAGTCCTCCGCATTGATCCCTTGGCAGCTGATGGGCTAGTAAATAGAGGCAATACATACAAGGAGATTGGCAGAGTTACTGATGCTATCCAGGATTATATACGTGCCATTGCTGTCAGGCCAACCATGGCTGAAGCCCATGCAAATTTGGCTTCTGCTTATAAAGATAGGTATACTAATTTTTTGGTTTCACCTTCTTGGGTGGTGGCCCGCCATATAGTCTTCAATTGAGAAAATAAATCAATTTGTTATCTTAGATACTCAGTCACATTGAAATTGAACCTGGAATTTGCATTCTTTAGGGATTATTTTTCTTCTCCTTTTACTCTCTACTTGGATGCATTAGTAGTCATAAGTTTCTTGTGATGTCTAGATTTTATATCCTTCCATTGCCCATGGAGAACCTGTCTGTGGCTTGTGTAAAGTTGATCCCTAAATATTCGGTCATTGCTATAAGCTAATATGAATTATGGCTCCTTATTTCAGTGGACATGTAGAGGCTGCTGTAAAGAGCTACAAGCAGGCTCTGATTCTGCGTCCTGATTTCCCCGAAGCAACTTGCAATCTACTACATACACTTCAGGTTTTGTTCATTCACTATTATAATATGCATTAACTTTGGCAAGTTTCTTAGAGTACCTTTTTGATATAATCCTGTTGCATATGCCTTTCATTATTACCTTTTCTGTCTCAATGCATCTTCCATACAATTAAGTGGCTATTTTATTGACTAGCTTCTGATAGATTATGTTGGTCCGGTCATGTGGTTGGAATGAATATAATGGGTAGTATTGTCTCCTTTATGTTACCTGATTGGACTCATTTTTGGTTTTGGATGAGCTTTTCAGTATAGTTGATTTGACTCATGATTTAAATGATGCACTATATGTTGTAATGCACCAATGATCTTTCTCATTGTTATTTAACTGTTTATCTTTAGCATTACCTTGTGATATCACTACCCTTTCTCACATGCCAAAAAGGAACTAAGATGTTTTTCCTCTGTCTGATGGTGTGTATTTAAATGCCGTTGTTCTGTGGCCTGCTTTTCACAATGCTTTGCTCTGCTAGTTCATGGGCACATGTTGGTAGTAGTATTAAATTTTTTTAATGTAGTATGTAATTTCTTTTGTCATCAATCTGTATAATCTTTTGTCATATTGCAGTGTGTCTGCTGTTGGGAGGATCGTGATAAAATGTTCAAGGAAGTTGAAGGGATAATCAGGAGGCAGATTAATGTCCGTAGTAGTCAATACTCTGTTTTACTTATCTTTACACGCATACTTGTTTGAGTATCCTTCAATTATCATTCTTTATGTTCTTCAGATGTCCGTACTTCCTAGTGTCCAGCCTTTCCATGCAATAGCATATCCACTTGACCCGATGCTTGCTCTGGAAATTAGGTATGAATGTTACTGTTCACAGAAGGCCCAACCAATTAAAACATATCAAGTGCTCTATTCAGTACATATAGTATGTCCTTCCCTTTCTTTGCAGCCGGAAATATGCTGCACACTGCTCTGTAATTGCATCTCGTTTTGCTCTTCCTGCATTCACCCATCCTGCTCCTATTCCAATCAAGCGGGAAGGAGGATATGAAAGACTGAGGCTTGGGTATGTCATCACTTTGTAGCTGAACTTACTTTTCGTGTACCAAAATGTTTTTTGTTTTAATTTTAAGTATGGGAAACATGTGGGTTGCAGGTATGTGAGTAGTGACTTCGGTAATCACCCGCTGTCACATCTCATGGGATCTGTTTTTGGTATGCACAACAGGAAGAATGTTGAGGTATTTAATGTGGTTTTCTTTAGCCTATTTGTCTATTAAGTTTTATTCTTTATGCTCTCAATTTACTATCTGTCTATCCATCTATCTATTCAGGTATTCTGCTATGCATTGAGTGCAAATGATGGTACTGAATGGAGGCAACGTATTCAGTCTGAAGCAGAGCACTTTGTGGATGTGTCTGCCATGTCATCTGATTCAATAGCAAAAATGATCAACGAGGATAAGATACATATTCTTGTCAACCTCAATGGTTATACAAAGGTAGGGACTGACAAAGTTGTAACAAATTGTTGGCTTTATTATACTTTTTACTACGTGGTGTTGTGACTGACCCTTTTTCCCCTGTTGGAACTGTAATTGGGTCCTGGCCTTGCACGATGATACTCTCGTTATTTTTCAGGGTGCCAGAAATGAGATATTTGCTATGCAACCTGCACCAATTCAAGTTTCATATATGGGATTTCCTGGAACAACTGGGGCTACTTATATAGATTACTTGGTCACTGATGAGGTGAGATACTAGATAAAAAAGAGAATGAGTTTTTATCAACTCGCTCATATGACATGCATCCTTATTTCTTATTATTTCTCTTTGCAGTTTGTTTCTCCACTACGATATGCACACATTTATTCTGAGAAGATTGTCCATCTCCCCCATTGCTACTTTGTAAATGATTATAAACAGGTAAGTTTTTTTTACTAACATTTAATGTAGAACTTTTGTTTAATTCAATGTTGTATGTTTTTGTATGCATCGTATTAAGTGTCTTGATCCTGCATGTTTTGTTTATTCAGAAAAATCAGGATGTGTTAGATCCAAACTGCCCGCATAAACGATCAGATTATGGTCTACCAGAGGACAAATTTATATTTGCATGCTTCAATCAACTTTACAAAATGGATCCTGAAATATTTAATACATGGTAATTTCAGGATGCTCTCTATTGTTTGTTTATATGAAATCTAATGCCTCTCAATTATGTCCCATTCTTGTCTCCTATTTTTCCAAAATTTGGCAGCTTATTCTTTTCATGTTTGACAATGCTTATTTTAGGTGCAATATTCTTAAACGGGTACCCAACAGTGCACTCTGGCTCCTAAGATTTCCAGCAGCTGGAGAAATGAGACTGAGAGCATGTATGTGTTCTCGAATGGGCAGGAGATCTTTTCAAATTTTTGTTTTATTAATTGTATGCTTTCTAATTCATGAACCACTTTCAGATGCTGCTGCACAAGGGGTACAGCCAGATCAAATTATTTTTACAGATGTTGCAATGAAGAACGAACACATCAGACGGAGCTCTTTAGCTGACTTATTCCTTGACACGTAATTACTGGCCCGTGTTTGTGCCTAGCTTCATTTTCCTATTCGGAGCCCTTACTTGCAGTTGTTTGGTTATATTGTTCTATTATTCGTCTTATATGTGTGAACTGTACACTTTTAGGCCTTTATGCAATGCGCATACGACAGGAACAGATATACTGTGGGCGGGTTTGCCGATGGTTACTCTGCCCCTTGAGAAAATGGCTACTAGAGTTGCTGGATCACTCTGCCTTGCCACTGGACTGGGGGAGGAGATGATTGTGAGCAGGTCAGCACTTTCAAGTTTGTGTTTTTGTTCAGTGTGGTCGTGCCATACTTCCCTGGCTTTTCAAATATCACGTCTTCCTCAACTTTTCAGAAGATTAGGCAGTGCCAATGCCTCTTGACAATTATTTTCGCTAACTTGCTGCTTTTCAACTTTTGTGGAACCGTGTATAGCATGAAAGAGTATGAAGAAAGAGCAGTATCCTTGGCTCTGAATCGACCGAAGCTTCAAGCTCTTACTTCTAAGCTTAAAGCTGCACGCCTGACGTGCCCTCTGTTTGACACAACCCGCTGGGTGAGTGGAGATTATATTCAGACTATACAATCTATATGGTCTTTTGATTGTATGTACAGTTCTCTAAGCTGATCTTGAATCTTACAGGTGAGGAATCTTGAGAGATCATATTTTAAAATGTGGAATCTGCATTGCTCTGGTCAACGCCCTCAGCATTTCAAGGTCACTGAAAATGATCTAGAATGCCCTTACGACAGATAGATATAGGAATTAGACGGGAATGTAGATAAGAAAATTTAAGAGAGTCGTATAGAAGCTACCCACATTGTTGAGACGTAGTTCACTCAAATATGTTGTGGGTTTAGTTACTCATTGGAGATGTATTACCTTGTATTAGTAAAAGGAAAATTTGTGACATACTTGGTCTGTTGGGGTATTACCTTGTAGTAGTAAGAGTCTAAAAGAGTAAAACAATGTGACTTATTTTTATTTATAGCAAAATGTTTGCCTTTGGAGTTCTGCCTTCTCTATCTGGTGGATGAGGAATTTGGTAATTAATTTAAATTCCGAGTAATTTCAAATGTCATTAATAGAGATGTCTTGTTTGGACATAAGATTTATTTAAGTGTTGAAACATGAAAATTCTGAGATCTCTTTTCAATTGAGGTGGACGTATTTTAATATAAAATGAGCTTATTTTATCGGATTCTTGTTCGAAATCGAGATTTCATTGGAGCTTTCTAAAATGAAGATTACTGTAAAACACCATATACGGATAAAATGGCTGCAAAACAATTCTCCGCTAAGCGTCACTTTCGAATTCGAAAGAGGTTTCTTTGCACCTCCAAGCTTTTTCTTTTCAAACATTTCTAAATACCTAAACCATCTTTTTAATTTTTTTTTTCTTTTATAATTGTCTAAACCATCCAAGTTTACTGTCATATTTTCTTTTAGCTACACTTCCTTCCTCCTTCTTTCTGTTGCTTTTGTCTTCATCCTACACCCTGCACCACAATGATTCCTCGCTACCTTTCTTTTTTAGGTCTCTTCTTTCAAGGTACATTCATTTATGTTTCTTTACTTATATCTGTTTACAATTCTTATTTGTTTGTAAATGTTTAATATATTATATTTGTTTACATTTCTTCACTTACATTTGTTTGTAAATGTTTAATATAAAAGAATAGGAATTTAGGATATAAGTTTATGATGCATTTGAATAAATAGATTGTTATTCACATTTTAATTTATAGAACAAATAAACATCAAAATTATATATATATATATATATATATATATATATATATATATATATATATATATATATATATATATATATGTATATATATGTGATTTGTTAACACGAGTACACCTGTTTTTTAAGTTGGTACGTTTTAACAATAAAAAAAAGATAGAATACCTAATTCTACAAGAAAAAAGATTGATTTTTTTTCACGAGGTGGATAGAGTTAGAAATTGATATTTAGAATTTCATCTTTTTTTTGTTACTGAATTGACCCTAGACCAATTCCCTATTTATTAGGGAGTTTTAAATACATCCATAATTTTGAGCTTCATGTTATTCAGCCCAATAGACATGTCAGGCATCTCAATAAAATGAAATGACAGTTTCTCATTTGGAATCTGTACAATAAAATTTTTTATCAAATCACACATCGCCGTATACTAGACTTTCTAATTCTTTTAGAGGTTTATCTAAAAGATTTGCAATATAACTAGGAAGACGTTTCAAATACCACGCATGAGTTACTACACATGCCAATTTTATATATAGCCCATTTGATATCTACGTATTCGAGAATCTATAAATTCTACTCGGCACTATTCACAAAATTTTGGATCGTCCTTTTTATCTATGATGTGTACCAGATTATAGTAAACAAAAATACCCTTATTTATCATGGATTTTAAGTTTTAAGGTTAAGGATATTTAAATAATTTTCATTCTCAAAACTAAAAAAAAATAAAAAAAACTCCCAAACCCTTGCTCACTTCCCTCATCCCTCTCAACCCTTTCTCTTTCATCTCTCTCACTCCAACATTTTCTCTGTCATCCCTATTGTCCCAATTGAAAAAAAAAAAACAGAAACCCTTACGTAACCCTTGTTCTTTTCCCTTTACACAAAGTGTTTCTTTTTCCTTTCTCTATTGGTATGAGATACATGATGTAAAATTACAACATAGAATTGAAAGAAATGTACTCCTAGAGAGCTCTTCTATACCTATTTCTTTAATTTCCTTATGTCCTTTTTTTATCACTGAATCAACTCTTACAGGCGTTTAGAATAAACTTTAACCACTGTGCAAGATAAAAAAACAGTAAAATCATTTTTTACCTTTGAGATTTGGAAAGAGTAACATAAAAAATGACAAAGTTTATATTCATTTTACACACATTAATAAATATAAAATGATTATAAAAGAGTAAACTTTTTCAATTTTTAAAAAATATCTTTGATTCAAATTACCACCACCATCTTCAATTGGGTTGAGATGAGAGAAAAAATGTTGGAGTGATGACAGAGAAAATGTTGAGATGAGAGAGAAAATATCTCTGATGACAAAGGGTTTCTGATTTTTTTTCAATTGAGGCAACAGTAGGGATGACAGAGAAAATGTTGGAGTGAGAGAGATGACAGAGAAAATGTTGAAGTGAGAGAGATGAAAGAGAAAGGGTTGAGAGGAATGAGGGAGGTGAGTAAGGTTTTGTTTTTTTTTTTTAGTTTTGAGAATGAAAATTATTTAAATATCCTTAACCTTAAAACTTAGAATCCATGATAAATGAGAGTATTTTTGTCTACTATAATCCGGTACACATTGTTAAAACGTACCAACTGAAAAACAGTAGAATCCATGATAAATTTTGTTTACTATAATCTGGTACACATTGTTAAAACGTACAAACTGAAAAACAGGCGTACTCGTGTTAACAAACCCCTATATATATATATATATATATATATATATATATATATATATATATATATATATATATATATATATATATATATATATATTGTAATTGTTATTTTATTTTATTTAAAATTTGTTTTCATTTATTTTTAATTGGTTATGGTTTTGTTATTTTTTGTGTTATTATTTTCTTCATTTATTATCTTTAATTTAGTTACTTTTTAAATATTGACTTTAATTCTTGGTTTAAACCCTCCCTTAGTCCTAATATTTGTGTGAAAATCTCAGTTCAGTCTTCAAGTTTTGAACTGTCTCAATTGAGTCATAATTTTTGTAAAAATGCACACATTTTACCCCAACCATTAACTGATCTCAAACGGCGTTAAGTTTAGCTGACGTGGTATGCTGACGTGTTAGCTTAATCTCTTTTTGGTCCTCGTATTTGTGTGAAAATCTCAGTTCGGTCCTCAAGTTTTGAACTGTCTCAATTGGGTCATAATTTCTGTAAAAATGCACACATTTTACCTCAATCGTTAACTAATCTCAAACGGCGTTATGTTTAGCTGACGTGGTAGCCAGAGGACATGTTGACGTGTATTATTTAATTATATGAATTATTTTTTAAAATAAGCAATGTTTCACGTGGCACAATGCCTATTATTTAGTTTATTTGAATTAGGGATTTTATTCATCTCTCTGAGAATCAGGGATTTTACACAGATTATCTCGTCGACTCAAAAAATAAAGTCACCGGAAAACTCGCGTAACTAGTGCAATCAGTCTCACAGCCTTTTCTGCAAATGAACCACCGGAAAACTCGTGTAACCAGTGCAATCAGTCTCACAGCCTTTTCTGCAAATGAACCAACTTGGTAACCTATAGGTTCATCACCAGCCTTTAAACTATTTATTCCACTGATAGCAGAAGATAACTATTGCACAGTGAGATCAGTTAGCGATTGGGGTAAAATGTGTGCATTTTTACAAAAATTATGACCTAATTGAGACAGTTCAAAACTTGAGGATCAAACTGAGATTTTCACACAAATACAAGGACCAAGAAGGGATTAAGCCAACACGTCAGCATACCATGTCCGCTAAACTTAACGCCGTTTGAGATCAGTTAACGGTTGGGGTAAAATGTGTGCATTTTTACAAAAATTATGACTCAATTGAGACAGTTCAAAACTTGAGACCAAACTGAGATTTTCAAACAAATATTAGGACCAAAGGAGAGTTTAAGCCTTAATATTTTTATGATTTTGTTTGTTATAGAAATAAGAAGAATATGAAATGTATCTGTATGGGTTGAAAATTTTTCAAAGAATAAATTTAGAAGGAATCTTTGATATCTGTTTGTAAAAGGAATTGTTTTGAAGAAATTCCAACATTAATCTTTATGAGCACAAGGAAAATGTTATTGAAGAGTAACATTATGTTGTTAAGTAGCACAATGATGTTATTTAAGAAGAACATGAAATAGATAGATTTTCTGGAAGTTCATATGATACATAATTATTGATGAGCTATGTTGATCATGTTATATTCACGTTCTGACAGGTTAGTAAAATAGTTGATGCTTGATGAGTTGTTTGAGCTTTATATGTAATTTCTTTTTTGTCTAGAATCAAGAAGAGAATAAGTTGGTTTTCTATGAAAAAGTTAAACAAATTTGAAATATGTTGTTAGTTGTTTAAAATTTAGTGATCAATTCCAGTTTGATGCCTTTGTGCTATTTTTCTTATGATTACATTAATAAGGGTTTAATATTGGCGTTTGTTAAGAGAGAACATAAAAAGATAAACATTTTCCAAGTTCTTAGTAGTAAGATGACTGTTACACTAGATGATGTGTATATACTGCTATATTTGTTTATATCGAAAAAATTACGAAGTCTTAGATTTTGAAGTGACATTGGAAACTCTCATCAATATATTGGGTGTGAAGCACACGAAGGCTCCATCTGAGCTGTTGCAATTTGGTGGTTTTCGAGTAAGACTAAGTTAGTTGAAAGACTTATATGACTTATGAGAACTAGCACTAGGAGTACGCGACATAAGCCTCTTGCATCTTGATGAATGTACTATTTTTACGGATAAATATTGTGTATGGAATGCAAGGTGTCTACATGATGAAAATATGAGGGTTCACACTTTGTAAACCTTTGAGGTTGATTTTATGCATCTTTTGCTTTCACTTTATGTATTGAATGTATCATTGGTAACATAGCAGGACAAACAATTTCAAGTAACTTCTATTTGATTGTCATTTCTCCTACAATGTTAATTTTTTTTTAAACGATTGAACACCATATCAAATTATTTTTCAATGCATAACTTTGTTTGCGATCTATTTGATAAAATATTTGAAAAGGTCAATCTAATCAACCTTGTTGATTGATTCCAACTATCTATTTGTTGGTTTTGTATATGCTATCCATTAACAAAATGATATTAAATGTATTCAATAATTTAACTAAATTAGGATGTGTCCAAAAAGAGGCCACTTACCACCTTAGATTCGTCGACACATCTACTCTACCTCTCAATGTAGAGCTGTCAAAACGGGTAACCCGGCTCGACCCGGCCCGGCCCACCACGGGTTGGTCATTTAGTGAGTCAACCCAACCCGGCTCATTTATTAGCGAGTCAGAAAAACTTGAACCCGACCCGACCCACCACGGGTTAGTGGGTAAACGGGTTGGCTCACTAGCCCATTTAATTATATTTTTTTAAAAAATAAAATAAAAACTTTATGTAATTTAAATTTAAACAATTTTGACTCCAAAAAAATTATGTTAAAAGACAATTCAAAATAATAATAAAAAGTACAATATAATCCAAATGTCATTTAAAAACAAACACAAAAAACATACAAATAAGTTTTTTATATTCATCATTTTTTGTTCTTGTTGTAACCCTTGACCCTTGTTCTTGTTGTCTCCAAATTCTCTGATAAAGATTTTCCTAATATCAAAACAATTCTGACAATCAATAAAAAAAATATTAGTCAAGAAAAAGAGAACCAATACTCAACAACATCAACAAAAAATTAATAGTTTAATCTGTAACATAATTTCTCAAATTCAAAGATATCAAAAAGAGCTTGTTCAAATAATGTATACTCAAATTGTTTAAATGAAATGAACAAAATTTAATACAAGCATGTCAGAACATGAAAAAATCATTCCATGTCTTCAAACCCCCTGAATAGAAAACAAATTCGCAAACCCCTATTTTTGTCATTATAGGGTTTTTGAAAAAAAGAGAGAAAGAGAAGTGAAAAAACAACAAAAATGTGGAGAAAAGAGAAGAAAAAAGGAAGGGTGCTTTACCTGCTTCTTAAAGAATTTTAGTGAAGTGAGGGTGAGAGCACCGTCAAATGAGAGCAAGTACTGTGAGAGTGATTTGTGAAAGTAGATGTTACTTTTTTGGTACACAAAGTGAGAGTGTTTTACTTTTTATGATTTCATAAATAAAATAATAAATTAAAAAAATAAAAGTAGGTAGGTGGGTTGGTGGGCCAACGCGGCTCACCACGGGTTCAACCCGCATGAGCCGGATCTAAATGAACCGGGTTGAAATCTGACCCGCATATAAGTGGGTTGCATTTTTCAAATCCAACCCGGCCCGAACCCGTGACGGGCCGGGTTGGCTCGCGGATTGTGACCCATTTTGACGGCTCTATCTCAATGGTTGCTTGTAAGTTTATTTTGCATTATATATTTGTTTGATTGTTGTCACATTACAATCATTATTTTTTTAAGCGTAAGGATAATGTTTGCAGGCTTCACTTGACTCTTAGTCAAATCAATAAGCAATGATTGTTCAATAGAATTTAAACTTCCAGCAAAAAGGTGACCAACTAAAGTTTGTGCCAAATTATGGTCATGATATCCACATATTATTACCTTCAATACACACCTTTCTCCATTAGAAATTGGTTTGCCTTAATTTAAAATGACACTCACATTTTCTTGTGTTATATATACTAGGATGAACATTAAACTTGTATTTCTTGTGCTTTCCACCCCTTTCGCATCCTAATAACACAAACGTCTTTCTCCCACGTTGACAATTAACTTTATCATCTCTTATAATGACGAAAAAAAAAACTAAGATCAAAAGAAATCTCTTGAACCTACTCAATTAACTCAGCATGTGTGGAAAAAATTTGATTAGTTGTAAAATTATTTGTATAATCTTCTTCACAAATTTCATAGATAACATAAAGCTCAAATTTGTTTTTTTTTTATCTCCCTCTAATTTGAAAGAAGTGTAAGAAATATAATATTGTTCATTTTTTAACTTGTTGTTCAACCTCATTCTAATTTAAAAA